>NC_090325.1:99001641-99307729 GCF_035084215.1 Heptranchias perlo | reverse complement strand
GATCGTCTGGGGGTGGGGGGTGAAGAATTTGGGGACGAACCTGGATCTACTGGGTTTCTGCACTTGCATTTAATTTTATCTGGGGGGCGGGGTGGGGGGGGGGTGTTGAATCTTCTTAAGTCTGTTGGAAACTTTGGGGTATATTTTGGAGATAAGCTCATGCAATCCAAGGAATTCTGCCCAGTACGGCATGGATAAGCACTGTGGGACGTTTGCTAGTTGAGAGCTGCCGTAGATCCTTTATGAGGGAAGGCCCCAACGCTGCCCAGTGAGGATCAATTATCTTTAAAAATGGCCATTTGCTCCCCTGGGAGAAGAATTTGATAGGATAGATAGAGAGAAACTGTATCCTCTGGTGGGGGAGTCCAAAACAAGGGGGCATAACTTTATAATTAGAGCTAGACCATTCAAGAGTGATGTCAGGAAGCACTTTTTCACACAAAGGAAAAATTGAAATCTGGAACTCTCTCCCCCAAAAAGCTGCTGAGACTACGTCAATTGAAAATTTCAAAATTGAGATCGATAGATTTTTGTTAGGTAAGGATATTAAGGGTTACTTAGCCAAGGCAGGTTGATGGAATTAAGATACAGATCAGCCATGACTTAATTGAATGGCAGAACAGGCTCGGGGGGCTGAATGGCCTACTGCTGTTCCTATATGCCTATGTACCTAGAAGATAATTTGCTGCATTATTTCTTTGGCCCTTCCCAGGCCTCAGAGTTCCATTTATCGGAGCTATGGTGTTGCTCCGGGTATCACCGGCACAATGGGACAGGTGGCTCTAATTCATCCATACAAGTGTAGACTGCACACCTCCATCATGGAAATAACTTAAATCCTTTGATTTGGAATGGGGTCTGTGTGTCAGACTGCAGGTAGCCAGTAATCCTGCTCTGCCAAACTTCTGCTGGCGAAGCAGGAATCATGGAATTTCAAGGCCTATCATTCTATTATTTCAACTGTGCTTTAAAGTGTACTCACCTTCTGCTTTGCTAAGGCTTTGGAATTGTTTCAGATATTAACTTTTATATTTTTGTACTGTAGCATCACTGCGTCAATCTTTCAAATTATGTCCTAACAATAGTTTTCTTCAAGCCTTGAGCTACTTAAGTTTGCTGTCATGTTTTTCCCTTTGTTAATGTTCATAGCAGTCATTCTTCCTTATTCAATTGCTTATGCCCGGAAACAAACAAAACATTGTTGGTTGTGTAAGAGTACTTTTTTCTTCTATTAAACCGGAGGAGGAGTCAAGGAGGAGATGTCAAGGCTTCATGCAGAGCATATGACCATTCTGTCCAACGTGGACCAAGTGGTCAGCTCCATGGACATGACAATAATGCTCACCGCGATGCTGACAGCTAACACTACTGCTTTGGTAGCTCAGACGGTTGCCATCTTGGCTTTAGGGGCCAGTGTAGACTGGAGCATCCAGAGCATCACATCACTCCTGCACTCTGTTCACACGCTGATGCCAGAGGAGTGCTGAGGTGCCAGGAAAGTGGCCTTGGCTCCATGGGAGAGGCACCTGCTGCCCTCTCTCAGGACGACAACATGCCTGCTCACCTGCCACCTACTCTACAAATTCCCTTGTTAAGGCCATACAGTCAGCTAGGCCACATTGACCTGACCCATGCGTGATGCCACAGTTTGTAGCCAGGCCCTCAAGGCCCAGAACTGCTCAGGGACGCCCACCACTACCATCTGAAGTATCCTTAATGGAAGTTCAGCAGCCTCCACCTCCCAAGTTGTAGCCACTGGGCAAATACATTGTTGGAGCACTAGGAGAGGTAAACAAGCACAGAAAACAGGCACTAAGGGCTTGCACAAGGGTGAATTGTAACTATTTCGGTTAACTATTAGAAACAGATGGAATTCAGTCATTTGATAAATTTGCTTTTTGTTCATGATTTGGTGTTTATATTTGTAGTGAAGTGAGGGCAAGACCCATAAGGCTGGACTGAAGGAAGGCAATCGCATGATGGTAGTAAGGACAGTGGTGATAAGGATTGCAGGACAGTTGGGGGAAAAAAATTGGATAAGGGCCATTTTTGGGTGTAGGTAGTGTGAGATGTGCTATTACCCCGAGCCCAATGACCCCTGCGCAAGCAGGACGCAAGTTTCGGCCCGCCTGAGGACTTACCTGCAGTCAGCGTTCCATTCCGGGTCTTGTACGTAGAATTAATGCAATTTGCATTTTCCACCACCAGGGGGAGCTTAATCTCGCAAAGGGAGGATGTTTCTTAGGAATCTCTTAAAGGTAGCTGGTACCTATTATTTGCTGAATGGAGATCTGACATCGCACACGTAAAACACAGATGCAGGTCCCATCTCTATGTTTACACACTAATGAGTTATGTCAAAACATTGAATAAAAGTTGCGCACTACTAAATCCCACATCCTCCAATCTGCACGCCAGACCTCACCAATCTGCCGATCTGAGTTGGTACCAGGCCTGTGAGAGTGCGTGAACCAAGGTTCTCCGCTGATGCATTGGAGACCTTGGGTGCAAGAGGTAGACAGAAGGAGGGACATCCTATATCCGCAGGGGTGGGGGGACAAAAGGCCCTCCAGAATTAAATAATGAACCCCTTAAATAATGAAGCAATCCGAGCTCGCATGCAGCAAGACCTGGACAACATCCAGGCTTGGGCGCATAAATGGCAAGTAACATTCGCGCCAGACAAGTGCCAGGCAATGACCATCTCCAAAAAGAGAGAGTCTAACCACCTCCCCTTGACATTCAACGGCATTACCATCGCCGAATCCCCCACCATCAACATCCTGGGGGTCACCATTGACCAGAAACTTAACTGGACCAGCCATATAAATACTGTGGCTACAAGAGCAGGTCAGAGGCTGGGTATTCTGCGACGAGTGACTATCCTCCTGACTCCCCAAAGCCTTTCCACCATCTACAAGGCACAAGTCAGGAGTGTGATGGAATACTCTCCACTTGCCTGGATGAGTGCAGCTCCAACAACACACAAGAAGCTCGACACCGTCCAGGACAAAGCAGCCGCTTGATTGGCACCCCATCCATCACCCCTTCACTCCCTTCACCACCGGCGCACTGTGGCTGCAGTGTGTACCATCCACAGGATGCACTGCAGCAACTCACCAAGGCTTCTTCGACAGCACCTCCCAAACCCGCGACCTCTACCACCTAGAAGGACGAGAGCAGCAGGCACATGGGAACACCACCACCTGCACGTCCCCCTCCAAGTCACACACCAACCCGACTTGGAAATATGTCGTCGCTGGGTCAAAATCCTGGAACTCCCTTCCTAACAGCACTGTGGGAGAACCTTCACCACACGGACTGCAGTGGTTCAAGAAGGCGGCTCACCACCACCTTCTCAAGGGCAATTAGGGATGGGCAACAAATGCTGGCCTCGCCGGTGACGCGCACATCCCATGAACTAATAAAAAAAAGACATATATCCAAAAGGCAGTGGGAGGCAACGGGGGACGAAGTCAATGCTAGGTGCACAGCATCATGATCATGGATGCAGTGCAGGAAGAAGTTCAATGCTTTGACATGAGTGGTCAAGGTGAGTGAGGTCAAATGTCAAGTGGTGTCTCCTACTAACTGCTCCATGCACTACACCTCCTATCACACATATACCAACAAACTCTTTCCATCAGCACTCAACTCTTCCAACCAGATGCTTCCTCTCACGCTTACACATCAGACAAACACCCAGACAAACGTCCCGCTTTCCTGCAGGAGGAGGTGACGCATATCAGTGGCAGTGGCATTTAGCCCCTCGAGCTTCTTCCACCATTCAATGAGATCATGGTGGACCTGTGACCTAACTCCATATACCCGCCTTAGCCTCATATTTCTTAATACCCTTGGTTCACAGAAATCTATCAATCTCAGATTTAACATTCACAAGTGAGCTAGCGTTAACTGCCACCTGCAGAAGAGCGTTCCAAATGTCTCCCATCTTTTGCGTGTAGAAGCATTTCCCAACTTCACTCCTGCGCGTCCTGGCTCTAAATGTTAGGCTATGTCCCCACATCCTAGTATTCAAGTCTAGGAGACCTCAAAAAACTGTTACAAATGTCTTGGCGGCCAAAAGCAATAATCCAGCCATTAACCTGTAAATCCTGCATGGTCCCTTTAAATAGCGCCGGTGGGGGGGTCCTCCAGGCACTCTAAGACACGTTCAGATGGTCGGGGTTAAGACTGTGCGTTGAGTTGAGCGTCAAGTCCCAAAATGGTATCTATCACTTTAAATCAGTGTTCTATCACTTTAAATCAGTGTTGCACATTGATTGAAGCCATTTTCTCCCTACTTTACATGATTCCAGCGTTCATTATTTGTGCCTGCGCTAACTCCTATACCAAGAAGGCGTCCAGTGCATGTCACGCTGGAAACGTGCGTGCGCATCCAAGGTGCCATCTTGGATGTTGGAGAGGCCGTGTAGCGCCGAAACAACGCTCACTACACAGCCCAATTTAGGGCCCCTGGTGTATTGGGGATGAGAGGGATGATTCACTTGAAGCATTCTTGGATGAGCTGCTCTCTGAGAGTTTTGGAAGCTAAAGGCTGACCTGCTCTTCCTCCTTTTCATGCTGCTCCTCCTCCTGCTCCTCCCCTTCCCCTCCTCCTGTTCCTCCCCCTCCTCCTGCTCCATCTCATGCTCCTCCTACCCCTTCTACTCCTCCAGCTCCTTTTCTTACTCTTCCTCCCCCTCCTCCTGCTCCTTCTCCTGCTCGTCCTCCTGCTGCACTTCTGTAATTTCAGTGGCAGCTAACCATTTAAGGATGGAAATTATTATTGTTGATAACAGGCAAATATCTAAAGTGTTTGTATGACTTCCCTCTATTTACTCTTTTAACACTGGCATAAACCCATGTAAATTAATGCTTCAGTTAAATTAGAAAGAAACGTCATTGTAACGCATTAGCGTTCATCCACTAATGTCACCAACAGTAATTTCTACCCGTTAGGTTTTCCCCTGGATGAGTAGTTGATGCTGTTGATGGGTAGATTAGAGCTTCATGCATTAGGAGTGTTTATCAGGAACTCATGCGTATAGGAGCGTTAATTCGTAAAACGTAGCCAAAATATAAATATTCCTTCAATAGCAGAAATATCAAATTTTATTACCAAATTTACAAATTCACAAAGGAGACTTTCCAAACTGCCAAAGGGGATCCAATAGTCTGTAGGTATTAAGTTAAATATAACAGTATTTTAAAAAGAGATTTGTTTCAGCACTTTTTTCAATTATTAAAATGCCTGCCCCCTATGGACGGCTCCATTCTTACCCTGTTGAGGACAGAATGTTATAATTGACACAATTGCCTGAGGAACAAACTTTTTGTCGCACGGCGGAGATTTTATTTTATAATCGGCCTTTATTTTCATTTACAGAATGCCAAAACGAAACAAACCACAAAGAATACAATCGATTGCTGGATTCATAATTCTGCCCTGTATCCTTGCTATTCAGGTCATCTCTTTCCTTGGGGTGTGCCGGGTGCTTCTGATTGCTAACGATGGAGAAACAGGAGAATATTGGAAACCTGCTAATAGCCTCAGCTTATGGATGGAACATTAAATTACTGCTGGTTGTAGTTAACCCTCACCTTTACCACAGATGGGGATATTGCATTTCGTGACTAGCTTTCACTTTTATGGTAATTGTTATCTTTCTGATCTTACAGGCACCGCCAGAAACATTAGGAATGTTCAGTGTTAAAAGGTAATAGGTAAAAGGTTAAAAGGTGATAGATGACTGCTGCTTTAGTCAGGAAAGAGATCACATAATTTCCTTCCTTCACTTTTTGAGCAGTAACTGAAAACAAATCAAGATCTCTCTGGTACTGAAGATTTCCCCAGTGCCGTGAGAGCCATGTTTGCATCCATATGCCGATCGTGTGCTGTCATTGAATGAGCTTGTTTTCTAGGACAGAAAAGGATTTCATTCTGTGACTGCCCAGGTATTGTTTGATTCCAATAGTTTTTTTGGTCTGGAGCAGAGTGGCATTAAGTTTATAATCCATGACCTTCGAGACAATGATAAACAATAGTGTGACTTCTGGAGCTAACTCCCTGTGGGCAAGTGTGAAACAGTTCTTCTACGACCATAAGTTTTACACCTCCCATTGATGGAACAAGGTGATCCTTCATTCTACAGGGGCTGATTTAAAGATTCCAGTTAAAAGGGTTAGACACAGAAACAGCTGTCGAGTCCCTCAGCACAATATGTATTAAATGTCCTTTACACACCAGAGCCTTCCAGGTTCTGGACGTCCTTTATACATCTTAGTCCTCTGTGCACTGGTTGTCCTTTGTCCACCTTATTCCTCTTAGGCTGGATATTATTTTTTACACATTTTATTCCTCTGTGTACTGGATGTCCTTTGCACCTTTCAAGGTGTGCATTATACAGATTGAGAGTACAGTATTGAAACAAGGTGGTTAGTTGGTAAATACTATTTGCCTTTTGAATTCAATGTGGCTATTGTGCAATATTAAGTCCTTTTTTTACTTTTCAGATGACACAGCTTAAAGCCTGAAACCCTGGCTAATAACTCATCTGGCAAATGCAGAAATGCTTGGTGAAGGGCAATGCAATGATATGTAATAGGCCACATTTTTTACTGATTCAACCAGCTCTTGGTATTTTGAAAATGAGATTTTGTTCTGTTCTTTGCTCAGAAAAAAAGTGTAGATGATCTGACAGTATAAGCTAAAGTTTAGTCTATGTTTGATACATGCCATATATTGTATTATTTTGTAACGTCCTGTTTGACTTTACAAAACTCACATTAGGATGAAAGTGAATAGGGTGAAGACAATGTGAGCACTGAGCAGGCTGCAGTAGGCAATTAGAATCATATAACATGTGATGATATAATTCTGAATCACTTTCTTCATTTCTTTCAGGCTCAGATGTGTGATCTTTTTGTCAGTATTTCTGATGTGTCTGCTTCCATTTGGAGTTTTTTTTAAATAGTTGTGTTAAAATAATGTCCATTGTTTTCCAGAGTTTTACATTGATTTAGTTATTGTACATTTTGTTTCTCCTAGTAGTTGTAGTATCATAACTATCTATCTATCTATCTATCTATGTACCTAATTCATCTCTAGAAGAGGACAGTCAGAAACTGGGAAGTGAAAGAAGAAGGCAAAAGTGAGCGAGAAGTGAAGGAAAGTAAAAGTGAACGAGAAGTAAAAAAATGAGAGAAAGTGAGAAGTGAAGGAGGAGAGACGCAAAGTTCATAGGGAGAGAAACAGAAATGAAGAGGGAAAGGGAAACAAAAGTGAAGGAGGAGCTTTTGCAGAATATCAGAATCAGAGGCGCATGAGAAGCTGAGAATTATTTGATGGGACTTACTCCAAAAAAGTTAGAGAACGACAAAGATCTTTGGGGGTTATTTATTGTCAAGGATGGACATGTTGCATGAGCAAATCATGAGCAAAGGCAGCTTAAAATAATAAAAACAAAATATGTTGATCCAGAACTCCATGATTTTACCCCAACAAAATTAGGTGTGCCAAATGTTCACGTCTCCCGAGAGCACATTTTAATCGACCTCACTACATCCAGCACCTCTGACCTTCTCCCATCTAAAAACGCCTTCATAGCCCCTCTAGAATTGATTTCTTTACAGCACTTCTTGTCTACTGCTCGATGCTTCTGCTTCTCATATGTTTGCTGTCAGCACTGGCTCGGCCATACCTGTGCTCTATTCCCAGTCTAGCCAATCCTAGATCTGGGCTTGTACTCAGGACCTGGGCCTGTGTTCTGGATTGCATCCAAAAAATAAATCCCAGTATCTCTCAAACACCATTATTCCTTCAGTACTTCCAGTCCTATCTCCCCACCTACCCACTCTCACCCCAATGCTCCCAGTTCCTCCCTCAGTGTTTCCTGCACCAATCTTCCATGCCCACGCAATGTTTCCAATTCCTATCTCCACTCCCAGTGCTCCCATGCCCTATCCACTCCCTTGGTGTTCCCATTCTATAATGCACCTGCCCCAGTACTTCCATATCATATCCCACCACACCCCAGCCACCCTACACTGATCCCACAGCCTACCGCACCCCCCCCACCCCCACCACCTTGCACTCCCAGCCTTCTAGTGCTCTGCATCCCCAATGTCCTGCACCCTAGACTCATGACCCTCCCAGTCTCCAGATTTTCCACTTTGGTACTACTCCCTAGCTGCTGGAAAGAGGCCCTCTCTCCCAGTGCTCTTATGCCTCATACCCCACTCCATGATTACTCCTGCACCCCGGCTTTTCCTTCCATGAATTCTGCAAGAGCCCAACCAGCCCCAAGTCCTACCAACCAAAGATCGCAATTCTACCCAACTTCACCAACTTTCAGTTCCCACCCTCTTCCTACTCCCTCCCAGGCTGCAACCCCTTCCACCCATTCCCTCCCATGTCCCAGCCACACTTTTCTTCCAGTTGCAACCACCCATCCATCGTAGTCTAATTCCCCCATCTATCCTAAGCCTTAAAAAAGGTAAAAGTTAGATATTGGTTTTGATACTGGATTTACCTTGAGAATAACTCTCAGTGCAATTTATACTGAAGGATCAGTTCCTTGGCACTCATGAGTAATCTTGTTTTCTCGGAAAATAAAATATAAAAAATATTTTGGCTTCATAGGGCATTATTGTTATTTGGTTTGTGTTTACATTGATTTTCCCTTCAGCTGTACCAGTTAAAATTAAATTAGAAGAAATTTTCTCACTGGAACAGTCAAAATCATTCCCTTAGTATATGGCAAAACTGACAGAAGTGAAGACATTTTGTAATTAGCTCACTCACTGCAACATCTATACTGGAGCATCCTCCACTCCAACCAAAGGGGGCAATTGAAAGCTAACCCACTCCAAATAAAAAAGACTTTGCTTATTCTACAGGTTCTTCAGGAACCCCGGCTATAATTTTACAGAAAGTAGGTAGAAAGGGGTCCCTAGTTCTATTCAGAGGCATTGTGTGGAATCTGGATGTGATATGGTGTGCCCAGCCAAACCTTTCCTTTTCTCAGTCAGGGGAGCAGCACTGAGCTTAGAAATATAAAGAAGGCAAGACTTGCTTATATGGCACCTTTCACAACCTCAAGACATCCCAAAGCACTTTACAGCCAATTAAGTTTGAAGTGTAGTCACGGTTATAATGCAGGGAATGCAGCAGCCAGTTTGCACACACCAAGTCCCACACAGCAATGTAATAATGACCAGATCACTGTTTTGGTGATGTTGGTATGGGATATATATTGTCCAGGACAATGGGGAGATCATCCCTGTTCTTCTTCGAAATAGTGCCATGGAATATTTTACATTCACCTGAGAAGGCACATGGGGCCTTGGTTTAACGTCTGAAATATAGCACCTCCAACAGTGCAGCACTCCCACACTACTGCATTGAAGTGTCATCTTAGATTATGTGCTTAAGTCTCTGGAATGGTGCTATGAACTCGCAACCTTCTGATTTAGAGGCAAGAGTACTCCCACTGAGCCAGGGTTGACACCTTAGTTTGATCTGTTTTGTCTGTTTTGTCGGTGCAAAGAGTGACTTGAGTGCACAGTATTGAAAAAGAAGTCCTTTTCACAAATGCTGTGGCCATTTTAATATTTTTCAGTTCTATCTGGTAGAGGATTGGCACATTGGGTCTCTCTTGAAATAGAAAGTTGTTTCCTCAGTTTTCAGGCTGAATCCTGGTATGTTATTATTTGAACTAAATATGCTGCAACAACAGAATAGTTTAAACTTTCTTCAACATTGATACAACAGCACACTTAAAAATGTTAGTTTGCAAGTGGATAATTAATTAGATGGCAAGTTTACTCTAGTTGCTGACTACAATTGCTCCTGGTTGCTATTGTTCAGTTTTTAGAGTTTCCATATTTTCCATACTGCATGCCGCTTTGCTTTTTTTTCAGAATTTCCATACAAAAACCTTATTCCATTCAGATTTTCCAGTTACTCCCAGCTACTGAACTCGAGCTATTTCTCATTCTCTGAAGTCACTCTGCTTCTCCAATAAATTGTATCAAACATTTTAGTCTTAGTGCTTCCGCTCTTGGCCTGTTCCTTTGATTCTACAGGTAATATTTTGCCAGCTATTTTAGCCATGTCTGAGTTTCTTGCCTTTAAGATAATAACTTGCTCTCTGATTTTTCCTGCCAAAGTGCATAACCTCACATTTTCCAATATTGTATTGCATCTGCCAAATCTCCACCCACTCACCCAGCCTGTCTATAATCCCCCTGTAGGTTTTTTATGTCCTCCTCACTCTCCACTTTCCCTCCCATCTTTGTATCATCTGCAAACTTTGATATGTTACACTCGGTCCCCTCCTCCAAATCGTTAATATAGATTGTAAAGAGTTGGGGACCCAGCACCGACCCCTGCGGAACACCACTGGCTACTGGTTGCCAGTCTGAGAATGAACCTTTTATCCCAACTCTCTGCTTCCTGTTAGATAACCAATCCTCCACCCATGCCAGAATATTACCCCCAATCCAGTGCTTCTTTATCTTGAGCAATAATCTTTTATGTGGCACCTTTTATATTACTGCACACAAGCTTACATAAGAGATTAAGAGAGGGTAAAAGACTAGAGGGAGGTGTCTAGGAGCAAAGGCCTTAGCTTCATCCCCTTAGGCACCCATCTCAATGAATTTCGAGCTCGATTCGAAGCTGAGCTCTTCTTCCATCGCCTTCACTTCCGCACCCACTCCTTTGGCCAGGAGTCTTCGCCCTGCACAATAGACCCTTTCTCTCGTCTTCAGAATTCTCGTTCCACCTGGACCGCTCCCTCTGGCTTCTTACCCTCTCTTGATCTTTACATTGCGAACTGCCAGCATGACATCGGCCTTCTCAATTTCTCTGGCCTTCTCCTTCACACTAACCTACCTCCCTCTGAACTTGCAGCACTCCATTCTCTCAGGTCCAACCCCGACATTGTCATTAAACCTGTCAACATGGGCGGTGCTGTTATGTGGTGAACAGACCTCTACCTTGCGGAGGCTGAACGTTAACTGTCTGACACCTCCTCCTACCTCCCTCCGGACCTTGACCCCACCACCAAACATCAAGCGATAGTTTCCCAGACCATCACTGACCTCATCTCCTCTGTGGATCTTCCAACCATGGTCTCCAGCCTCATAGTCCCCCCAGCCCCGCACAGCCTGCTTCTACCTCCTTTCCAAGATCCACAAACAGAACAGCCTTGGGAGACCCATCGTTTCAGCCCGTTCTTTCCCCACGGAACTTATTTCCTCCTATCTCGACTCTATTTTTTCTCCCCTTGTCCAGTCTCTTGCAACCTACATCCGTGACTCTTCCAACGCCCTTCACCACTTTAACAGTTTCCAGTTTCCTGGCCCTAACCGTCTCCTTTTCACCATGGACTTCCAGTCCCTCTACACCTCCATCCCCCACTAGGTCGGCATGCGGGCCCTCCGCTTCTTCCTTGAACGGAGGTCCAACCAGTCCCCATCCACCACCACCCTCCTCCTTCGTTCTTACATTGAACAACTTCTCCTTTGACTCCACTCATTTCCTTCAAATAAAAGGTGTCGCTATGGGAACCCATATGGGTCTCAGCTATGCCTGCCTCTTTGTGGGATACGTGGAACATTCCTTGTTCCAGTCTAACTCAGGTCCCCTCCCTCACCTCTTTTTCTGGTACATTGATGATTGTATCGGTGCCGTTTCCTGCTCTCGCCCCGAACTGGAAAATTTCATCAACTTTGCTTCCAATTTCCACCCTTCCCTTGCCTTCACATGGTCTACGTTTGACCCTTCCCTTCACTTCCCCGACTTCTCTATCACCATTTTTGGGGATAGGCTGTCAACCAATATCTATTATAAGCCCACTGACTCCCACAGCTACCTTGATTACACTTCCTCCCACCCCGCTTCCTGTAAGGACTCTATTCCCTTCTCTCAGTTTCTCTGTCTCCGTCACTTCTGTTCTGATTATGCCACCTTCTGCACTAGTGCTTCTGATATGTCTTCCCTTTTCCTCAACTGAGGATTCCCCTCCACTGTGGTTGACAGGGCCCTTGACTGTGCCCATCCTATTTCCCGCACTTCTGCCCTCACCTCTTACCCTCCCTCCCTGAACCATGATAGGGTCCCCCTTGTCTTCACCTTCTCCCCACCAGTCTCCACATTCAATGTATCATCCTCTGCCATTTCCGCCACCTCCAGGGCAATCCCACCACCAAACATATCTTCCCTTCTCCTCCCCTTTCAGCATTCCGAAGGGACTGGTCCCTCTGCGACACCCTGATCCACTCTTCCATCACCCCCAACACCCACTTTCCTCCCCAAGGCACCTTCTCATGTGAGTGCAGGAGATGCAACACCTGCCCTTTCACCTCCTCTCTTCCCACTGTCCATGGCCCCAAATATTCCTTCCAGGTGAAACAGCGATTTACTTGTACTTCTTTCAATTTAGTACACTGTATTCGCTGCACACAATGCAGTCTCCTCTACATTGGGGAGACAAAACACAGATTGGGTGATTGCTATGCGGAACACCCCCGCTCTGTCCACAAGCGTAACCCCGACCTGCCGGTCGCTTGCCATTTTAATTCCCCGTCCCACTCCCACTCTGATGTCTCTGTCTTCGGCCTCCTACACTGTTCCAATGAAGCTCAACGGAAGCTTGAGGAACAGCACCTCATCTTTCCTTTAGGCACTTTACAACCTTCCGGACTCAACAATGATTTCAATAACTTCAGACCATAACTACTGCTCCCATTTTTTCGGACAGCAGGTGCTGGTTTTGGTTCTGTTGTTGCCATTTACAGCTCCTCTAGACCCATCTTTTGTTTCTTAACTTGTCCCATTACCACCCTCCTTGCCTTACACCATCATCCCTTTTGTAATTTAATCACTCTTGCCCTCCACCCTATCACAGGCCGTCACTTTTGTTCTTTCCTCCCCTCCCTCCCCCCACCCCCGCCTTTCCCTGGCTCTGTACTGGCTTAAAAACTGTTAACTCTTAAACATCTTCCAGTTCTGATGAAAGGCCTTCGACCTGAAACGTTGGGGTCAATTTTCGGATGGCCGATCTGGTGCGTTCATGGGAGGGGGGGTGGGGGGGGGGCTCCAACCCGCCCACTTCCGGGTTCCCCAATGACGCGAATCGGTGCATGCACAGCCCCCGCATGCGGGACTCCCACCGGCAATCAAAGCCGGAGGGATCCCACTTAAGATCATTATCTGGGTACTTGAGGTCGTTTACAGACCTCATTAGTTGGAGATTTTAGGAGGATTCGGATTTTGGACCACCCAGAGTGTGTTTCCCATGCTGGGGGAAACGCTCCCTGTTTAAACAGACGTGTTGCAGCCAGCAGCCAGTGGCAGCTGCAAAGGTCCCTTTAACAGGTGCGGGGTAAACCCTCATCCATTGCAGCAGGGCACTCTGTCACCTCAGACAAAGTTTTGCCTGCCACACCGTTGTCTCCACACTCCAAATTATTAAATCATACCCTAAACTCTGCTGCCCAAACAGATTTACCTACTTTGTGGACCCCCTCACACTCACACCGTCAGGGTGGAGTGGGTGCCCATTGCTGCATTCATCACTCAATTGGAGGACGAGTAACATCACCAGCCTCGCCAGGCACGCCATCCACCTCCGCCACATGGAGCTACACAACACAGTGCTGCGCAACAGGAACCTGCACAAAGTAGTCGTGCAACTACACATACACCCACTGTAGGGTGACCCAATGGGTGGCATCAAGGGTGTTCATGTAGAACCTCATGAAAGGGCATTGTTGCACAAGCCAGTCAAGAATGGCCAAGACGTGGCAGGAGTGGTGACAATATAATATGAGTTGATCAGAAATCAAATGTAAGTAAAAACCATGACAAACCCTCAAACACCCTTGTGCATCCCCTTCATGCTCACGACAAGTTTGCCTTACGCTTCCTACTACACATATGTGATGCATGCCCTGTGGCTGCAGCACAGGTAGTGGCAGGTTGGGTGAGGCTAACCGTGAAAGAGATGCATCAGTGGGTGAGAATGAGATAGAGCCATGAGATTGTATGAGGATTGGGTTGAGTGGTAGTGGAGGGATGAGTACTGGCGAGGTGAGTAAGTGCAGGTAAGATGAGGATGACCTTTGAGTGGGTGTGAGGAGTGATGTGATAGAGTAGTGTTGGCAGTGCAGAAGGAGATGTGGGGTGGGGGCAGTGATGTGGCAGATGGAGGGTAGGAGAATGAGTAAGTGTACTCACTTCGGCTGATCTACTTAGGTCATTGAAGCGCCTCCTGTACTGTATGCAGGTGCGTGATATGTTGTTGGTGCTGGTGACCTCCTCTGCCACCTCAAGCCAGGCCATCATGGTGGCAGAGGCAGGCCACTTCCTCCCATCCGCCGGGGAGAAGATCTCTGTCCTCCCCCTCCTCCTCACCCCTTCCAGTAGGGCCTGGAGTGAGGCATCATTAAACCTGGGAGCAGCCTTCCCCCTGGGCTGCTCCATGCTGTAATTTTGGCTCCTTTCTGCAGCATCAGTCAGTGGAGGACTGCCCCTTTAAATAGGGCTCCTCCAGCTGACAGCCTATGATGTGGGTATGCAGTCCGCCCGCTGCGCAGCTTTCCAGCACGAAACCTGGAAGCCAAGGTAAGTGGCTTCAATTTACTTACGATCACGTGGGGAACCCACCGATTTTACTGGCGGGTTACCCACATGCCCAGTCGGCCCCCCGCTGGCAACCCGCCTCCCTCCTAATATCAGGCCCGTTAACTTTCTCCACAGATGCTACCTGACTTGCTGAGCTTCTCCAGCATTTTCTGGTTTTATTTCAGATTTCCAGCATCCACAGTATTTTACTTTTGATAAGAGAGTGTTGTATTGGTGCCACCCCAAGAACCGAATTTAACATCAGGCTCTTAAAAGTTCACCATGAATTGTGTGCGCTTGCGTGTGTGCATGTAAACAATGTAATGCACTTTGAAAACTTCAGTGTGGAAGAGGTCATTCATCATTTTATAGTCAATCAATATGCCACTATATGTCAGTAGCATACAAATAAGCACAAAGTATCAATGGCCCTTTGTGTGAGTCACAGGCTCTGCTGTTTGTGTCCTAACTGCATGAATGAGTGTAATACTAAATAAAACTAGTTAGCATATTTTGGAATTCTGCTGTTCCAAATTTAACATTTTTCTATATTAATCGTTTAATGTTTAAGATAGAAATATTTTTAATGTTCAGCAGAATAATGTCCAGCAAAACAAAATAAATTACACAGCCAATAGGTTTCCATTTATTGACACATCAAACTCCTTGTTAAAGCAAGTATTCAAAATGGTAGTGCATATGGGTAAGTTGTTCTTAAAATGATTTTATTAGACAAAGCCTTGGGATAAATGTCAGTGAGCCATTAATGCACACTCATTGTTGTAGAGAATAACACAAAGGCTGAAAAATCACTTTACATCACTCTAATGTGCTGTGCAGAAGTGTTCCTAAGCAACGTTGCTTGTTCTTAAACCTTAACAAAAATGCAATGCAACAGAAATAAATGTGCACAAGAAAGAAATTTGCTATTAAGCAGAATTTCCTGCAAAGTAAAGCTGCTTTTATGCTCAGTTCCTGTGAGAGTACTAATGACTGAATAAGTGTTCAAGGATTTTTGAATTAGAAATTTGGCTTCATGAAAATTAAATATGGATCATTGTGAAGTCAAAGCCCATTCCCAATGCTGCATGAATCTTCCATAGTCAGGAAACTTACATGCCTCTCTTTCACCAGCTCAGCAAGGAATTACCCCTCCTCCAGCAAGGCCATCTACATAACTTGAAAATATGGACACAAGCACCACAAAACTGGCAAGCAATTGCCTGCTGGAGAACCAGGAATCAGATATGCCCCAAATAGGGGGTGGCCGCTCTCCTGTCAGCCTTTGCGGGCATGTTGAACTTATGGTGTTATGGAAAAAACTGGCAGCACATATTCACAGTGAATAGAGAGAATGTAAACATGGTGCACTAGAACACGTGATCCATCTGCACATGCACACAGTGGTGAAACTTGGTAAAATGATGGACATATGGGAATCAAAATATTCAGTCAGCAAATTAACTTGAATTTGCCCAGGTTATTCCTTAAACAAAGCAATAAAGTCAGCTGGTACCAAGTTAAGAAATGAATAAATGACATCCTTGGCTTTGCATCCAATAATAAAAAAGATGCTGATCCCCATTCTTTGAATGAAACCTCTAAGCAATTAGGCATCTGCTGAGCACATTTCAGGGTCTCTGCCCAATCTTAAAAGTCAGGTAACCTCATTGTTACTGAGTAACAGTCTTATTATAGATTTGTAATAACAATAAGATTTTTTTCAATGAGGAGACAAATAAGAAGAAAGTGCTGTGCATCAAAAATATTTTTAGCACATAATATTCTTTCCTTTTAAGTGTCAATTCCCATCTCATTTAGTTATTCCTAATTTTATTTAGCCTCTAAACAAAATACACAATTTTTGAGTGATTGAAGTCTTGTCCTTTTAGGTAGAAATCCTTTTTCAGAAAACAATGCTTTCTGCTCAGTCAATAAAGCAAACCACCCGACCGCCATTTTAACGACCATCCTATCCCCGTCGCGTGGGACGGGCTGGGTTAAAATCGGGGTAAGAGTTCAGTGAAATATGAAGGAGTCTGGCCTAAATTAACTCTGCAGAAAAATTAGCAAACAAACTTGGGTCAGCAGTAGGGAATACTCAAATGTGAAATGCATGGAGTACAGAAATGATACATTCCTATTAGTTGAAAAGGAGTACATCAAAAAATTGTAGTTCTGAACTTCTGCAGGCCTTATGATACACTCCCGCCATAAGTCAGGCAGGACTGTGGTAGATGGCCCAAGAAATAGGCCAGAATCAAAGTATGTCAGTTTTCACTGCCAGTTTCCATCCAGCCTTGTTTGAGTGGGAACTCTGTCACTCCAAACAAGGTCACCCATGTCAGAAGGGATGTGGCCAGGAGGATGGGACACCTAGGCTGGGAGCTTCCATAGCCCCGGCCTACAATCCACCAGCTGGCATGTATACTGGGTGAGAAGAGACATACTTGCCTGCTGGCTGGCAGAAATAGAACCCATCTCGGGATTTAGGCCTGGAAGGCGGCCTGAAGATTCAGGACCAAATTTTTTTTTTGTCCCATTATAAAGGGGGCTGATGGCAACTAACTGTTGCCCTCACCAGGGTCAGTGGTACTGGCAGGTCAGCAACCGCTGCCATTGTTACATTTCCCGTCCTCTTCTTCTGACAGATGCATGAGATGCGCCCATAATGGCTTGGGCATCTGCCGTCAAAATGTTGATGATGAAACCTCCCGCAGGCCCCAGAAAGTCCAGTGGCAGGAGCTCCTGACTGGCACAACCAGGCACTTGAGGCAGGATGTCAAACCTGCAAAATGTTCTGCACCAGAATTCTATAGATAAATAGAGGGATTAAAACTAAACTGAAACTTAAAAGGGAGGCATATGACAAAACTAAGGCTAACAATACCTAAGAAAATCACGAGGAATATAGAAAGTGCAGTAGAGGGGCTACTCCCAACAAGTTCCACAATGATTACACTTTCTTAAAAAAATGACCCTGCAGGCAAAAGGGACTCCCTATGCAGTGTGGTTACATTGAGATTTGATCATCTAAAAAAAAAAGAAAGACTTGCCTTTATATAATGCCATTCACAACCTCAGGACGTCCCAAAGCACTTCACAGCCAATGAGATACTTTTGAAATGTAGTCACTGTTGCAATGTAGGAAACACGGCAGCCAATTCACGCACAGCAAGGTCCCACAAACAGCTCTGAAATAAATGACCAGATCATCTGTTTTAGCGATATAGATTGAGGGATAAATATCGATCAAGACACCAGGGAGAACCCCCCTGCTCTTCTTCAAATAGTGCCATGGGATCTTTTACATCCACCTGAGAGGGCAGAAAGGGTCTCAGTTTAACATCTCACCTGAAAGCCAGCACCTCTGTTAGTGCAGCACTCCCTCAGTACTGCACTGGAGTATCAGACTGGTTAATGTGCTCAAACCCCTGGAGTGGGACTTGAAATCACAATCTTCTGACTTAGGGATGAGAATGCTATCAACTGAGCTACGGCTGACACCTAAAGACCACTGTTCAGGTGCTCAGCCCACTATGACTTTGTTCAAATTTTTGGGGCTCTTAATGAGCCTAGTGCATGACCCCTATACATGGCCCTCAGCACAATAGGCACTGCAACAGCTTGCATTTGTATCGCACCATTAATGCCGAATAACATCCCAAGGCACTTCACAGATATGTAAGGAAAAAATAGATGCTGAGCCAAAAAAGGAGAGATTAGGACTGATGACCAAAAGCCTGGTCAAACAAGTGGATTTTAAGAAAGGTTTTAAAAGGAGGAGAGGGAAGTGAAGAAGCAGATGGGTTTAGGGAGGAATTACAGACCATGAAACTTAGGCACCTGAAGGCACAGCCACTAATGGTGTGTTTAAGGGAGGAGGGATGCACAAGTAGCAAGAGTCAGAGGAACGAAGACTCAGGAGATAGTTGTGGCCCTGAGATAGAGAGCGGTTAGGATATGAACTGATTTAAACACAGGAATAAGAATTTAAAATTTGAAGCATCGGGAGATCGGAAGCCAATGGAGGTCAAAGAGGGCGGGGATGATGGGTGATTGGGAGTTGGTGTGGGAAAGGACACAAGCAGCAGAGGTTTAAGTGAGTTGAAGTTAATAACAACATAAGAAAGAACATAAGAAATAGGAATAGGAGTAGACCATCCAGCCTCTCTAGCCTGCTCCGCCATTCAAGATCATGGATGATCTTCTACTTCAACTCCACTTTCCCACCCTAACCCATCCCTTAGTGTTCAAAAATCTATCGATCTCAGTCTTGAATATACTCAACAACTCAGCATCCACACCCCTCTGGAGTAGAGAATTCCAAAGATTCACAACCCTCTGAGTGAAGAATTTTTTCCTCATCTCAGTTCCAAATGGCCGAACCCTTATCTTGAGACTACAACCCCTACATCTAGACTTTCCAGCCATGGAAAACAGCCCCTCAGGATCTACCCTGTGAAGCCCTCGAAGGATTTTATATGTTTCAATGAGATCGCCTCTCATTCTTCTAAACTCCAGAGAATATAGGCCCAGCCTACTCAATCTCTCCTCATAGGTCAATACTCTCACCCCAGGAATAAATCTAGTGAACCTTTGTTGCACCGCCTCTAAGGCAGGTATATCCTTCCTTAGGTAAGGAGATTGAAGTGCCTAGATTATGTGCTCAAGTTTATGGAAGGTAGAGGATAGAAAGAAAGACTTGCATTTATATAGCACCTTTGACAACCTCAGGACGTTCCAAAGCGTTTACAGCCAATCAAATACTTTTGAAGTGCAGTAATGTAAGAAAAGCAGCAGTCAATTTGCACACAGCAAGGTCCCACAAATAGCGATGAAATAAACGACCAGATCATTTGTTTTAGGTGTTAGTTGAGGGATAAATGTTGGCTCCTTTGAAGACACTTGCTCTTCTTCGAACAGTGCCATAGGAACATTACGTCCGAGAAGGCAGATGGGGCCTCTGTTTAACATCTTATCCAAATGACGGCACCTCCAACAGTGCAGCACTCCCTCAGTACTGCATTAATGTGCTAGCCTAGGTTATGTGCTCAAGTTTCTAGAGTGGGAGTAGAATCCATGATTTATGACTCAGGGTCAAGAGTGCTACAATATTGGAAAATTTGAGTCTGGAGGTGACAAAGGCATGGATATATGCCAAAGAATTCCTTTGTTTAGGCACTAATTCAACAATCTCAGTCCTGAGACTGCTAAATTATGTGAGGGGAATGGAAATAGCCATATATGGTACAACAGATAGTGCTCTTTTCATATTCAAGGGTGGAGTCTTTGGACATAAGTATAAACTAGTATTAACTAGGCAAGTTCAGTATTAATTTCAGGAGACTCTTCTTCAAACAAAGAGTAATTAATATATTGTACAGTCTTCCAGGTAAGGTAGTGAGACTATAACACTGGAATCATTCTAGAGACAGTTAGCCAGTGTGACGAAGGAACTGCAGGGCTCCAAAAATCCAAGGGAGAGGGGGAGGGATCATATTCTGGTCAAAGTGTTGAAACGTACCAAACGAGACCTCCATCACCGATACTGCCAAAGCTCGCGGGGTTAGAAGTAGGTCAACTAGTTAACATCTGAATGGCAGGCACCTGTACTACTAGAGATGCATCTCGGGCACCCAAAATTGGTGGCCAAAGATTGCCAGGATGAGGAATGGGCTGTCAGGTTTATTCTCGTAACAGAAGACTGCTGCCCCTTTGGTAACTAAGTGACTCTAAAAGAATTTAAATATATATGTTTTCTTTGGTCCCTACTTCCATTATTGTCGTCAAGACATGCTTAGTGAGACTAGGCATGCCTTCATCCGCTCTAGGCAGAGTCCCTTTGATGGCCACAGATGCAGGAACTCCCCATGTAGATAGTCCCCGGCCCTAGCCCAGCCCCCCCTTACGCTAATGGTCTTGTCTTGGAGCAAGTGGAGGTTCCAGTGTTCGGGTCCTGGCCCTGGTGCAGCCCTATTAGTGCCTCCCACTGGAGTTGCAGCAGAAGGGCTGTGGAATTTTAGGGCTTAGGTTTCTGAGAATGAGCTAAATCGGTAGCATGCCCTCCCTGCTCGACGTATTTTTGTAAAGCATGTTCTACATGTTATATGGTTGGAGAGCTTGAGATTGACACTGGTTGCAAAAGTGAAAATGATTCTATCCTACTGCACAATCATCCTTCATCTTAATTAGCACAGAGAAACAAAAAAGGAATCAATAACGGCAGCCTTCGGAGTTTTGATCAGTACAATGAATACAAGTTAATGGTAAGCAAAGCCTGGGTAATAACAGTTATTTGTCAAAGTGGAAACTACTGGATGACAACAAGGAACCTTCCATTATCCACAGCACATTTTTGTACTGTGTCCAGGAATTAAAGCATATTTTTCCCCAGTTGATTTAATATACACTTTACAAAAATGATCCATATGCTATTTTAAGATATAGTGTGAATTGTGTTTTACATCTGTTTTAATTAAAAGAGTTATAAGGAATATGCAATGAAACATAATGCTAAAACAATAAAAATTAGATAAGTTTATTTTCAATAGGTTTCAATCGGAGCTGCTCCCGCTTTGCCGCCGTAACTTTGCTGGAAGTGTGGCAGAGCGGGAGCAGCTCGGAGGAAATTCCAGCAATGTCTTTATCAGTTATATTTGAACCTTCTCCATTGAATGGATCAGGGGTGGACTGGCCGTATGGGGAATGGGGGAGATTTGCCGATTGTCCCTCGTGAATGGTTCCACCGCGCTGTATTATCAGCGGCTCCTTTTCCCTTGGGAATCGAGAAAAATCCTGTGCCCTTTTTGGGGGAGCCTGTTCGCCCCTGGAATGAATGTCTTTCAAATAGGTATTTCTGAAGAATAGTCTTAATCCTTGTAGTTATATTTGAGGATTTCAGTTTGATGGTTAGTGATATATTATTGCAAACTTACAGCTCGAAAAAGTAATCAATAATTGGTACCAGTTTTTTTAAAACTGCATATTGCAGGCTGTAAATGAGATGTCAGAATTATAATTCGTGCGAAGGAAGGAATTCGGGGAGAGAAATACAAAAATAAAAACCCCTATTGCGCTTTGCTGTGATAATTCATAGGCTTTTAATTTTGTACGTTGTGAGTAAATTCTAAGATTAGCACAAACTCGATCCTTTATACAATGACTAATGGATAATCTAGGGTAAAAGCACGACGAGTACATTTTGCTTCCAGTGTTCTAGAAGTGGTAATCATCCTTAGACAATGAAGACTCACTGCTGTTCCCAAGACAGGTGCAGCATTAAAGCTACCATTTATGAAACCAAAACTATTTAACCATTTGATTACTGAATTGTATTTTTAAAAAAAACAGTTTTATTGATATTCCTTCCTTACAAAGAAAGCCTTTAACCTGCGAGTTTTGTTCTCTCCAAAGTGGAGTAGGTTCAGGGTTTTGCAGCTCCATGGACTTCTTATAAATCATGCCATTGATATGCGTCATGCTGTATTAAGAATTCTCCAGATTGCATGGCCTATGGTATATGCTCAGATTTATTTGCGTAACAACTTTACCACATTATTTACTACTGGATTTATAGATCCTGTTAACAGATGGAACAAACGACTAATCCACCTGTTTGTTCCAACATCTTAAATCAAGCATGGGATCTGTAAATAATATTATCTTTCTGAATACAAGTTTATCCCCCAATTATGGCCCAGAAATTGCTTTAAAAAGAATGGTGAGCTCAACAGCACTCTCCGTTATTAGTAGCGAAATCAAGGAGCAAGTTTCGGCATTCGCACATGCGCAATGAAACATGGAAATCCAAAACTTGCTCCTCCTAGTTCACCGGCAATATGACAGCTTCGAATTAAAGGGATGTCACCGGCTGGAATCAGAGGAAACAATGGACCAGCGCCAACTTGCTCACCTGCCCAGCTGGAAAGTAATATCGCCACAAAACAGGCATGATTAAAAATACTAGGTCTAAACTAAGTTTTAACATCTCGGTAAGTCTTAATGACTGCCAAACAACTAAAAATTTACTTTTAAAAACGTGGAGTCTCATATTACTCATTATTTTAATAGTTTTTGGTCATTAATTTTTTTAAAAATTAGAACATTAAAAATATTTTTTTTAACTTGTCCCTTCTGCCTCTAATTCAATTATTTCTTTCCCTCTTTTTTCACTGTCTATAACTGTTTTTACAAATGATTTTAGTGTTGTATATGTAAGATTCTCAAAATTCACAGATCCCCAAAAGTCGGAGAAAAACCCTAAAAAACCCTGTATGGGAAAACTTTGGCCATAGACTATAATCCTAAAATGAAGGATAGGTGATAGGTCACCAGACGAAATCAACAACACACACACCGTGGAACTTCAGAGAATTAATGCTTCAGACATGTCTCTGTTTGAATGCAAAACCGACAGCAGGAGGTCGACACTCAGAACAAATTCGAAAGACAGTCAGCCATTGAAAGAGGCAACTGCTCCAGACATGGTGAGGCCATGTTTTTGTTTTAATGCAAAACCTATCAACACCTAGGATGTTGGATACAAAAGGAAGCCTGTATATCAGGTGATCAGCAAATGGGAATTAACAATGACCCATCGGGAGAAGCAATGGCAACATGATGAGGGACCATCAAAAAGCCATCAAAGATTCTTAAGGACTTTGTAAGAACTGTTTAAACAGACATGAAGTGTTTTTTTAAAGGGTCGAAGACCAATTGTAAGAGAGACATCTACAAGTGGAAACTCAAAACCTCTCTCTCTCTCTCTCTCTCTCTGGCTTGCTGGCTCTGGTGTGCTGCTTGTCTTGGTTCTGCCTGTGTCTGGAAAGAAGAACAGTTTCCAGCAAACAACAAGGCGAGGGGAAGGCAGTTCGACAGGGAAGGTCAACAGCTCTAGAAGCAGGCCGACACACAAGAAGAAACCAGAGCAACAGCCCCAGTGACCATCAGACACCTCGCGGCAACAAGGGCCTTACGGAACAACCAATTGAATATTACCACCAACCAACCAGGTAATATTGAGCCACCGCAACCAAAGAAAACCAACTTGGGAGAAAACCGAAGATCAGCAAAGTTTCCACTCTACAATCTATTTCTGACTTACCTCTGGGTGAATTACTGTCAAAGATTCGTTTGGTGAGCATTATCCCTGGCCCTTTAGAGTCCAACCTAGCTAGTACAGTGGGATTGGGAGGGGTGAGGTATCTTTCTACTGTAATTTCCCTCGCGTGTACTGAAGTGTTCCCCATTTTATTAGAGTGTTAAGATTGTTGTGTTGTATTTTCTCTCTTGAATAAAGGTCAAAGTTTCTTGCACTAAAACCAGTTGTCTGCTGCACTTTGTCACAACCCCCAAATAAGTCCAAGGTCTAGAACCCAGGGAGTGGGAGCGATTCGAACCGCTCAGAAGTCAGAGGTGAAGCTGACACACACCACCACCCCCTACATATATTTCACTTCCTGGATTTTACATTCCAGGTTGAAGAAAATGTTCGCAGCTTGTCAAAAATGCTGCAATCTGATTGATCGAGGGGAGGGAGTGATCCTTTCATTTCTCCCAGCTTCGCTGGAGCTAACACTGGGCTCTTCTCCACTTCCTATTAGAGGAAGTGCACCCAGTAAAGACCACGGTAAGTTAGTGGGTTAGTATAAATCTATGGAGCGGCGAGCACTGTGGGTTCGCTACTCTGAGCAATTTCTAAATGTCCCTATGTAGAAGGGCAGATGCAGATTGTGAACCACTAGTACAATTACCCACAAACTAATAGATACAATATAAGAAATAGTTCTAACGCATTATGTGGAATGATGATTTTGAAAAGTGTATACCAATTCTCCTGATCGCTCAGTTAAGGTAAAAGAGTCTACTAATTCTGGGCAAGTACATCTTATTGATTTTTGTCTCTTTTTGTTTCCTCCTCTCCTTAAGGTTTTGACTCCAAGCTAGGGTAAATTCAATACCTCATCCAAGTGGCCATTCTAAGACAGCGAGTGTTGGTTGGCAGGCTGTTTGACCACTAGGACGTTCATTGCCAAGCCTGAACCTATCCTTGCAAATGTACACTTCCAGCAGGGGTTGCTGGATTGTAATCAGCAATGTTGGCCAGTTTACCTCTCCATAATCAAAAGAGGCCGAGGCCAATTGTAACACCTCTTAATAAAATCCTGATTTAAATTAGTTAACTTAGCAAGGATCAGGCATTGAAAGTAGGCTATTTGGTTCAGTTATTCAATGAATCAACTCACAGAGCCACCAAGGCAGCCTTATATTTGAATTTCCTCTGTGTAATAAAATCAGAAACCTGTTTAAAAGGAATGGGTTTCCAATTTTGTTACATAGAGCACGCAGAGGAAATCTTCCCCTAACACCTCCTAGAAATGACCCCAAGAACTGCTTGGTAGGCAGTGCTGCAGTTTGCGATCTAATTGTGCAGCACCTAAGTGATGTAAAAATAAAAGCCCAAGTTGTCTGGTATATAATCATGCATCTATCAAACAATCTCCGATAATCCTGGGGAATTTTATTGGTCTTTGCATATACTAATAAGGCAAGGAATCTCAGATAGTCTTACAAAAATTGCGAGGGTAAAAACTGGCATGAGTCCAAAATGATTGCCATGAAGTTGAATTCTTCAGCATGACATTTCATGCCGGTAGTGCGCCACAAGTGCTTCCAATGACATATTGGTTCAGGCACATGATAGGTGCCCCTGGCGGCTGCATGAGACAAATGCAGGCATCATTTAAATATGTTATTAAGGGTCCTGCACCTGAATAAGGATCCTTCTGTGAAATTGGTGTCAGTGCATGCCTGTAACATAATTTCGATAGCCCACCTAGCAAATCATGGCGGGAACAGTCAGCAATCAGCTTTCACAAATGATATTTAAAGGGATCCTCAACGACATTAAAGAACACAGGAACATAGGACAAAGAGTGGGCCATTCAGTCCCTTGAGTCTGTTCCACCATTTAATGAGATCATGGCTGATCTGTATTCTAACTCCATCCATTCGCCTTGGCTCCATATCTCTTGGCTAGCAAAAATCTATTGATCTCAGTTTTAAAATTATTAATTGAGCTAGCATCTACTGCTGTTTGTGGGAGAGAGTTCCACACTTCTATCATCCTTTGCGTGAAGAAGTGTTTCCTAACTTCTCTCCTGAATGTCCTAGACTCCTCCACCAGCGGAAAAAGTTTATCTCTTTCTACCCTATCAATTCCTTTCAAAATCCTAAAAACCTCAGCTAAATCACCCCTTAACCTTCTATATTCCTCATAATCTAATCCTTGGAGCCTTGGTAACATTCTGGTGAATCTGCGCTGCACTCCTTCCAAAGCCAACATATTCTTTCTAAAGTGTGGTGCCCAGAATTGTACAAAGTAGTCCAAATGTGGTCTAACCAGGGTTTTGTATAGCTGTAGCAAAACTTCCCTTTATATCCTAGCCCTCGAGTAAGACTCTGGTTACTCATTTTAAGCTATTGGGCCAAATTTTTGGCTGTTTTGTCAAGTGCTTGTCTTTGAGATACTTTTGCAGAATAAGTTTGTGGAGGGTAGGAAATGTGTCACAGAATTTGCTTGTTCTCAGTTGCTGAACATGAGAATGCTGCTGGGCTTACCAATGAGGCTCTCAAATCAGGAGGAGGAGCAGCAGCAAGGAAGGAAGCAAAGTCTTGCACAGGCTGCAAGAAGAGGGCAAAAGAGGCATTAGAGCATATGGGTCTTCAGAGACAGAACATCATAGCTGAACCTCACAGAGGTCCAAGAAGTTGAGTTTTGGCCTGTAGACCCTGTGTGCTGGGTATGCCCTCCTGCACGCTGCCCGTCTCACCTGATGAATTCGGAGAGGCCTGGGTGCTGGTAGTGGTGGTTATTATGGCTGCTGCTGCTCTTCCAAGGCTTGCTCCACCAGAAGAAAGAAGCAAAAATGGCACCATCAATAAGTGGAGAAAGCTGACTAAAGGATTGTAAGGCAACAAATGTGTCGAAGTAGCGATCTCGGAGCTGGAAACTCTCCTAACAAACCAGACAGCAAAAGATCCTGATACAGCTATAGCTGAGAGCCCCCTTTTATACTGGTTTAGGAGCTCTCATACACCAATCTCGTTTGGTTTCGCTGACGAATGGATGGAGCATCTGCAAATTCAAGTTAAAATAAAGTGGGGGCAGATATGATATCATCAGAATGCAACTTTGATCTTTTAATCAGGACCCTACGTGCCTGGGGCAAAAAGGTCAGCTAAAATGGTGGAGAGGCGGAAATGGCACGGTGCTGCCACGGATGTGATTTTAACCCCCGCCCACATCCAGGGGGAGTTGGGGGGGTGGTTAAAATCAGTCCTGTTATTTTGCACGAGGAATCTCATTCCCTTAATCACATTATCTTGATTTCTTGTTGCTAATTTTGGCAACAACGTGATTGTCCTGAACAGGACCTATTCATTATTTCACCAGCTGAGTGGTCCAGATGGAGCTGCCACCATTAAGAAAATATAGCTTAAAATGTTTGATATCCTTCATGTGGCCCTGACTGCATCCATCTATTCAGCTACTTTGTACAGTTCCACTGACCTCATTCGAAAGCTAAGAAAACAAAGCATCCTACAGCCACAGTAAGCATTTGAATCTTATCCTGAATGGCATAGTTCTGAGCCATATGGAAGTGGTACTATATCATTGAAATGGGCTTTAATACTCCACTGTGGTAAAAATTAAATAATGTGATTCTGGAACCGTATTCATGGCTCATTTCTGGTTGTTGTGAATCACAAAAGGAAAACAAAACATACTGCTATTACAAATTCAAAGTGCAGAGAAACGTTATTAGGTTGGCTCCTGATTTTTTTCTTTCAGGTGTTTTAAATATCAACATCCTGGGGGGTCACCATTGACCAGAAACTTAACTGGACCAGCCACATTAATACTGTAGCTACAAGAGCTGGTCAGAGGCTGGATATTCTGTGGTGAGTGACTCACCTCCTGACTCCCCAAAGCCTTTCCACCATCTACAAGGCACAAGTCAGGAGTGTGATGGAATACTCTCCACTTGCCTGGATGAGTGCAGCTCCAACAACACTCAAGAAGCTCAACACAATCCAGGACAAAGCAGCCCGCTTGATTGGCACCCCATCCACCACCCTAAACATTCACTCCCTTCACCACCGGCGTACCATGGCTGCAGTGTGTACCACCCACAGGATGCACTGCAGCAACTCGCCAAGGCTTCTTTGACAGCATCTCCCAAGCCCGTGACCTCTACTACCTAGAAGGACAAGAGCAGCAGGCACATGGGAACAACATCACCTGCACGTTCCCCTCCAAGTCACACACCATCCCGACTTGGAAATATATCACCGTTCTTTCATCGTCACTGGGTCAAAATCCTGGAACTCCCTACCTAACAGCACTGTGGGAGAACCTTCACCACACGGACTGCAGCGGTTCAAGAAGGAGGCTCACCACCACCTTCTCAAGGGCAATTAGGGATGGGCAATAAATGCTGGCCTTGCCAGTGATGCCCACATCCTTTGAGCAAATAAAAAATATATAATTTTCGGCTTTTTCTGGTGAATACAAACTCTGATGCTTTTTTAAAATGTAAACACTTTCACCTAAAGAAAGGTTACGTTTACTTTCCAAAATATGCCAATTCCAACATTTGGCTAACATTCAAAGTCCAATTTGTTTGCTGAACCTATGAACTTACAAACACTGCAGCAAAGAAAAAAGAAGCTCATAACACTGGGATCACATCCACTGCATTTACTCAATGTCTAGTTAAATAATACCTTGCCTTCACTGTTGTCAGCTTCCTGTTTTGGATGTAGCTGAGCCTTTTTTTCTTGGCATTAGCTTTCAGCCAAATATCAGTTTAGACAAATTTGCTGAACCAAACTGAGTCCCTATAATTTCACTATTGCAATACATATTAGAATTTGCAATATACTCGATACAATCTTATGTTTCAAAGTAATTTTCATAAATAAGCTACTGGAATGATGATGACAAAATCACTTAGTATCTTTTGGATCAGTGCTACAGGGGAAGCTGGGGAAGAAGGAAATGGTTAAAGTTTAATCAACACCTGTAAATCAAGAACAGCACTGTAATTAACATAAATCATTACAGAGAACATTTTGCTGCTGATTCACCCACTTTAAATGGATTGTTTTTGTCAAAGCTGTCACTTTGGGATATAAAGGGAATGAAAACTACACGACACAGCAACTCCAGGTAGATCAATCAAAGTTAAATTAAAGGATGGAAATGAAAAGAAACTTTGCACCAAAAAATGTCACAGCTAACGTTTTTGATACATTACACGTGATGTTATTTACATTTCACTAGCAATGCTGAACTACATTTCTGCTCTCTATTTGTTGTGCTTTTCTTCACTTCCCTCCATGTGTGAGGAATAAGCATAAATTCAAGATTAAAGTAGCATTATTGAATAGTAATTCAAATTCAGATGAGCCTATAACTTTAAGAACTCAATTTCACAGAGGCACAATGTGATAGTTTGTTATGTTGCGATCATTCTTCACATACAGGATAGTACATGTGTAATTGCATATGAGAAGGACGTGTATCCTGATATCTTGCAAGTGCTGCAATTAGCTGTGTGGAAAAAATGCCCCGTTAGTTGCCCGAAGTGTGCCTTCGAGATTTGTAGGGGAAACTGCCTGAAATGTGTCTAAAATGGAGTTTAGCTTGAAAGCAGTCCACTTGAAATGGATTTAGCCGTTGAGTTGAATGCTGAGAAAAGGCTGTTAACTGCCAGAAGCTCTCAGCTAATTCAAACAATGGATGTTCCCAGGTAATCAGGCCATGAAACCTCTAAGTTAATTACTTCAGGAAAATCTGTGTTTATACTACAGACATTCTTTACAAGTATGAGAAGCCATTATCTCTATCTCAAACCATTTAATTTAAACTACTGGAACATAAAGATGTCTCACATCTCCCCATTTATGTGAAAAATATTCTTGAGAAGTGCAAGATTGATAGGGAATAGGCCATAAATCGCAGGCACAAAATTCAACATCATTGTGCCTGTTTCATGGATGTAGAACGGATGTAACAATGACGATTTCAGTGGAGCGTCAGTCTGCACCCGACTTTCGCGTTTGTTTGGGCCGCTGCTAAATTCATCAGGGCCTTTTTCAGGTGGTCCTGGCACCAGCCTGAAATGACCACAGGTCCCATTTCAATATTGAAATGGTGGTTCTGTGCCCATTTTCAGATTATTCATTCAGATTAGTCGGAGCTTGCACTGCGGATTAGTCGGAGCTTAAACTCCGGTAAGATTTTCAGGCTTTACAGCTGCCTAACCAGTGGTTCTTAAAGGGACTGCTGGAGGTCATGGAAGAAACCGGCAAGTAAGTTTTCTTAACTTATCTTAATGTGGAGCCAAGAGGAGCAGGAGTGCAGCTCGCCAGATTTATTCCAACGAGGCTTGAGGATGCATCTAGGACTGTCCACGGGCCATTCTCATCAAGTGCACGAGTTCAGCGTACCAATCATTTTACACAGGCTATCAGGCACTATTGAATTTAAGCCCCGTAGTCCATCATGCTGGGGGTAAAGCCATGCCCCAGTGACTCAATGACAGTCACAGGACTCCACATTCATCTAATTCATTGTCAGCAGTGAGGAGGGGGCAAGACCTCTATTAACTATGTCACTCTGGTTGGTTAATTGACTGCAGGGATACATTCCTTTATAATTAAGACATAAAAATAGAGGGGACTGCACCCCCTATGAATGATAATTAGTAGGCTGTCTGTAGTAATCTTTTTCTAGAAGTAGATCAGTAGTAGGGAGAGCAAGCTGTCTCGTTCTTTGCCTTTGTAAAAGTAGCAGTCTCTCTGTTTGCTCACTTAGGTTCTCTTTGTTCCATAAGGACCTATACCCAACAGACACAGAAAGGTGCCTTTACAGGTACAACGTATTAGGAGAGGGAACAAAATACCGAGTTAGCTTGTGAGGCTGTAGGAGTCAGTTGCAGGCAGAATAAAGTGTCATTTAGCTTTATAAGTGTCTGAGACCAGAGAAAGGTCAGGGTGAAGCCAACTCAAATATCATCGCTCGTGCGTAAAGTGGATTCAATCAGAACCAAAGGTCTAAATGGAACAGATAACCCCATTGCCGAAAGGGGGCTCGTTGACTCGATGCTCCAGAAGCTAATGCCTGTGCTCCAGGGAAGGAAGGAGAGTAGGTCAAACTCACCGTTCATAAAGACGAGGTCATGTAAGATCTGAAACATTGCTAACAACCAGTAACTAGGGAATAATCTGTCCAATACACTGACTATCCAAAGCTGTTAACTTTTCAGCTATCTAGGGATTTAACCCTAAAATAACCTCACCAACTGCAATAATCTCAGAATCTGATCATTGCTATAATTAATATTCAGCACCTGTTATTGCTGATTTATAGTGATACACTGAATTGCCTGTGTAACTTTGGCTACTCATTATGTTAAGTAACTCTATCCATTAATTATTTGCTATTCAAACTGTGAGATAAGTCTGACTACATCTATTCATATCTATTAAGTATTCAAGAACCCAACTTTAACCTTAAGTTGTGATTTTATAACCAATAAACAGTCTTATTGTACATGACCAATTGTCTGATGTCTTCCACAATGATTCTGCAAGAAAAAGTTAATTCATTCACTCAGTAGCTTGTAAGTATCCTAATCGAGAGTTGAACTAAAACTTAAATTTAATCTGAACTGATTAATGTAAAGGCAGATCGGTGAGCCGACTCAGGCATCACTCACCCCTGACATATGTGGGGAAGAAAACCCCAGTTGGTTCCTAGTGAAGGTATGAAGGATTCGTCTGGTTCCTCGGCATACATTTGTTAGAATACCAAAACCCAGCATTCTTCTTATGCTGGAGCAGAGCAACTGACAGGTAGAATATTCTAATTTGTTTTCTTTCTATGTAATTCATTAAAATTTATGGTAGTACTGTGGGTAATTGCCTGATCTATCTGTTTGTCTGAATGGTTTGTTTCCCTGGTGGTCTGCAGGGTGCAGGCTGTATGGATGAAGCATGTGTTCGCTGTTGGTTGAGAAAGGCTCTTTGCACCTTCTAAATTGTAGTCATGTCAGATCAGAATTTAAATGAAGAAGTAACAGCAAAAATGCAAGCTGTTGGTGTAAAGATTTCAAAGTAACCCCATACCGCTAGAAACACAACTGTTTTTACATAAATCTGCAAAGTACTCCAGTGACCAAACTTTACCTTTGACCATGAAGCTGAATAAAAGAGAAATATTATTAGGCGTGGTCTTTTTAAGACTTCAGTAGCAGTCTCCCTGATGTTTTAATGCAGCAGGGTCTTTTGTATCTGCGGGAGAGTACAGAGCTCAACCACATGTCTTCATGATGCTGATTGCATCTTTTCTGGTTACAAGTGATCATGCAGGGATACATTGTCCCTGCTCCCAGGCAAGGTCCTTACTTAAACCCATTGCTGCCCACTTTGATTGCTAGGATCAGAAGATTAACATACATTATAGCCTCCTGTTCAATAAATTGCTGGCTAGCCTTAATTGACCGCCATATTGGGAAGGACGTCTCTTGTTTTAGTTTGCATTGTCCTCCCTCTGGTCAAAGATGCTTCCTAACTGGCAGATCAATCAGTGCATAGACCAGGAGTTATTCTACTGCTAAAATTAGTTGAGGAAGTGGACAAAGGTGGGGGATTTGATGGGGATTGGCAATCCCAGTTTGCACGAAGATCCAGATCAGCTGTCAGCCGATGCCCAGCACACACAAATTGGGACTGAATTTTAATGGGCTCCCTGTTCAGCACTTGGAAAAGTCACAAAGAAAACTAGAGAAGCAGGAGGCATTCTGTCGACCTATCCAATCATTCCATGGTCCCAACATTGCAACATCCAAATTCATCTTGAATGATCCAAGCAGTTCAAATTGGAGAAAAATATTGACAAAGAGGTAGAACAACAGTGGTCAACATTTAAAGTAGGGATCAATGGAGTTCAGGAGAAATATATTCCACAAAAAAATAAGAACAAAGTAGCCTAGAATGAGACACCATGGTTAGTTCTCAATAAAGATGTGAGGATAAAATTGAACCTGTTTACATCTACATTTACTATGTCTCAGCATTTTAAAAATCCAGATCAAGCCCCTCCTCCACAAGTTCAGCTGTGCAACTCTCTCTTTTTCACATATAGTCTTAAGTCTCAAGTCAGAAGTAGAATATTCAATGGCATAAAATGAATATCTCCACTGACTGATGCAGTCATAATTCACTTGCAATTTTATCACTCAAGCTATTTTAGCAACATAATTTGGAAATGTTTATCATATGTTCTGACTGCATCTAAATATCTTAATAAGTAGGGAATTTTAAATGAAGGTTTGAACCCGAATTACAGGGGGGAGTTTTAACTTCTGGGCAGCCACTCAATACCTTCAGCAGGAGGCCAGGTCCATTTTGAGGGCTGGGCCTCATTAACATACATCTGGCAAGCTACATGTCCCAAACGAGCTTTCCATGGTGGTTTGTCACCTCTGGGCCGGTACAATCTCGGGTGGACTGAAGGCCGATCTGGCCATCCAGCAGAATGGTAGGTCTGGATGAGGGGCAGACCAGGGCAGCAGCAACCCACATTATTCTTGTAGAACCCTGAGGAGCACTCCTGCTCCTCCTAGCCCCACAAAAATAATTTTAACACTTACCTTTTCATCCCTCTTCCTCTTGCCCATCAGGCTTTACTGAGCATGGAGCAGTAGGCCTTTAAAATTGCATCGGGGTCCTATGTGCATCATTGCACCCCGATTTGCATGGATTGATGAGGCTCCCGTCTGATTCACATGGCTGCTCATAAAAACCCCAGAAGGTAATAAGGCGGTGGGTGGGAAGCAAATGGGAATGGAATGATAAGTCCACTGCTGCAATTTTAACTCTGCTGCTGCCCCGTTTCTGCTAGGCGAGGAGAGTTAATATCCTCCTCTTATGGATTTGTAACACCTAATTTTCAGCTTGCTTGAGAATGAAATGGATTACTTAAGTCAGAACTTTCATGAGTAGGAGAGAAATGTGATGGGAGATAATTACAAGATAGGCAAAGCTGAAGTGTGAGAAATGGAAGGGAAACCAGGCAAGGTGATTGGTTCCCTGGAGGACAGTGATTTCACTGTAGGTAAATAACATCAGTAATGTGGTCTAAGAGGCTTTCAGAAATAAAATGAAGTTCTTTTTAATATATGAATATAAAAAGGGGCTTTCACTTCAATCTTTGACCCTTCAATGCTTTCTGCTTCTACTCTTCACAGTTCATTTTCACCTAAAGTGAGTTGGCAAGTTTTATGCACTCCATGATGCATGCTATCCTATTCATTCAGAATATGCTGGTGTGCCTGTTGGCATGTGTCCCTAATGTTATATATTGATTATGCGTATTATAATGATTACTATGTGTAATACGGAAAATGTCATGCCACTAATAGTGTGATATTTACCACCATATGTAGAGGAGTGAATCCAATGAAACTAAATTCTTAAGGAAGAATAAGGTTCAGATTATGTATTTCTTGATGATTTCCTGTAAGTTTGAGAGTGTGTTGTTTTTCAGTGAAGCAGAACTGTTTGCTTACTTCAAATGGACTACTCTCATTCTACAGTGCTCATTTGGTAGCATAATGAACAAACTCATAAAATGTAACATGAAAAATAGCACACATCATATGAAATAATGAACTTGGCGAGACCTTGTGTATTCCTACAGAGTGCCTATTTTTATAGCAAAGACTATAGGTCACATATCCTTACAACACTCATCCCTATCTATATATGTTGTCTCCCACAACTTAAGCAGCAGGTATCACTATTTATATCCTGTGTATTAATTAGAAAGGACCAAACAGATCAACTATGAAGGACATAATCTACTATCGCTCTAATATGAAGTGGAATTTGACTAGGGAAACAGTTTCACATATGAGTTTTATGGTATGCCCAATATTCACACACTGATAGCACTGTGGGAACTTTCGCCACGTGGACTGCAGCGGTTCAAGAAGAAGGTCCAGCACAATCTTCTCAAGGACAACTGGGGTGGGCAATAAATGCTGACCTTGCAGCGATGCCCATACTCCCAGAATGAATATTTAAAAAACATTCATGAAGGCAGCCCCTGATTGATGAAGAACTAAGATCATGATATGCATACAAGTTGTCTCTGTGACCAAACTTCATCTTTCTCCTAATAAATAAAAGTTCCAAATTAACAAAACATACCTCCTATTAGTAATAAGGGAATTAAAATGTTTATCTTGATTTCAACATGTTTGTTCCTGTTTTAGTAGTTGGTTTCCATAAACAAACTATAGACATACATTTTATTCATTACAACTATTATACATAATAAGGCAGAAGTAATTGTTTAAATATATATGTATCTTGTTTTGTGGAGGGGAAATTTCCTTACTGCACTAAATGCACCAAATCATAAATGCATTTATAAAGAATAGGTTTATGTCGACTGTGCAGAGAATTAAATCTACCACTTATCATCCCCATCATCGCCCGCCTCCACCCCATCTCACCCACCACTGCTGCTGAAACCCTGCCTATCCAATACTTGATTTCTCCAATGTGCTCCTTGTTGGCCTCCTATCCTCCACCCTCTATACACTCCAACTTGCACGGGATCAACGTGCGCGTGGCAAACCCATATAATAGAAACCTACTGTTCCCCAGGCAACCGCGAGTTAATTGGTGGCCCTCAACGTAGCTTCTGGGTTTGCTGTCCGCACCTGCATGATTTCAAAATCATGATGGGTCTAGACAGAGTGGATAGAAAGATTCTGTTCCCATTGGTGGAAGGGTCACGAAAATGAAGGCATAGATTTAACGTGATTGGCAAAAGAACCAAAGGTGATATGAGGAAAAACTTTTTTACACAGCGAATGGGTGGGATCTGGAATGCCCGAGGGAGTGATGGAGGCAGATTCAATCATGGCCTTCAAAAGGGAACTGGATAAGTACATGAAACGAAAAAATGTGCAGGGCAACGGGGATAGGGTGAGGCAGTGGGACTAGCTGTATTGCTCATGCATAGAGCTGGCAAGGACTCGATGGGCCGAATGGCCTCCTTCCATGCTGGAACCATCTATGATTCTATGACAGGCTGTCAGCTGGAGCGTCTGTATTTAAAGGGCCATTGCTTCAATGGCTTTTGCTGGAGCAAAGACCAAAAAGACACACTGGAGCAGCACAGGGGCAAGGCTGCTCCAAAATTTATTGATGCCTCACCTCAGGTGCTACTGGCCAGGTGAGAAGGAGGAGGGAACTGTTTTATCCGGCTGACAGGAGGAAGCGCCCTGCCTTTGCCACCAAGCAGGCTTGGCTTGAGGTGACAGAGGAGGTCACCGGCAGCAGCAACATCTGCTGCGCTTGGGTTCAGTGCAGGAAGCGTTTCAATGACCGAACTAGGTCAGCAAAAGTGAGTTCACTTATTGATTCTCCTGCATTCTGTGGCACACATCAACCCCCCAACTCATTCTGCACTGTCAAGACTACTCCATCACATCACTCCTCACACCCATTTAAGGCTCATCCTCAACTTACCTTCACTTCCTCAGCACTTCCTCACCTCCCCATTTTTCACCCTACAACTACCACTCACCCCAATCCTCATCCAATGTGATGTCTCTGACTCATACTCACCCTTTGATGCACAACTTTCATGGTCAGCCTCACCCAAAGCAATGCATTCATCAGCTGACCACTTCACCATCACTCACTCACACATCTGTACTTTCTCCCCTTCTAGGAGAAGAGAGCTCAGAATGCACGCGAGAGGGCGAGGACGGGTTGGGGGGGGCCACAACAAATAGTGGTCCTCACATACGCAGAGGAGGAAGCCTTGGAAATCAGCCGCACCCTCAAGTGCCTGTCCGACGGGGATGTCAATTCTGGCACCCCACAAACGTCTGCTAACACAACTTTAACATTCATCACACACCACATGAATTGATGTTAACAATGTTTGGCATGTTGAACACCTCAATCTGTTCATCGCAACATGACACATCTGAGATGATGCTTAATATTGCCTTCTATTCTCCTACAGGCCATTGAACGACCGCAGTGATGGGAGAGGGCGATTCCTCAGAGGAACTCCCGGCCTCTGAGGGCGCACCGTCACATCTTAGCGAGCCATCCACCAGCGCAGATACTCACACCTCGGTGGGTCCTAGTAGTCAGTTAGTTGGTTTGGCACCTGGTGAGTCACCGCAAACAAGTGAGCATGAGCCGACGCTGGTGGCAGGGGCAGTGGTGGAGAGAGGTGGGTGCAGTCCTCGCCAGGTTCTGCTCAGATAGATGCAGATGCTGAACCCCGGGGGCCGTCCTTTAAAAGGAGAATGATCGAAGGACAGCAGCTCATTTGTGAGGAACTGTAACAGGTGCCACGCACACTCCCCACACTAGCGCAGAGGATGGAGGCGTCCAACTCCTGCATGAGTGGATCGGTGGCACAGGTAGGGGTGCCATCGTGACCCCCACCCCATCCTGTCGGTGTCCGTTTGAGGGGTCCGGAAAGTTGGTCAATATGTGCAAACAGAACAATTCTGAGTGGAAACCAAGAATTCTCAGTTTAAACATGAAGATCTCCCAGCCAAATGTTTGAGAGAACTGAGTGCCCCGCTGCAATAACTCTCCTTTTATCCCCATCTGTCAAATAGAGATTTAAATGTCCAAATGGCTGCTGGCTGAAACACGACTCCTTCAACATGGAGTGTTTCACACAGGATGGGAAACACGCTGAGGCAGAATGAAAATCCTTTCCCTGCCTCTATCACCAAAAAATTATGATGTGGAGATGCCGGTGATGGACTGGGGTTGACAATTGTAAACAATTTTACAACACCAAGTTATAGTCCAGCAATTTTATTTTAAATTCACAAGCTTTCGGAGGCTTCCTCCTTCCTCAGGTGAACGTTGTTGGAAATGAAATCCTCGAAATGAAATCGCATTTATACATCACAGAACAATGCTTGGTGAGTACAGACAGTTTTTTCAACTGCCCGTTGCCAAGGCAATCAGTGTGCAGACAGACAAGTGTTACCTGCAAGGTCTCAGAATATACAAATCACCAAAAAAAACCCAAAAAAACAAAAAAAAACAGAGATAGAGAGGTAGAAACATAGAAAAGACAGCAACTGACCCGTTATATTAAAAACAGATAACATTTGTTCGCTGGTGGGGTAACGTTTAGCGTGACATGAACCCAAGATCCCGGTTGAGGCCGTCTTCATAGGTGCGGAGCTTGGCTATCAATTTCTGCTCGACGATTTTGCGTTGTCGTGTGTCTCGAAGGCCGCCTTGGAGTACGCTTACCCGAAGGTCGGTGGCTGAACGTCCTTGACTGCTGAAGTGTTCCCTGACTGGGAGGGAACCAAGTTCCGCACCCATGAGGACGGCCTCAACCGGGATCTTGGGTTCATGTCACGCTACACGTTACCCCACCAGCGAACAAATGTTATCTGTTTTTAATATAACGGGTCAGTTGCTGTCTTTTCTATGTTTCTACCTCTCTATCTCTGTTCTTTTTTGTTTTTTTGTTTTTTTTTGGTGATTTGTATATTCGGAGACCTTGCAGGTAACACCTGTCTGTCACCACGTCAAAGAGGCCATCCCCTATGGACAGGCCTTGCGAATACACAGGGTCTGCTCAGACGAGGAGGAACGCGATGGACACCTACAGACGCTGAAAGACGCCCTAGTACGAACGGGATATGACGCTCGACTCATCGATCGACAGTTCCGACGGGCCACAGCGAAAAATCGCATAGACCTCCTCAGGAGACTAACACGGGACGCAACCAACAGAGTACCCTTTGTCATCCAGTACTTCCCCGGAGTGGAGAAACTACGCCATGTTCTCCGCAGCCTTCAACATGTCATCAATGACGACGAACACCTCGCTATGGCCATCCCCACACCTCCACTACTCGCCTTGAAACAGCCACCCAACCTCAAACAGACCATCGTTCACAGCAAATTACCCAGCTTTCAGGAGAACAGCGTCCACGACACCACACAACCCTGCCACGGTAACCTCTGCAAGACATGCCAGATCATCGACACAGATACCACCATCACACGAGAGGACACCACCCACCAGGTGCATGGTTCATACTCCTGTGACTTGGCCAACGTTGTCTACCTCATACGTTGCAGGAAAGGATGCCCCAGAGCATGGTACATTGGCGAGACCATGCAGACGCTGCGACAACGGATGAATGGACACAGCGCAATAATCACCAAACAGGAGGGTTCCCTCCCAGTCGGGGAACACTTCAGCAGTCAAGGACATTCAGCCACCGACCTTCGGGTAAGCGTTCTCCAAGGCGGCCTTCGAGACACACGACAACGCAAAATCCTCGAGCAGAAATTGATAGCCAAGTTCCGCACCCATGAGGACGGCCTCAACCGGGATCTTGGGTTCATGTCACGCTACACGTTACCCCACCAGCGAATAAATGTTATCTGTTTTTAATATAACGTGTCAGTTGCTGTCTTTTCTATGTTTCTACCTCTCTATCTCTGTTTTTTTTTGTTTTTTTGTTTTTTTTTGGTGATTTGTATATTCGGAGACCTTGCAGGTAACACCTGTCTGTCTGCACACTGATTGCCTTGGCAACGGGCAGTTGAAAAAACTGTCTGTAATCACCAAGCATTGTTCTGTGATGTATAAATGAGATTTCATTTCGAGGATTTCATTTCCAACAACGTTCACCTGAGGAAGGAGGAAACCTCCGAAAGCTTGTGAATTTAAAATAAAATTGCTGGACTATAACTTGGTGTTGTAAAATTGTTTACAACCAAAAAATTAAGTACTTTAATAACTTTAGCTATTTTAATGACTGCTTTAAATATCAGTTTTCGGATTTCTGAAGTGCGCACGCGCACTGATGCGTCTGTGTGAAATACGGAAGTTGGCAGGTTGGAGCCGGTTTCCTTAACCACTCTGGATTTTCTCAATTTTCGTTGCCCCCCCCCACCTCCAATGGACACGGACTTCCATTTGAAAATTGAGCCCAAAGAGTCTGTAGCAACAGCAAGCAATTAGGAAGGCATTGCTTGGTGTACCTGTATGCTAACTTTCTGTGTTTCTTGTACCAGGACACCCAAACATCTCTGAAGACCAACATTCAATAGTTTCTCACCATTTAAAAAATATTCTGTTTTTTTATTCTTCCTACCAAAGTGAATAACCTCACATTTCCCCACATTATATTCCATCTGCCACCTTCTTGCCCACTCACTTAACCTGTCCATATCCCTTAGCAGGCTCTTTGTGTCCTCATCACAGCTTACTGAGTCATTGAATATTTTAGTCTTTACGGCAAGGGCGTTGGTGTACAAGAGTAAGGAAGTCCTATTACAATTGCACAGGGCTTTGGTGAAACCTCACCTAGAGTACTGCGTACAGTTTTGGTCTCCTTACCTAAGTAAGGATATACTTGCCTTGGAGGCAGTGCAACGAAGGTTCACGAGATTGATTCCTGGAATGAGAGGGTTGTCCTATGAGTAGAGATTGAGTAGAATTGGCCTATACTCTCTGGAGTTCAGAAGAATGTGAGGTGATCTCATTGAAATATACAAGATTCTGAGGGGCCTTGACAGGGTAGATGCTGAGAGATTGTTTCACCTGGCTGGAGAGTCTAGAACTAGGGGGCATAGTCTCAGGATAAGGGGTCCGCCATTTAAGACTGAGATGAGGAGGAATTTCTTCACTCAGGATTATGAATCTTTGGAATTCCCTACCCCCAGAGGGCTGTGGCTGCTATGTCGTTGAATATTTTCAAGGCTGAGATAGATTTTTGGTCTCTTATGTAATCAAGGGATATGGGGACCGGGCAGGAAAGTGGAGTTAAGGTTGATGATCAGCCATGATCTTATTAAATGGCTGAGCAGGCTCGAGTGGCCACATGGCCTACTCCGGCTCCTATTCCTTATGTTCTTATATTCTTATGTTCTTATGTACGTTATCTCTGAGCCTCCTAATACATGAAATCCTTGCTCTGATCTTCAAATCCTTCCTTGGATTTGAAGATCAGAGCAAGGATTTCATGTATTAGGAGGCTCACGCAACCCTTACCTCTGTAGTCTTTCCTCTCTTCCCATACCTTCCTATCAGTGTCTCTGGCCCTTTTTCTTTCATCATCTCGCCAATGGAAGAAGGAGCCTTCAGCTGCCTTAGCCTACTCTCTGGAATTCCCTCCCTAAACCCCTCCACCCCTTAATTTCTCTCATGACTTTCACAAATCTTCAGAAAATCTATTTTTTCAGTCACCTCTCCTAACTCACACCTCTTGGATTGTTATCCATTTCTTTATTGCTTTTACCTATTTTTTTTATTACTCCCATTCCCCCTCATAAAGTGTTTTGGGATGTTTTCAATATTAAAGACATTTCATAAATACAAGTAAATGTTGTATTGCAGGCAACTGTTTTATACATCTTTTTCTACATTGCTTAAGTATTACATTCAACCCCATTGACCAATGGGAAAGTAACTTTCTCTGTTTCAATACATGTTGGGATCATTTGTCTATAATACACGTGTGATTGTTGAGAAGGCATGGTATGTAAACTGATAGTTGGACAATGGGTGAAAGAAATCAAAGACAGATACCTTAATTTAAATATAGTTTTTATTGGCAATTAGTTACTTTAAAAGACACAAGTCACCAAGATTGGTGAAAGGACATGAAAGCCATAGACAACATAAAGCATAGATTGACCAGGATAATACTAGGGATGGGAAACTATAGTTATGAGGAGAGAGTTGACATAATGGGATTATTTCCACTGGAGCAGAGAAAGCTCAGAGGAAATTTTATAGATTTTTTTGAATTATGAAAGGTTTTGATAGAGTGAATAGGGAAAGACAATTTCCTCTGTTTGGTGAATCATTAGTGAGTGGGTCACCAATTTAAAATTGTCATTAACAAAGTGTGGAGAAAGGTTAGGAGAAATTTCTTTATGTATAGAGTTATTGAAGAGTAGAATGCTTTAAGGCAGGTAATACTCAAGGCAGAATCATTGCATCTTTTAAGGGAAAAGTGGATAAGCATTTGAAGCAAAGGAAAATGCAGGTCTATGGTTAAAGAGGTGGGCAGCAGGATTCATTTTGAATTGCTCTACCAAACAGCCAGCACAACCATGACATGAAGAATAGCCTCCTACTGTGCTACAAACTTCCTTGGTTCTACAACGGAAACTTTAATTATTAATAGGGGATTAAATAGGGGATTAAATTAGCTAACTCCTGAAAACGGGCGTTGGGATTGCGGTGCGCAATTAACCCATGCCCATTGGTTGAGATACAGGCTGCACGTAACATCACGCTGAGGATGCACCTATTAGGAGCACTAGAAAAGTTAAAGGCACATGAGCGACAAGCACTGAGGGAATGAACAAGGGTGAATAGTCTCATGTTGTTTCAATCATTTCTTGTGTTCATTTATAAATGTGGATTTGAATTTGTATTTGGTGGTGGTTTTTATTTCTGCAATGAGCTGAGGGAGGAAGCAGTGTGTAATCATAAGGAGGATGATTTGATGATCATGTGAGAGAGGAAAGGTAAGGAGTGTGGGACTGTTGGTGAATGGGGAGGTGTCGTTGAGGTTACTGGTATCGCTCATTAATAATCTGATCACGCAGAGCCCTGACAGACAGGGCCTGTTTACCTTGTGGCCTCCTTGCCTCTTCCTCTAGTTCCTGCTGCACTTCTTCCTCCTCCACCTCTTCCTCATCCTCCTCCTCTTCCTCTGCCTCTGGCTCAGGTTCTCGTCTGATAGGCAGTGGCAAGGGCTGTTCCCTCATAACGGCGAGGTTGTGCGTCATGCAGCATACAATGACAAATCTTGATACCTGCTCAACTGAGCACTGCAGGGCTCTTCTCGAGTGGTCCAGGTAGTGGAAGCATTGCTTGAGGATGCCTATGGTGTGCTCGATGATGTTCCTTGTGGCAGCGTGGCTCTCATTGCCTGCTTTGCACATGTGCATGCGTCCTGGACTGGGGTTACAAGCCACTTGATGGGGGTAGAATCCTTGTCGCCCTGTAGCCAGCCTTTGACTTGCTGTGCTGTTGAAATATAGGTGGCACATTGGACTGCCACAGAATGAAGGAGTCGTGTCTCTGCCAGGATAGTGGGCATTGACCTGCATGATGTGCAGCGTGTAGTCACAAACCAGCTGCACATTGAGGGAGTGGAATCCCTATCTGTTCATGACGATGGCCGAGTTGAGATGTGGAGCACGCAGGGCAATATGCGTGCAGTCAATGGCACGCTGCACCATGGGGAAGCCTGCAATGCGAGCAAACCCTCGTGCTTGCTCCTGCTGCTTGACTGTCAAGAGGGAACATGATGAATATGTTTCTGAGTCCGTACTGAGCCTCAGTGACCTCCCTTACACAGCAGTGCACTGCAAACTGTGAGATGTTGCATATATCTCCAGCAGCAGCCTGAAAGGATCCAGAGCCATAAAAAATAAGTGCCACAGTCACCTTACCAGCCACAGGCAATGCTGGCCTTGCCTTGCTCTGAGGCTTTAGTTGTGGCTGCAGCAGCTGACAAATCTCAGTCATGACCTCTTTTGTAAACTGCAGCCGTCAGCTGTACTGGTCGTCACTGAAGTTGAGGTAAGAGAATTGGTCCCTGAAGGCTCTCGTTGGATATGGCCTCCTGCTGAGTGCCCTGCGCCTCCTTCTCCTCCTCCCTCTTCTCGCAGCTTGACCTGCTCTATGTGGCCTCTCTGCATGCTCCCAGTCATGTTCAGTTCCCAGCGGGATCCCTAACAGGCCACCCATGTCTGGCAGCAACCTTGTTCAGCACACAATTTAAATGCCACTAACAGCACTGCGCGATCAGCCAGACCACTCTCTATATAATATTGCAACTTTCTGCAAGTATAGGAAAATTCCACAAACATCCACAATTGTACCAGCAGCCAGAATAACTAATCCAGCAACTAACCTGTAACTCCTGCATGCTCCCTTTAAATACCATTGGTGGGGGGCCCTATAACTCCTGTTCAGCTGTGGCTGGAACGGGGTGTTTGAAAATATCGCTGGCTGCTTCAAATCAGCGTTGCAAACTGATTAACATCATAATCTCCCTACTCTACATGCTGCCAGTGGTTGTTAGGCCACCTTTACCAAGATGGATTCCTGCACATGTCATGCCGGAACTGTGCGTACGCACCTCAGAAGCCATTTTTGGGACTTAGGTGTCCGCGTAGCGCTTACAGAACTAGCGCTACGCGACCCAGTTTAGTCCCCAAAGTTCCTAACATATAAAAGTCACTTTTGCAGTTTTATTGACATACGGATGCATTATTTTGTGAAAGACTAGAAGTGACTTTAAAAAATGCAGATTGAAAGTAAAACGCAGCAATTAACCTTTGATTGATTGAGACTGCAAATCAGACTTCTTAATTGATCGTCACCTGTTCTTTCAACTTCCCCACAATACTTCAGGTCTCATTTTAATGTCTCTGCTGTCATTTTTTTAGGACTATTTTCTTTTCTGCTAAATCCCTCTCTTTTGGAAATACATAAATCACTTCACTGAGGTACTCCTTGAAAATCAGTGAACAAGGCTGTAGTAAAACCAAGACAATATTTTAAGATCTATTAGCATGGGTTCATGTTTGTGACGGGTAAACTTAGCATAAAGATCAATAAGTATTTCTTTATACATAGGGTGATCAACAGCAGTAGCGAGTTGTTGGGAAGGCTTGTTTAGGCCATGATGTTGGACTCATTTTTGAGACAATCAGATACTGTTAATGGGAAAATGATAGGGTTTGTATTCTGGAAAGAGGAGATCAAATGGGTTTTGAAGCCTCATTAATACAAATTGGGATCCCATGAAAATTTTCCTTAGTGTTAGAACAGAATACACAAAATAAAAGGCAAATCTAGCCTTTTAAATTGCTTCATTCAATATTCATACACTTTATAAAGTTCTTCTGAAGAGCCTTCAAAATCTATTCAAGTAATCAAACTATGAGAGATGCATACTTTTTAAAGTCAATTTTACATTAGGATTACTACTAAAATTTAATTTTTTCCAAATGAATGAAATTAATATTATTCCATAATTATGTTATGAGGTTATCTTTAATACGATATAACATACATTATTTTCATCTTATGGTATGAAATCAACTAAGTTTTTATTACTGATGACATAGATGTGATTGATATGTGTGCATTTTATTCAATGTACCAAGAAGAACAGTTTGGTTGCTAACGATAAAGAACTTGTAAACAATTTTACAACACCAAGTTAAAGTCCAGCAATTTTATTTTAAATTCACAAGCTTTCGGAGGCTTCCTCCTTCCTCAGGTGAACGATGTGAAAATGAAATCCTCATTTTCACATCGTTCACCTGACGAAGGAGGAAGCCTCCGAAAGCTTGTGAATTTAAAATAAAATTGCTGGACGATAAAGAACTTGTGCGATTACATTGGAGAATTTTGAGCCAATGTTGATTAAGCTATTCAAGATTTATTTTTGATTGTACAATGGAAACACTTGTAAGCAGTTTCATGCTACATACTTTTGTGTTTCTTAGAACTCTCTTTCTTATGTTGTTGTAGGAGCCTAAGCCAGTGAAATGGCATTTTAGTCAAGCAGGTAATTAACTTATGTGCAGAACGTAACATATGCTGGTCTGCAACTTCATAAACAACAGCTTAAACAATATCAACACACAAGCTCAGTCCAATCTAAGACCAAAACCTAAGGCCTATGTCTGCCTTGGATATAATCCATATTGCAAAGAAAGGCAAAAAAGGTAGATAGAGACAGGCAGGCACATAGAAAGTCAATGGTAGTCACAGTATATAAGGAGAAGAAAGCAAACCTAACACTGCCCCTACTTTTAAGAACCAGAAGATAAGAATGCTCTGGTTACTATCTGTAGCAAAGTTGTAAATATGTTTGTAAAGGTTTCTTTTGTGTGGCATTTTTAACAAAATTGTAAACATGTTGCAGTAGGATTTTTTTTTGCTGGAGTAAATGGGTACTTTTGCATTCTCAACCAAGGAGAGAGGTATCTCCATACGTATGAGGAGAGATTGGATCTACTAGGCCTACATTCACTAGAGTTTAGAAGAATAGAGGTGATCTCGTCAAAACATATAAAATTCTAACAGGACTAGACAAACTAGATGCAGGGAGGATGTTCCCGATGGCTGGGGAGTCCAGAACCAGGGGTCGCAGTCTCAGGATATGGGGTATGCCATTTAGAACCAAGATGAGGAGAAATTTCTTCACTCAGAGGGTGGTGAACCTATGGAATTCTCTACCACAGAAGGCAGTGGAGGCCAAGTCATTAGATGTATTCAAGAAGGTGATAGATATATCTCTTAATGTTAAAGGGATCAAGGGATATGGGGAAAAAGCGGGAACAGGGTACTGAGTTAGGCGATCAGCCATGATCATTTTGAATGGCGGAGCAGGCCCGAAGGGCCGAATGGCCTACTCTTGATCCTATTTTCTATGTTTCTATGTTTCTATACCCTGGCCTTTCTTGGCATTGATAATCTGAGTCTAGAAAAATCATTGAATCCTCAGCTCCCCTCTAATCCTTCTACCAATCACTTTAAATCTATGCCCCCTGGTTATTGACCTCTCAGCTAAGGGAAATAGATCCTTCCTATCCACTCTATCTAGGCCCCTCATAATTTTGTACACCTCAATTACATCACCCCTTAGCCTCCTCTATTCCAAGGAAAACAACCCCAGCCTATCCAATCTTTCCTCATAGCGAAAATTCTCCAGTCCTGGCAACATCCTCGTAAATTTTCTTTGTACCCTCTCTAGTGCAATCACATATTTCCTGCAGTACTCAAGCTATGGCCTAACTAGTGTTTTATACAGTTCCAGCATAACCTCCCTGCTGTTACATTCTATGCCTCGGCTAATAAATGAAAGTATTCCATATGCCTTCTTAAGCACCTTATCTACCTGTCCTGCTACATTCAGGGATCTGTGGACAGGCACTCCAAGGTCTCTCACTTCCTCTATACCTCTCAGTATCCTCCCATTTATTGTGTATTCCCTAGGCTTGCTTGCCCTCCCCAAATGCATTACCCCACATTTCTCTGAATTGAATTCAATTTGCCACTTTTCTGGCCACCTGACCAGTCCTGCAGCCTACAGCTTTCCTCCTCACTATCAACCACAAGGCCAATTTTTGTATCATCTGCAAACTTCTTAATCATACCCCAACATTTAAATCCAAATTATTAATATATACCACAAAAAGCAAGGAACCTAGTACTGAACCTTGAGGAACCCCACTGGAAACATCCTTCCAGTCACTAAAATGCCCGTCGACCACTACCCTTTGCTTCTTGCCACTGAGCCAATTTTGGATCCAACTTGCCACTTTCCCTTGGATCCAATGAGCTTGTACTTTTTTGACCAGTCTGCCATGTGGGACCTTGTCAAAAGCCTTGCTAAAAGCCATGTAGACTTCATCAAATGCACTACCCTCATCTACCCTCCATATTACCGCCTCAAAAAATTCAATCAGACACGACTTTCCCTTAAGAAATCCATGCTGACTGTCCTTGATTACTCCGTGCCTTTCTAAGTGATGGTTTATCCTGTCCCTCAGAATTGATTCCAATAGTTTGCCCACCACTCCTGTTAGGCTGACTAGCCTGTAATTACTTGGTCTATCCCTCGCTCCCTTTTTAAAAAACGGTACAATATCAGCAGTCCTCCAATCTGCTGGCACCACGCCTGTATCCAATGAGGATTGGAAAATGATGGTCAGAGCCTCCACTATTTCCTCCCTTGCTTCTTTTAATAGTCTGAGATACATTTCATCCGGCCCAGGTGATTTATCTACTTTCAAAAATGCTAATCCCCTTAATATGTCCTCTCTCACTATGTTTATCCCATGCAATATTTCACACTCCTCCTCCTTAACTACAATGTCTGCATCGTCCCTCTCTTTTGTGAAGACAGACACAAAGGGCCCGATATTATCAGGGCGGTGGGTTCGCGTCGGGGGGGGGCGATTACACACGCGCCCGGTGAAATCAGTTTGCCCCGAACGCAATCACAGGCTGATTGGATCCACTTACCTCTTGTTCCGGGTTCCCCGCTGCTAAGCTGCGCGGTGGGCGGACTGCGCATGTGCAGTAAGGTCTGTCAGCTGGAGGAGCTCTATTTAAAGGGGCAGTCCTCCACTGACTGATGCTGCAAGAAATAGGAAAAATTACAGCATGGAGCAGCCCAGGGGGAAGGCTGCTCCCAGGTTTAATGATGCCTCACTCCAGGTATCATTGGATGGGGTGAGGAGGAGGGGGAGGACAGAGATCATCCCCCCGGCGGGCGGGAGAAAGCAGCCTGCCTCTGCCACCAAGAAGGCCTGGCTCGAGGTGGCAGAGGAGGTCACCTGCACCACGAACATATCGCCTACCTGCATACAGTGCAGGAGGTGCTGCAATGACCTAAATAGGTCAGCCAAAGTGAGTACACTTACTCATTCCCCTACACTCTGTCTGCCACATCACCGCCCTCACCCCACATCTCCTTCTGCACTGCCAACATTACTCTGTCACATCACCCCTCATACCCACTCAAACCTCATCCTCATATTACCTGCACCTACTCACCTCACCAGTACTCATCCCGCCACTACCACTCAACCCAATCCTCATACAATCTCATGGCTCTATCTCATACTCACCCTCTCATGCATCTCTTTCACAGTCAGCCTCACTCAACCTCCCACTACCTGTGCTGCAGCCACAGGGCATGCATCACATATATGCAGTAGGCAGCGTAAGGCAAACGTGTCGTGAGCATGAAGGGGATGTACAAGGGTGTTTGAGGGTTTGTCATGGTTTTTACTTATATTTAATTTCTGACCAACTCACATTACATATTATATTGGCACCACTACTGCCACGTCTTTGCGAATCTTGTCTGGTTTGTGCAACAATGCCCTTTCCTGAGGATCACAATGAAGACCCACAACTGATACCACCCATTGTGTCACTGCAGAATGGGTGTAGGTGTATTTGCAGGGCTCTTTTGTGCAGACGACTGAGAGATGTCGGTGTCCCCGGTGGCACCCTGGAAGGATGCGGAGGAGAAGTTGTTGAGGGCAGTGGTGACTTTGACAGCGACAGGTAAGAAGATGGTGCTCGGGCCAGCCGGGAGCAGCTCAGCATGAAGGAGGCTGCAGATGTCCACGACTACATGTCAAGTGACTCTGAGCCTCCGTGTGCACTGCTGCTCAGAGAAGTCCAGGAAGCTGAGCCTCGGTCTGTGGACCCTGTAGCGAGGGTAGTGCCCTCTGTGACGCATCTCTCTCTGCAGTTGCCCTCCCTCCTGCTGTGCAGGTGGATGTGTCACAGCACTGTGTTGTGGAGCTCCACGTGTCAGAGGTGGACGGCGTGGCCAGTGACGGTGATGCTGTTCGCCCTCCGAGGAGGTCATGACTGCAGCTACGGCGGCCCCCATCCGGAAGATGTACATCTAAGGGGGTCCGCAAGGTAGGTACATGTCTTTGGACCCCGACGTAAGTGTGCAAGTTGGTGAATTTTGTTGTTAGGAGGAGGGTGGTGGAGGCCAAACTTTGTCCAAAGTGACAGAGTGGCCTCCTGCAATGAGTGAGGGTCTTCCCCCCCACCCACCTGTCAAATGGACCTTTGCAGCTGCCACAGGCTGATGGCTGCAACACGTCCATTTGAACTCGGAGTGTTTCCCCCAGTACGGGAAACAGTCACAGTTGTTTGTAAAATCCCAACCCTACTAAAATATCTCGTTAATCAGGTCTGTAAACGACCTGAAATACCAAAATAAATAGCTTAAGTGGCACCCCGCCGGCGGGAGTCCCACATGCGGGGGCTGCGCGCGCATGTCAGCGCGTCTGTGGGAAACCCGGAAGTAGGCGGGTTGGAGCCGGGCTCCCAACCTGCCCCGGGAATCGCCGATTTTCGTGGCCCCCCCGCCAGGAACGCACTCGATTGCGGGTGCTAAAATCGACCCCAAAGTATTCATGAAGAATCATACCCACATCTTGCGCCTCCACACATGGGTTACCTTTATGGTCTCTAATCGGCCCTACTCTTTCCTTAGTTATCTTCTTATCCTACCAGGTATTTTACTTAATTTGCAATCATTAAAGAGATTTAAAGCAAATTGGCACTTTCATTAAATATTATTATTTTCTACCTTTTCCATCAAAAGTGTTAATGAACACAATACAATCCTTTCTGATGGCAGAGTTAGTCGGTTATTAAGTAAATTGGAGGCACAGACTCGCGTTTCTCAATTTGAAATTAAACAGGTTAATGTTTTAATGAATTCCATATTCCCAAAATGCAAGATTTAAAAAAATATAGTTATCCAAATATTGAAATGAACTATCTTTAATACATAGCAAATAATTGCCACTGGACTGCATTACATAGAAATTACAACACAGAAATAGGCCATTCAGCCCAACCAGTCTGTGTTGGTGTTTATCCTCCACATGAGCAATAGTCCTATTTCCAAGTGCCTGCCCTTTTCTCAGATCCTTTTATTTTATCTTTCCTTCAACCATTTATCTATTCTTAAAGTTGACATGGTTCCTGTTTTAATCACTAACTCTACTAATGCATCCCACAGCTTTAAAACCACTCTGTAAAAAAAAGTTTCTCCTGCCCTCTGTCCTGAATCTCTTATATTTAATCTTATATCTATGCCCCTTGTTCTAGACCTCCCATCCATGGGAAACAGTCTGTTTTTATTTACTCTGCCCCATCCTTTCATAATTTTAAAAACCTCTATCAAATCACTCTTTGAACTACTCTGTCTCAACAACAAGAGTCCCAATTTTTCAAAGTATTTCCTCATACTAGGCAGCATCCTCGGTAATCTCCACTATACCCTTTCTATTGCCTCAACATCCTTCCTACAGTGTGAAGCCCAAAACTGCACACAGTACTCTTAATTGTGGTCTTGCTAAGATTTTATGTAGATTCACCATTTCATTTTGACTTTTATGTTCTATACATCTTGCATAAAACCCAATATTCCAATAGTGTAATAAGCATAATACAAACTTTTGATATAATATTGCTAACCTTAATTGGAAAAGTATTATATAGGCTTTCCCTCTAAGCAAGACTTTCTGTTCTCTGTATATTAGCATCAACAGGCTTTTGGTCACCTTGTGTAGATGATGCACCCTTGAATAATGAGACATCCTGTCTCATTCTTATCTCATGTGCATAAGATGGGCTAAGGGAGGGTAGAGGATTTGGCCACGGTATAGTAAGAATACAGAATGCTTTGGGATAAACATGGTGTCCTTGATAAGTCAAAGACAACTAATCATCAGGGAGGCAGTGATGTCAGGTATTCTGTTATCTGGAATGTCCAGGGAGTGAAACTGATGGCTGATTGCATTGGACAGAGAAAACTATTGATGGGAGTCCCCATGTTTGCACACAGACCTGTAGAACTGTTTGTGTTAATAAACGTATATAAATTGAGAACAAAATCATTCATGTTAGAACGTTCTCGGAGTGAAGCTGGACCGCTCAACTGTAATTTCAAGGACCTTCGAGAGTGCACCTCGGAACCGTGTACGGTGATAAATTTTGCCAGGTTGTACCCAAAGTCTTATTAGTATGTTTATTTGTATTCTTGTATTTTAACTTCTTTTTTTACTTATTGTAACTTCTTAATAAAACTATTATACTTTGGAACAAACACCCTCTAGTCTCTATTGATTTAGAGACAGAACGATTTAACAGATTACTTACAAATAGCTTTTTATGACCTTCTCCACTTGAGATACTTCATTTAATATGCTCAACCCCCAGATCCCTCTGCTCTTCCACATCATCCAGACTTCCCCATTTAGAAATAGGGAATAATGAAAGTGGTGCATCGTTGATTATTTCAATAAAGCTCTTGTCTATTATTGTAAATAAAATCAGACAATGGTCGTCACACTAGCAGAGGAAAGAAACTTTCAATGAAGGTGCAGAGGGCACAATTTGAAAAGTAAAATAAAAACTCAGCGTATAGTAGGGGTCGCCGCGAAGTTGGTTAAAGCTATATCCTATCTGCACATTTTTTATCATCAGTAGAATTAGTCACAAAGCGTTGAAGTCCAGGTTGAACTTTATTTCTGATTGAGTGCAGTACACCCAGATCCTCAAATGTGAATGCCAATGAGGGATCAGGGTCAACTATTAGAGTTTTATGAAAATTTCACCCATGTACAACATGTCATCATATTAGAAAAAAATATTGATAGTTCACATATTACATTACATATTCTGACTTTAATCACGTCACATCTTAATTACTTTGATAAATAATAAGGGCAATCGATTCCATACTTCATCTTTATTGCGAGCACATTATGGAAATACATTGGGTCTAATTCAATATTTCTTATTTGCATTGCTGTAGTTGGGGCCTAGTAAGGTGACCCTAGTTAGATTTGTGAATAATCTCTTCCCGAATGGGTTGATCAGTCTCCTGCCACGCAAACCTCAGGTCCAAATTTAATTTGGAGGTTCAATCTCTCATCTATACTGATTTCAGCTTGGGCAGCAGTCAAGGCACGACTTCAGTGTATCAAGATAATGTCAGTCAGGTTGCCTTTGCTTAATTGCAATCCAATGAATCCTGCTGGAGATTGCGCCTGTCTGGACATCAGTGGGGTGGGGAGAAAACGGGACTGGGCTTGTCTATAACGCTATCCACAGTTGAATAGCCTTGCCACGATGACTGCTTAGGTTTACAGATGAAAATGGCTCCTCTGGTAACAGAGGACTTACAGTGCCCATGCAATTGTACCCAGCAATTACCACCCCATCAGTCTACTCTCAATCATCAGCAAAGTGATGGAAGGTATCATCGACAGTGCTATGAAGCGGCACTTACCAATAACCTGCTCACCGATGCTCAGTTTGGGATCCGCCAGGACCACTCTGCATCAGACCTCATTACAGCCTTGGTCCAAACATGGACATAAGAGCTGAATTCCAGAGGTGATGTGAGAGTGACTGCCCTTGACATCAAGGCAGCAACTGACCGAGTGTGGCACCAAGGAGCCCAAGTAAAATTGAAGTCAATGGGAATCAGGGGGAAAACTCTCCAATGGCTGGAGTCATACCTAGCACAAAGGAAGATGGTAGTGGTTGTTGGAGGTCAATCATCTCAGCCCCAGGGCATTGCTGCAGGAGTTCCTCAGAGCAGTGTCCTAGGCCCAACCATCTTCAGCTGCTTCATCAATGATCTTCCCTCCATCATAAGGTCAGAAATGGGGATGTTCGCTTATGATTGCACAGTGTTCAGTTCCATTCGCAACCCCTCAGATAATGAAGCAGTCCGAGCCCGCATGCAGCAAGACCTGGACAACATCCAGGATTGGATGCATAAGTGGCAAGTAACATTCGCGCCCGACAAGTGCCAGGCAATGACCATCTCCAAAAAGAGAGAGTCTAACCACCTCTCCTTGACATTCAACAGCATTACCATCGCCGAATCCCCCACCATCAACATCCTGGGGGTCACCATTGACCAGAAACTTAACTGGACCAGCCATATAAATACTGTGGCTACAAGAGCAGGTCAGAGGCTGGGTATTCTGCGATGAGTGACTCACCTCCTGACTCTCCAAAGCCTTTCCACCATCTACAAGGCACAAGTCAGGAGTGTGATGGAATATTCTCCACTTGCCTGGATGAGTGCAGCTCCAACAACACTTAAGAAGCTCGACACCATCCAGGACAAAGCAGCCCGCTTGATTGGCACCCCATCCACCACCCTAAACATTCACTCCCTTCACCACCGGCGCACTGTGGCTGCAGTGTGCACCATCCACAGGACGCACTGCAGCAACTCGCCAAGGCTTCTTCGACAGCACCTCCCAAACCCGCGACCTCTACCACCTAGAATGTCAAGAGCAGCAGGCACATGGGAACAACACCACCTGCACATTCCCCTCCAAGTCACACACCATCCCAACTTGGAAATATATCGCTGTTCCTTCATCGTCGCTGGGTCAAAATCCTGGAACTCCCTTCCTAACAGCACTTTGGGAGAGCCTTCACCACACGGACTGCAGCGGTTCAAGAAGGCGGCTCACCACCACCTTCTCAAGGGCAACGAGGAATGGGTAATAAATGCTGGCCTCGCCAGCGACGCCCACATCCCATGAACGAATAAAAAAAAATGCAGGATTCATTGCCTTTGGGAAAGGGGAGAGGGCAGGAAAAAAATCAACAGCACAAAGAAAGCTGATGCAATGTATTAGAACAGTCACAGTGGCACAGTGAGAAAGATTTCACAGTTCCACAAAGTGCTACAAAAGCTGTGACTACCATACAGACAAAATTAATAAAACTTACAATGTGAATTTTAAATACATTGCAGCAGGTTGTAGATTTTAAATCATGTTAACAATGTTCTGAAGTGAATGCTACTTAAACTGTTCGAATTTGACCTGATCTTTCCCTTTCAGTCAGTTTCCACTCTCCCTTTCCGGCCTCACTAATCCCTTTCAACTGAATCTCTCACCCATTTCCTTCTCTGGTTTGGTACACATCTTCAATATACTATTATCTTCTGGCTAACATTTTTTAAAATCTATTCTTGGGGTTTGGATAGCTGCTAACTTTCCACCCTAATGTAAGAACATAAGAAATAGGAGCAGGAGTAGGCCGTACGGCCCCTCGAGCCTGCTTCGCCATTCAATAAGGTCACGGCTGACCTTCGACTACAACTCCACTTTCCTGCCCGATCGCCATATCCTTTGATTCCCCTAGAGCCCAAAAATCTATCTATCTCAGCCTTGAATATATTCAACGACTCAGCATCCACAGCCCTTTGGGATAGAGAATTCCAAAGATTCACAACCCTTGGAGTGAAGAAATTTCTCCTCATCTCAGTTTTAAATGTCCGTTACCTTATCCTGAGAATATGCCTCCTTGTTCTAGACTCTCCAGCCAGGGGAAACAACCTCTCAGCATCTACTCTGTCAAGCCCCCTCAGAATCTTATATGTTTCAATTAGATCACCTCTCATTCTTCTAAACTCCAGAGAATATAGGCACATTTTACTCAATCTCTCATCACAGGACAGCCCTCTCATCCCAGGAATCAATCTAGTGAACCTTTGTTGCACCGCCTCTAAGGCAAGTATTTCTTTCCTTAGATAAGGAAACCAAAACTGTACATAGTACTCCAGATGTGGTCTCACTAAAGCCCTGTACAATTGTAGCAAAACTTCCTTACTCTTGTACTCCAACCCCCTTGCAAAAAAGGCCAACATGCCATTTGCTTTCCTAATTGCTTGCTGTACCTGCATGCTAACTTTTTGTGTTTCCTGTATGAAGACACCCAGATCTCTCTGAACACCAACATTTAATAGTTTCTCACCATTTAAAAAAATATTCTGCTTTTCTGTTCCTTCTACCAAAGTGAATAACCTCACATTTCCCCACATTATACTCCATCTGCTACCTTTTTACCCACTCACTTAATCTCTCTATATCCCTTTGCAGCCTCTTTGCGTTATCCTCACGGCTTACTTTCCCACCTAGCTTTGTATCATCAGCAAACTTGGATACATTACACTCTGTCCCTTCATCTAGATTCATCTAATATAGATTGTAAATAGCTGAGGCCCAAGCACTGATCCTTGCGGCACCCCACTAGTTACAGCCTGCCAACCTGAGAATGGCCCGTTTATCCCTATTCTCTGTTTTCTGTCCGTTAACCAATCCTCTATCCATGCTAAATATACCCCCAACCCCATGAGCCCTTATGTTGTGTAACAACCTTTTATGTGGCACCTTATCGAATGCCTTTTGAAAATCTAAATATACTACATCCACTGGTTCCCCTTTATCTACCCTGCTATTTACATCCTCAAACAACGCTAATAAATTTCCGACACGATTTCCTTTTCGTAAAACCATGTTGACTCTGCCTAATCATATCATGATTTTCTAAGTGCCCTGTTACCATTTCCTTAATAATGGATTCCAGCATTTTCCCGATGACTGGTGTCAGGCTAACTGGCCTGTAGTTCTCTGTTTTCTCTCTCCTTCCTTTCTTGAATAGCAGTGTTACATTTGCTGCCTTCCAATCTGCTGGGACTTTTGGAACATCACAACCAATGCATCCACTATCTCTGCAGCCACCTCTTTTAGAACCCTAGGATGTAGGCTATCAGATCCATGGGATTTATTGGCTTTTGGTCCCATTAGTTTCTCTAGTACTTTTTCTCTACTGATATTAATTGCTTTAAGTTCCTCACTCTCGTTAGCCCCTTGCTTCCCCATTATTTTTGGTATGCTTTTTGTGTATTCTATTTTGAGGACAGATACAAAATATTTGTTTATCGTCTCTGCCATTTCCTTATTCCCCATTATAATTTCTCCTGTCTCAGCCTCTAAGGGACACACATTGACTTTCGCTAATCTCTTCCTATTTACTTACTTGTAGGAGCTCGTTAAATCTGTTTTTATATTTCTTGCAAGTTTACTCTCATTCTATTTTCTCCCTTTTTATCAAGTTTTTCGTCCTCCTTTGCTGGTTTCTAAAACTCTCCCAACCCTCAGGCTTACTACTATTCTTCATAACATTATAATCCTCTTCTTTTAATCTAATACTATCCTTAACTTCTTTAGTTAGCCACGGATGGATCACTTTTCCCGTGGAGTTTTTATTTCTCAATGGAATCTATATTCGTTGAGAATTCTGAAATATGTCTTTAAATGTTTGCCACTGTTTATCTGCCATCACACCTTTTAATGTAATTTCCCATACTACCTCTACTCCTAATTTTTCCAGAGTTGAAGCTTACTTTTGGAGGCTAATACTTTTCTCTAGGAAAGAGAGAAATTGTAAAGAAAATCACCCAGGCCATTCTCGGGTATCTTTTCATAGATGTTAAAGCTTTTGGACCAGTTGTCCATTCATCCTCTTGGATGCAGCTATTACATTTTTCATGGACACCTTGGAAAGAGGAATATGTTGAAAAGGTGGGACTTTAATATTCAAAATAAAAGTTTAAAAGGACGTATATGAGGAATATAGGGAGTGAAATTCAACTTCGGTGGAGGTGCAAAATGGGCAGTAGCAGATAGGCCACACTTTATACACCTCGTCTGATTTTCCTTTCCATTGAATTTAGTTTCAAAATATAAGTGAAACTGCTAAAATATGCGGTAGATTTCCTTGTGCACTATGTATTAGTAAATTGTAACCCCATTTATAAAGAATGGGTTTATGTTTTTGTTACACATTGTGCAAAGAGGAAATCTTCTCCCATAGTCAGTTATTCAAATTTACATGATGTGGACCAAATAAAATCCTACAAAATGCCATTCACAAAATGATGTTAATCAAAAAGTAGTTATACCTAATTCTGTGGGACTGCTTTCTTAGAATGTTGAGATCTGGGCAGAAGAATCTTCTTCACCAAACCTATCTTGTTCAGCTAATTGCTTTGTGAAACAATCGAAGTAAACATCTCCCAAACAAAACAATTTGCTTAAATCTTAAATTTGCTTGAAAGGATAACTCAACTAGACACTTGGGTTTCTACTTACCATTAGTGGCAGGAATGGACCAGAAGAAGGGGAAGCAAAGAATAATGCACTTGCAGAGGTGAAGATGACCAAACACCTGGCTTTAACATGGAAAAGAATTACTGACCCTGAATCAATTGCCTGTAAGTGGTAGAAGAGTAGTGCCTCTGGAAATTCAGACTTAGCAGGGAGATTACAACTGAGCCATGCCAATTAATAGCATCTGATTTGGAGGGATCCTTAGTGACTAGTACTGGTCTGCCTGTGGCAATGAAATTGACAGCAATCATAAATTTCTTTGCTATAGGGTTGTTCCAGGCACTGGGGTAAATCTGCTGTTATTAGTCAGAAAACAACGTCCACCCACATTTAGCAGGTGACTGATGTACTCTCCGCAAATGTTGGCAGATTCATCCATTCTTCCAGGAATCCTGACGGACAGTTGGCCTGATAGTAAAAGTTTTATTCTGTTGCTGGATTTCCCAGAGCCCTCATGTGGTGGACTGGATCCACATGGAGGTATGGGTGATATTAATCACCGTGATGGAATGCAGCAACCATAAGGTCTTCTATTCCCTTAATATACATATGGTTTATGATGGCAAGAAAAGCATTCTTCTGGTGGGTGTGAAATTCCCAGGCTCAACACACAATTTATTCATTGTGAATTGGTCATGTTCTTATGTTGGCAAGAGAGATTGTGGGAAATCTCGCTGAACAAGACATCAGTTGAGGGAATCACTCTTGTTGATAAAACCTCTTTTCCTCACACTTTCTGTTCATTATTTCTTGATCCATTGTGTGCTCTAGCCATAAATTGCACATTAGTGCCAATAACAACAAACCTACCCATATTATTTTTACTGTCATCAAAGCAAGCTGATAGATGACTTTAATGAGGTGTTCCTTACCCATATGCTGAGTCCAAATATAATTCATAATGAATGGCATTTTTAAAAAAAACAACTTAAACCCAAGAGTAGGCGCAAATGATTTTCCAAACATCCTGGCATATCAATTATATGTACCAGATGTGTGACTAATCTTGTGATGGTCTTGTCCCATTTTGCATTGATGGGCCTCAATTGTACTGTAACAATTATAGAAATTTTATAGAGATTTTTTTTAAATTATTCGTTCATGGGATGTGGGCGTCGCTGGCAAGGCCGGCATTTATTGCCCATCCCTAATTGCCCTTGAGAAGGTGGTGGTGAGCCGCCTTCTTGAACCGCTGCAGTCAGTAGCGAGTAGGAGATATCAATAGTACAGATTTTATTCACGTTGTAAGCAAAGTAAACAAGATGTGGAAGAAATTTACCAGTGTTCATGGAGGAGTGTTCCATCACAACTTTGCTCATAATTCTTTAGGCAGTCAAGGTTGAACAATACAATCATTTTCATGCCTCAGTATATGAGATCCTGCCACTGCTCAGGTCACAAGATAGTTTTGGATGAAGAAGATCGTTCAGCCCATTTGATTTCATTTTCCAGAATACCCTACCATTTTTCCATTACTACATTTGCTTGTTCTTAAGTGAGTCCAGGGTATTGACCTAAACCATTCCTTCTGGCCACTTGTTTCAGTTGGTGATGACCTTCTCAAACGACACACTTCCTAATATCAGACCTAAGTTTATCCTTCACAACCTGTGCCCTGACGTATCTGAAAGCTTTGTTTCAGGTTTACTTTATCTTCTATACTTCCTTATGTTCAACACTAATATGTTTCCTTTCAAGGCTGAAAATCGCTAGCTTATTTTTGCTTTTCCCTCTGAGGCTGGAGATCAATTTCATTGTTTTCCTCTCGGACCTGCATGGCCCCCTTATGTCTTGGTGAGAAGGTGTATTGCACAGCTCTATCATGGCCTCTGAGAATATGAACACAAATAATTTGGCAATATAATCCAGTATCCTACTTGTTCTGTTTAGTGCTGTCTCTACTACTATTTAGATATGGTGATCAGCAAGTCAATAAACACCTCTAGGTCCTTCCCTTATCAGTCTCCTGGCTTGGTGGTTCACCATAATTTACTCGTGGGCACATGTTTAATGTTGCTGAACGTTTTGGCCTGGATTTTAACCTGGAACTGGGAAAAGAGCAGGGAGAAGTTTTTCAGACGTGAAACCCAGAAGTGAAATGAACGGGTCAGAATCTGCGATCGCACCTTAATTGAAGGATATAAATTTTACTTCCGAGTTTCCAGGTTGAGAGGCTGGCTGGCTGGTGGGGAGGCACATGGTAGCAGGCTGAAGCTGGGAATCGAAGAGGAGAGAGGGAGAGAATGTGGGCCGTGGAGAAGACCGGGGGCGGTAGTGGGGGGGGGGGGGGGGGGCCGAGGAGAAGATGGCAGGCCGTGGAGAAGATGGGGGGGGTGGCGGGGGGGTGTAGGACATTGGGGGCGACAGTGGAGGACATCAATGGGGGGCAGGTGTGGGGGCTGGGGAGAAGATCACGGGTCAGGAGGTTATCGGGTCAGGAGAACAATTGGAGATCGGAGGCAGGGAGAAGAGTTGAAGGTGAGAAGTCGGCCACCTGGATGGGGGGGGGGCGGGGATCCCGGACATCGGAGGGGTCTTGGACATGGAATGGGGGTGGGCTTGGATATCGGGGGGATCTCGGCCGTCGGGGAGGGGGTCAGCTCAGTGCGGGGATCCGATCATGGCAGGTGAGCTTGTTGGACCTCGAGGAAGCACTCCTGCTCCTCCTGACCCAAAAACAGTGCAATAAAGTCACTTACCTGTTGATCAGGCCCTTCTTGCCTCCTTTTCACTGGCGAGATTCAAGTGGCTTGGGAAACCCATACTGGGAGGCATTAAATTTAAAGTCGAGTCAAATTCAACTTAAAAACACCTACTTAACGTCTCACAAGGACGTTAATTGATGCTATAAATACCCGCCCACCTGAATTATTTAAGATCTTGACTACGGTGTCTGGGATAAACCCGGAAGTGGGCATATTGGAGCCGGGTTGTGGCCGCACTTGAAAAATCAAATATTTTAACCACCCACCTGCTCCCAATCCACCCGTATTTGGGGGTTAAAAGTCCCCACTTTGTGCAACCTTTGCCAGCTGGAAAGAAGTGATAGGAAGCTTTATCTTCTTAATTTTCATTTGCTTATTTGTTTAGTAATTTCTGTACTTTCTAATCTAATTTTCCATGTTAGTGTGACACTAATGCATGTAAGGGAATCAATCTCTGATTAGAACCTAACCTCTGGTATGACTGAAACTCATCACATTAGAATTGACGGGATGAAACTATCTCATAACACTGTGGTACGGCAGTTGGGGCACTAATGCACTGTGCCACTTCACTATCTATTCATATACCTTTAATGCATCCCCAATGCAAGGAAAAAAGAAAAAAATATTTTCTTAATGCGAGTATTTTATTAGTTAACATTTCATTATTTTCAGGGAAAAGAAAATTTTAAAAAAGAGAGAAAGAAAGCAAGCTCGTTTGCCTTTCATGTTCTTAGGATGTCACAAAGTGCTTCACAGCTACTGAATTACTTTTATTTTGAAGTATAGTCACTGTGGTTTTTGTGTACGACAAGGCCACAGGTGGTGATGGTTGAGGGATGACTGTTGGCCAGGACCACAGGAGAACTCATTGCTTTTATTTGAAAGACAAAGCCTTAGTTTAACATCTCATCTGAAAAATGACATCTCCAACAAAGCAGGACACTCTCAGCACATAATCAACCTTCTGCCATCGCATTGAGAGTGCTACCACTGAGCCAAGCTGAAGGAACATTTATAAAGTGCATTATCACATCCTTAGGACATCCCAAAGCACTGCACAAGCAATAAATTAGCACTTAACAATCATGTCTCCTGAGTAATTAAAAAGTACATTCCAAGCCAAGTTGAATTTACTAAAGTATTGGGCTCCCAACAGTTTTGAGGAATTCTCTGCTGTCTTTGTTGACCATTTTTGTTTTTAATTTTCAGCTCATAGGCTGCTGAAAAATCACCTACCGTTGTAGAAATACGAATGAAATTACTGTAATATGAATGAAATTCAACTAGAATGTACACTTTAAAGCTGCAAAATTGTGAGATTCTCCTTGTGTGAGTACAAATCGGACAATAGTGCATGGAGATCAGCACCCATAATTTGGATTTTCTGTGTATAATCTCCATACCCAATTCTCCGATCTGTGCTCCCATTCAGCAAGACTCTTGCAATTTTGTGGCTTCAACATTAAAAATAAGGGGGTAGAGTTTCCGCTTTGTGCCCAAAATGTGTCCAATTGTGTTCGTTAGGTTAAGAAAAAGAATGTAAAAATTTAAAATTTGACATTTTTAAAATCTCCTATAACAATTCACAACCTGAAGAAGTGAGATTCCACACTTCTAAATGTTTACTTTCTGGGCAAGAGAGGTTGATTGGCAGCCATTAACAATCATCACATCGTTAAAAGGGTAATTACGCTGATAATTACTAGACTTAACTTTCTGTGGCGAGTTTAATGGGCAATTAATGTGCAAATGCAGCAAATTTATAAAAATTCTTGGGAGGTTAAGCACGAGATGCCATTTTCGCGATGCTAATGATGAAGTGGCGCAGATTGGCCAGCAACTTATGGTGATTCGCAATTCACAGGGTACTTCTTCCTCGCTACAAGGTGCTGGCCGATTTGCACATCAATAATGACGTGTGTCATTCAGATACCGTTATTTTTTCAGCAAAATCTGGCCCATCATGTTTAAACACAACTTATATCTGTTGTACCTTTTACATTCAACCATCCATTCTAGAGCTGAGACCATCTTCGTCAAAACTTGGTCCCTGTTCCAAAGACTATTTTTTCTCCTAATAGATATATATATATAACGCTTCATATCATTACAGTGACTAGGCCACAATTGGGTCAGCATCAGGTGCTTCATAGGCTCAAAGGGATATCATTAATGGACTAGGAATCTGGATATGTTGAAATGATTTATCTGATTGGTATCAGCCTAAGAGTTAAACAGATGAGGTTGTCTGACTTTATGATGCACACATCTTTTTGTCACTTCTTTTCTAATCAATTAGAATGCAACTGAGATTAAATGCATCAACAGCTCAAAACATAATTCCGTTGCATAGTCCACCTTTCTGATGCTTTTTCCTTTCATGGCTGGAGTAGTATTTTCTCCCTATATGGTCATAGCTACCACACACAAGCAGCTGTCTGCAGAAAGATGAAGCAACAAAGTACTTTCTCTCAAAACTGAAGTACACAATAAAAAAATAAATCCATGTGCTGGTTTCCCCATAAAGCATTTCAGGAAAAAATTCATAATCCTGCCTGATCTGCCAATAAAGCCTTACCAAAGAGAACAGTTTATTTTCCAAATGCCCATCACAATGGATACAGTAGAACGATCCACAGGAATAGCACAGTAACTTGGCTTAAAAGTATTTAACTTTCTTTGAAACATCAGAAGGGGGTCAATCTAAGAGCAAGTCTCCAGGCATTGACAATGTTTTTGACGGCGTCATGACATCCAAACAGCTATTTGTTTTTCACCATAGTGGTTCCTCAGTTTCATAGAATGATACAGCACAAAAGGAGGCCATTCGGCGCATTGTGCTTTTGCCGGCTCTTTGAAAGAGATATCCAATTAGTCGCACTTCCCTGCTTTTTCCCCATAGCCCAGCAAATATTTCCCATTTGAGTAATTAACCAATTCACTTTTGAAATTTATTGAACCAGCTTCCACCAACCTTTCAGGTAGTGCATTCCAAATCATAACAACTCGCTACGTAAAAAAATTCTCCTCATCTCCCCTCTGGTTCTTTTGCCAGTTATCTTAAATCTGTGTCCTTTGGTTACTGACCCATCTGCAACTGGAAACAACTTCTCCTTATTTACTTTATCAAAACCCTTCATGATTTTGAACATCTCTATTAAATCTCCCCTTATAAGATATTAAGGGGAACAGATAGGGTGGATAGATAGAAACTATTTCCGCTGATTGGGGATTTTAGGAGTAGGGGGCACAGTCTAAAAATTAGAGCCAGACCTTTCAGGAGCGAGATTAGAAAACATTTCTACACACAAAGGGTGGTAGAAATTTGGAACTCTCTTCTGCAAGCGGCAATTGATACTAGCTCAATTGCTAAATTTAAATCTGAGATAGATAGCTTTTTGGCAACCAAAGGTATTAAGGGATATGGGCAAAAGGCAGGTATATGGAGTTAGATCACAGATCAGCCATGATCTTATCAAATGGCGGAGCAGGCACGAGGGGCTGAATGGCCTTCTCCTGTTCCTATGTTAACCTTCTCTGCTTTCAGGAGAACAACCCCAGTTTCTCTAGTCTTTCCACGTAACTGAAGACCCGCATTCCCGGTAACATTCTAGTAAATCTCCTCAGCACCCTCTTTATGGCCTTGACATCCTTCCTAAAATGTGGTGCCCAGAAATGGACACAATACTCCAGCTGTGGCCTAACCAGTGATTTATAAAGGTTTAGCATAACTTCTTTGCTTTTGTACTCTATGGGCGCTAAATTGGGCCGTGTAGCGCCCGTTGTTTCGGCGCTACACAGCCTCTCCGACATCCAAGATGACGTCTTGGATGCGCACGCACGTTTCCTGCGTGACGTGCGCAGATGCCATCTTGGTATAGGAGTTTGTGCAGGCGCAGATAACAAATGCTGGAATCATGTAAAGTAGGGAGAAAATGGCTTCAATCAGTGGGCAACGCTGATTTAAAGTAATAGACACCATTTTGGGACTTAACGCTCAACTCAACGCACAGTCTTAACCCCGACCATCTGAACGTGTCTTAGAGTGCCTGGAGGACCCCCCACTGGTGCTAGTTAAAGGAACCATACAGGATTTACAGATTAGTGTCTGGATTATTGCCTCTGGCTACCGAGACATTTGTAACTGTATTTTGAGGTCTCCTAGACTTCAATACTAGGACGCGGGGACATAGACTAACATTTAGAGCTAGGACGTGCAGGAGTGAAGTTAGAAAATGCTTCTACACGCAAAGGGTGGGAGATGTTTGGAAATGCTGTTCTGCAGATGGCAGTTGATGTTAGCTCACTTGTGAATGTTAAATCTGAGATTGATAGATTTCTGTGAACCAAGGGTATTAAGGGATATGGGGCTAAGATGGGTGTATGGAGTTAGGTCACAGGTCCACCATGATCTCATTGAATGATGGAAGAGGCTCGAGGGGCTAAATGCTACGGCCACTTGCTGCCTCTTGATATGCGCCACCTTCTCCTGCAAGAAAGTGGGACGTGTGCCTGGGTGATGTGCCTGTCATGGTTGAATAGCTGCCGGTGTGTGTGGCCTAAGACTTGTGGGGGGGGGGGGGGCGACTTGAAACAGTGTAAGGGTGAGAGGAAGCATCTGATTGGAAGAGTTGAGTACTGATGTAAAGAGTTTATTGTTATGTGGGGGATGGGGATTATAGTGCGTGGAGCAGTGGATGTGGCTAGTGGAGCAGTTGGTAGGAGATGCCACTTGACAGTTGACCTCACTCACCTTGACCACTCACGTCAAAGCATTGAACTTCTTCCTGCACTGCATCTATGTTCATGGTCCTGTGGGCCTGGCATTGACTTCATCCCCCGCTGCCTCCCACTGTCTTTTGAGTATATGTCTGGAGGGCCTCTTGCCTGCCCCCCCTGCGGATATAGGATGTCCCTCCTTCTGTCCTCCTCTTGCACCCAAGGTCTCTAGTGCATCAGCAGAGAACCTTGGTGCATGCACTCTCGCAGGCCTGGTACCAACTCAGATCGGCAGATTGATGAGGTCCGGTGTGCAGATTGGAGGTTGTGGGGATTTAGTAGTGTGCAACCTTTATTCAAGTGTGTAAACATAGGGATGGGATCTGCATCTGTGTTTTACGTGTGCAATGTCTGATCTTTGTTCAGACTCGATGCAGACAGTAGACTGTTATTTTCAGCAAATAACAGGTACCAGCTACCTTTAAGAGATTTCTAAGAAACATCCTCCCTTTAAGAGATGGAGCTCCCTTTGGTGGTGGAAAGTGCAAATTGCATTGATTCCACGTGCAAGGCCTTGAAAGGAATGCTGATTTCAGATCAGTGCTGCCTTGGGTCCAAACTTGCGTCCTGCCTGCGCAGGGTCCGTCGGGCGCAGGGTGATAGCGCACTGCGTTACTACCATCCAAAACGGACCCTTATCGAATTTATCCCCCCATGTCTCTGTTTATAAAGCCAAGGATCCCGTATGGTTTTTGAACAGCCATCTCAACTAGAACCTTCAAAGATTTGTGTCCAAACACTCCCAGGTCTCTCTGTTCCTGCACCCCCTTTAAAATGGTACCATTTAGTTTATATTGCCTCGCCTCATTCTTCCTACCAAAATGCATATGTTGTTGAGTTCCTGAGTTATCATAAAGATTTCAATGCAGCCAATGATTGGTTCAGAACATTATGAACATTGGATAATTGAATATTCATCTCTTAAATGGATCTTTCTATCCTTTCCAATCTCTCATTTCTCGTAATGTGTATGGTAGATACTTTATTGGTACTTCCAACAATCGCACGTTACGAGCAGCCCCATTGGTTCATATGCCAACATTTTCTCCATTTGGGTTTCCAAGTTGGGATGCCCACAACCTGCCATTGGTTTCTTCTATGCATTCTCAGGCAGTTCACTTTCTGCATTTTCAGCATGCTTGGTGAGGGCTCTGATGCTGGTGATTCAGTAAGATGAAGGTGCAGGTGTTTCTGTATCTATGCTGGTGCCTGATATAGTAGTTGTTATGTGGCCTGTAACATAATACAGTAAGAATCTGCAGTCCAGAAGATCCAAGTTTTTCTGTGGAGTAAAAAGTAATAAATATCAGTAGAGTACTACAGCGGTGACATATCACAGTCAGAGATTTCCAACACTTATTACAGGTTTCACTTCGGGAGTGATTTTAGGAGGCAATTGCGGGTGCTTTGGTGGCGGGGGGGGGCTCCGAAAATCGCGGAAATCCCTTTCGAGTTTGGAAGCCGACTCCAACCCGCCAACTTCCGAGTTTCCCAGGGACCCACCTGTGTGCGCGCGGGCGACCCGAAAACAGATGTCCTGCCGGCAATTAAAGCCTCCGGGATGACAGTTAAAGAGCTAAATGTACCTCATTGAGGTACTCTGTGACAGATGAAGTACCTCGAAAGATTTTTAACTTACCCAGGTGGTTTGCCCACTGCATCTGATTCACGCCTGGTGAAATCAGACGTGAAGGGCCGGATCAGGGAACAAGAAATTAAATAAATTAAATAAAAAACCATGGAAGAAAGTGAAAATACTAAATGAACCTACCTTTCCACCCTGCTCCAATGTCCGATGTCTCCCACTCCAATGTCCCCCTCTTCACCCCCCCCCCCGATGTCCCCCTCTTCAAACCCCGATCTTCACCCGATCTTCCATCAATGTCCTCACCCCTGATCTTTCCCTCTCCACCCCTGATCTTTCCCTCTCCCCCCCAATCTTCCGCTCTCTCCCCCCGACTTCCCCTTTCCCCCCTCATCGTCCCCTCTCCCCCTCTCCCCCCTGTTCTTCCAGACCAGCGCCGGATCTTCCATTCTTCCCCCCCACCTCCGGTCTTCCGTTCCAGCGCCGGATGACGTCTGGCTCTCTCTCTCTTTCTCGCTCCCACCCCTCGCGTTGCAGCTCCGGACGGCAGCCAGCCTGTCAATCAGACTGGATGCTGGGCGTGAAACCTGGAGAGGACGTTAATCACCATCAATCACCATGCGATCGCATCAGAAATGGTAAGTTTTGTTCATGCAGGATTACCACGCGCACTTTCACCCCTCCCACCACCATTGCAAAATCGAGTCTTTCATGTTCGTTACAGGGTGGTGGACAGCACCATATAGATTCCCTAATGGATACTCCTATTTCAGCCTGAATCTTCCCTCTATACTCTAGAAGAAGGTTCCACCATGCATTCATAATGGTTGGAGGAAGATTTCCAGTTCTTGGGTACCACCACCTTAGTTTCTCCTTGCCTGGTGGTTGAACGTCAATTGTTTACTTGATGATATAGAACAGATTACTGGGGGGGGGGGGATTTTAACCCCCAAGAATGAGTGGGTTGGGGCGGGTGGGTAGTGAAAATCATTGAATTTTGGAGCAACACTGCAACCCGGCTCCAACGTGCCCACTTCTGGGTTTACCGTGGACGTGTTTGAAAGCTCGCGGGCCGAATCCCGGAAGTCGCGTCCCCAATTACTGACGAGGGACAGGTAGTTAGCACGTTAATTAAGATCATTGAGGTGGTTTTTTTTTAATTGATTCTTAAACATAAACAAACTTGACGCCTCTTCCACCCCGATTTCTCAGGACTTCTGAACCTCGCCAGTGAAACGGAGGTGAGATTCAGCCGAAGTTGATTTGGGCTTTTATACCTGTGATTAACACATCTCAATAAAAGCTCAGGTACTGCAGCTGGTGTCTCAGTTCTCTCAGGCAAACATTTGGCTGAGAGTTTTTGTGTTGAGCCATCTTTAGCAAAACTTTGGAGCCTTTCAAACTGACAAGATCAAGATGGGGGGAGCAATGGATGTATTCCAGTATACCAGAGGACATGTGAGGAAGAGGAAAAAGACCTTCCATGGAAGCCACGTCATGTTGTGTTGGGATCTGCAGGTGCACAAGAGAGAGGTGCACAACAAAGATCTGGAGAACAGCAGAGAGAAGAACTAAAGAGGGGCCGAAGTCTCAGGAGGTACTACTCACATGATAGAGTATACAGGCAAGAGGCTGAGCTGCCTGGACCTCTCTGAGGAGCAGTGCCTACGCAGGCTCAAGTTAAGTCGGGAGGTGGTCGCAGACATCTGCAACCTCCTTCAGGAAGAGTTGCTCCCCGCTGGACCTGGTGGCCACGCATTGCCCGTCATACTAAAAGTCACCACTGCCCTCAATTTCTTTGCCTCTGCTTCCTTTCAAGACATCTCCGGGTGTGTCAGTCACCTGCACCTAAGTGTATAAGGCAGGTGACGGATGGGTTGTTTACCGGGGGTCCGATTATGTGAACTTCCACTGCGATGACATCAGCTAGAATGAGCGGGCAGTGGGTTTCGTCTCTCTGGCTGGCTTCTCACAGGTGCAGGGCGCAATCGATTGCACACATGTGGCAATCCGAGGATGACCACATGACCCAGGAGACTTCATAAAACAAAAGGGCTATCAATCCATCAATGTTCAGCTGGTGTGGAACCACAAGAAGTGATTTGTGCAGGTGTGCACCAGATTCCCTGGCAGCTATCATGATTCGCCCATTTTGCACCAATCCAACATTCCAGACCTCTTCCAAACAAGAGACAGACTTAAGCCCTGGCTCATTGGAGACAAAGGATACCCCCTGCAAACATGGCTCATGACACCTGTTGGGAACCCCACGAGGCACAAGAGCGATACAACCAGAGGCATGCACTTCAGGTGCCTGGATAGGTCAGGAGGCGCCCTTCATTACTCGCCAGTGAGGATCTCCAGAATAATGGTGGTGTGCTGCGTCCTTCACAACATTGCGCAGCAGAGTGGTTTACAGGTGGAAGAGAATGAAGGCGCTCGTCAATCGCCCTCTGATGGCGACGACATTGAAGAAGAGGAAGAGGAGAAGGATGAGGTGGACGAGGAGGAGGAATATGATGACGATATACCCATTGCCAGGCCAGCCACGTACATTGCTGCCCAGGATTGCAGGTATGCCATCCTCTCTCACAGGTTCTCTTAATTACAGTGGCAAAAGAGAGACATTGAGATACTCAGACCGCTTGACACAACGAACACCAACACACCCCTCACCCCTCCTTTGCACAAAACAGTCCTTCAACTGCGCAAACAACCAATTCACATCTGCCCAATGGGTCTCGTCATGGATTGCCATTCATCATGAAACAAATGAAAGGGCAGTTTACACTCATGTTGCAATAATGGCCAAGACATGGAAGTGGTGATAATCAATAAATTTCATGTGCCAATGTAAAAAAAAGGAGACTTAGCAACATAACATTTCTTCAAACACCCTTGTGCATACACTTGGTGAACTACAATTGCTTGAACTTACGCTTCTTACCGCATCTGCATGATACATCCGCTGTGGCTTCAGCAGAGGTAGAGACAGGTTGCTCAGATCTCTGCCCTGACTGCTGAGGTGCTCTCAGCTATGACCTCTTGGTTTTGGAGCCAGTGAGGGCCCCACCAAAGACTTCTCCACCTGCACCTGTGCATGGACAGACTTGGCCATCGGGAGAGGAGGCAGCATTTTGGGTACTGGTTGGAGGGGGAAACGGGAATGGGTGAGGCGTGGGGACGCTTTGCGTGGAGTCCCCACTTCCACGTCCCCTTTCGCTATCATGTGTATGTGATGGTTTTCTAGACCAATACGTTGAGGAACCAACTAGAGAACAGGTGATCCTAGACTGGCTATTGTGCAATGAGAAAGGATTAATTAACAATCTTGTTGTGCGGGGCCCCTTAGGGAAGAGCGACCATAACATGATAGAATTCCTCATTAAGATGGAGAGTGAAGTAGTTGAATCCTAAACTAGGATCCTGAATCTAAATAAAGAAAATTACGAAAGTATGAGGTGCGAGTTGGATATGATAGATTGGGGAACTTTACTAAAAGGGATGACGGTGGATATGCAATGGCTAATATTTAAAGAACGTGTGCAGGAATTACAACAATTATTCATTCCTGTCTGGCGCAAAAATAAAACAGGAAAGGTGGCTCAACCGTGGTTTACAACAGAAATTAGGGATAGTATTAGATCCAAAGAGGAGACTATAAAATTGCCAGAAAAAGCGGCAAGCCTGAAAATTGGGAGCAGTTCAGAATTCAGCAAAGGAGGACAAAGAGATTGATTAAGAGGGGGAAAATAGAATATGAGAGTAAACTAGCAGGGAACATAAAAACTGACTGTAAAAGCTTCCATAAATATGTCAAGAGAAAAAGATTAGTGAAAACAAATGTAGGTCCTTTACAATCAGAAATGGGGGAAATTATAATGGGGAACAAAGAAATGGCAGAACAATTAAACACATACTTTGCTTCTGTCTTCAAAAGAAGGACACAAATAACCTCCCAGAAATGTTAGGGAACCAAGGGTCTAGTGAGAGGGAGGAACTGAAGGAAACCAGTATTAGTAAAAAAAAATAGTGCTAGGGAAATTAATGGGGCTGAAGGCTGTCAAATCCCTAGGGTCTGATAATCTACATCCCAGAGTACTAAAGGAAGTGGTCCTGGAAATAATGGATGCATTGGTGATCATCTTCCAAAATTCTATAGACTCTGGAACAGTTCGTACAGATTGGAGGGTGGCAAATGTAATCCCACTATTTAAAAAAGGAGGGAGAGAAAAAACAGGGAATTACAGACCAGTTAGCCTAAAATCAGTCGAGGGGAAAATGCTAGAGTCTATTATAAAAGATGTGATAACCGAACACTTGGAGTGCATTAAAGGGATTAGAAAAAGTCAGCATGGGTTTATGAAAGGGAAATCATGCTTAACAAATCTACTGGAGTTTTTTGAGGATGTAACTAGTAGAATAGATAGGGGAGAAACAGTGGATGTGGTGTACTTGGATTTTCAGAAGGCTTTTGATAAGGTCGCGCACAAGAGGTTAGTGTGCAAAATTAGAGCACATGGGATTGGGGGGAGTATACTGGCATGGATTGAGAATTGGTTGACAGACAGGAAACAGAGAGTAGGAATAAACGAGTCTTTTTCTGGGTGGCAGGCAGTGACTAGTGGGGTACCACAGGGATCAGTGCTTGGGCCCCAGCTATTCACAATATATATCAATGATTTGGATGAGGGAACTAAGTGTAACATTTCCAAGTTTGCAGACGACACAAAGCTGGGGTGGAATGTGAGCTGTAAGGAGGATGCAAAAAGGCTCCAATATGATTAGACAAATTGGGTGAGTGGGCAAGAACATGGCAGATGCAGTATAACGTGGATAAATGTGAGGTTATCCACTTTGGTTGTAAAAACAGAAAGACAGATTATTATCTGAATGGTGATAGATTGGGAAAAGGGGAGGTGCAACAAGACCTGGGTGTCCTTGTACACCAGTCGCTGAAAGCGAGCATTCAGGTGCAGCAAGCAGTTAGGAAGGCGAATGGTATGTTGGCCTTCATTGCAAGAGGATTTGAGTACAGGAGCAGGAATGTCTTACTGCAGTTATACAGGGCCTTGGTGAGACCACATCTTGAGTATTGTGTGCAGTTTTGGTCTCCTTATCTGAGGAAGGATGTCCTTGCCATGGAGGGAGTGCAACGAAGGTTTACCAAGCTGATTCCTGGGATGGCAGGACTGACGTAGGAGGAGAGATTGGGTCGACTAGGCCTACATTCACTGGAGTTTAGAAGAATGAAAGGTGATCTCATCGAAACATATAAAATTCTAACAGGACTAGACAGACTAGATGCAGGAAGGATGTTCCTGATGGCTGGGGAGTCCAAAACCAGGGGTCACAGTCTCAGGATACGGGGTATGCCATTTTGAACCGAGATGAGGAGAAATTTCTTCACTCAGAGGGTGGTGAACCTGTGGAATTCTCTACCACAGAAGGCAGTGGAGGCCAAGTCATTGGATGTATTCAAGAAGGAGATAGATATATTTCTTAATGCTAAAGGGATCAAGAGATATGGGGAAAAAGCGGGAACAGGGTACTGAGTTAGACGATCAGCCATGATCATTTTGAATGGCGGAGCAGGCCGGAAGGACTGAATGGCCTTCTCTTGCTCCTATTTTCTATGTTTCTATGTTTCCTCCCGGGCCAATGCCACATCAATCCCACCACTCTGCTGGATAGCAGCTTGTGCATATCTGTAACGTGTTGTAAGGGCACGGATAGAGGCATCTGCCATCCTTTTTAAGGTGGCAGACATGCTGGCTTCCAAAGTTTGCACAGCCATGGTCAAGGCCTGCATAGACTCATACAAGAATCGTGCATGAAGCTCCATGGAGACGGCTACACTTTCTTTGGCAGACATTCTCGCACTTATCTACGACCTCAATCCACTAGTGTTTGAGTTGGACTCCTCCATCCTCTCCGCTATTGTAGAGAGTGTGCGTGACACGTTTTCCAGTATCTCACAATGGTGCAGCTGTATCTCAATCATTCTCATTCTCAACGATGGCCCCCAGCATTCAGCATCTGTGTCCAGCTGAGCAGAGCTTGGAGAGGAGTAAACTCTCCGACGCAGGTTCTCCGTAGCTGTCCCTGTCTCCTGTCTGCTCGTGCTCACTAGTGAGTTGTGACTCACCAGTTGACAACCCAACAAACTGTCTAACATGACCCACCAAAGTGCGAATATCTGCACTGGTACATGACTGTATGTCATGTGACAATGCACCCTCAGGAGGAATAAGGTCCTCTTAAGACTCGATATCATCCATCTCCGCACATTCTTCTTGAGCGCATGAAGGCCCTGGAAGGCAACAGAAAGTGATATGAGTTCGTTGTGGCAAAATAGCAATCTTGTCAATCACCATACTCAGGTTTCTTATAGTTCAGTCATTGATGAAATCAAGTCATCATGTGTGTGAAAGATGTTTTAAGTTCTCTCCCCAGGCATCTGCAGCTTTCCAGTTTCTCCATCTCCGATGGATAAGTCTGCAGCTGTCCCACTTATCTCCATGGCCTCCTCCTCTACATCTGCCAGCTGGACTATTTGTGGTGGTCCACCTCCAGTCCTCTCCCTCTCACTTGCGTTTTGCACTCTCTTCTCCTTCAAGGGGAGAATGAACAACAAAGAGTGACTGAAGATGCCGTATTCACCCGATGGATACATTGCATTGGGTGAGGCTGTCTATCATACAGATGCGCCAGAGAGTAACTATCAGACAGATGCACCACATTGCCTCACGATTGGGGTGAGTGGCAGTGGCGTATGCATGAATGGGGAGGTGAGCAAGTGCTTGGAAAGTGAAGGATGCTTGCTTCTGGGTGTGAGGAGTGTTATGATGGAGTACGCTTGCCAAGACAGGTTATGGGTGAATCAGTAACTGTGTTCACTTTTCCTGACCTGGTTAGGTCATTAAAACGCTTCCTACACTGCAGCCAAGACCTGGGCACCAATGCCCTGCTGCTCACTTCTACTGTGACCTCCAGCCACGCCTTCTTGGTGGCAGAACCAGATTCCTTCCTCCACCACTTGGGTAGATTACCTCCCTCCTGGTTCTCACTGCACCCAACAGTACTTCAAGTGAAGCACCATGAATCTGGGTGCTGCCTTTGCTGTCTTGGAAACCATCGCTTCACTTCCTCCTTTCTCCTCCAAAATCCATCTTTGCAATGGCCCTTTAAATGGTGGACTTCAGATCGTGTCATGTAGGTGTGCAGTACACCCTCTGCGTCGCTTGGAGATGCAAAATCTGGAAGCAAAAGTAGTTGCCTTCAATTGAGTTGCGATCGCAGATTCCAACACGGTCACTTCACTTGCAGGTTTCCCATGCGAAAATCTACCCCCCCACCGGCCGCTCTCTTCCCAGGTCCAGGTAAAAAATCATGCCCCTGGTATCCAACCAGGTACTAACAGTGGTGGACATTGTGTAATTAAATCCCAAGTTTTGTTTCTTGTTCATGGATTTGGGATGAAAGTATGTATCTAAGAAAGATGAATATTACAATCTTGGGTACATACCTGTTGCAGGTTGAACAATTCCTTAATATTGGTAAACTGGACCTTCAACAATGATATTTGGTGAAAGCTCTGAATTTTCTGATTAACATGCCTGAATCTATAGTTTGATCTATTTTGGGGCCCAAATAACTTGTTTCCTGGTATTTAAAGTGCCAAGCTGTGATAATTATGGCTGGCTTCTGTTTGTGTTGCTGAACATCTTAAAGGTATCATAGGCTGCTCATAGGAAACTGCTGCATTCCCATGTGTTCACATTGTTCAGTTTACACAAATATTCACTCTGTTAAACTCACTAATGGATAACACCTGAAAGCCTCCTTTATCCCCTCCTTCCCAGCTGCCTCTCATGTAAGAAGCTATTTCACACGATCCCAAACTATCTTAGAGATCAATAATCAGTCTGAAGTTTGAATTAATCCTGGCTTTTCCAGAACCTTTGACATTAATCTAAAGAAAACCAAGAATTCTTTAGGGCATACAGCAGGAAAGTATAGCTAGTTGTTAAAGAGTTAATTGAATAGTCAGCAAACATTAGCACTTTTCAGTATTATGTTTCCTACTAGTTTGGTATTTCATTCTATCTCGGCTGATTTGTTTGCAGGAAGTGAAAGTCTCCAATACCTGGAGTGATGTATTGAAAACCAATATTTATGTTTTGATATGTTTGTATGTGCCATTCTCGGCATTCTTTGCACCTTTTGTGAGCAGGTAAATCGCCCCTCACTGGTTATTGTCTCACTTTGCATTATTGGAAAACTTTATTTTTATCAAAAGAACACCTGAAAGTGTATTGGACTCAAACTCTGACATTTGAAAGGCAGTGGTTCAGCACATTGGTTTATTGGCACTTTATGCTGTCTGTTCAATCACCGTAGATAAATGCTGAGCTAGTCACCGTTCAGTATAAAGTTCTAATTTTTTACTGGTTTCAGCAACAGGGATTCAGTGGAGAATGAATAATTAATTCTTATTTTTAATAGCTTCTTAAATATTTATAGAATGGTTTTAGAGAATATGTTTCACAGTGGAGAGATAGAAGATTGAATCCTGCCTAAAAAATAATAAATCTTGAGCAATGCGCGTGTTAAGGTTACTGACCAGAATATTGATTATTTTAACAGATATTTAATATAAGGTAAGACCAAGCTTTATTCATTAGCAGCTACAAGAATTTTAAAGAACAAGTTTTGCTGCGCAGAGCAGAACCTATAGTTGTAAAAGCTACACAGTAGTATTATCAAAGTATTTTTCGTTGAGTTAACATAGAAATACAGCCATGTACTTGGTATCACAAAAGTGGAATAAATAAATCGTATCAGCAACAGGGGTTAAGAAGCAAGCATCAGAATTTGACCAATCATTTTATACATAGGTTGGAATACTGTGTGCTTTTAGTTCTTTACAGTGCAGCTGGCAGTGCCAGTGCCGGGGGCTTACTTGACACAGTTGGACCATTGCTAGACTACAAAAAATGCTATATGGATAAAATGCACTTCAAATAATGTAAGGAAAACCAATGTGAACCATTTCTTCTCCAGGCATATTCTATGCTGAACATTAATGTTTTATAATAATGAAAAAAAATGGTATTCCATATGGAATTGGAAAACATTGTTATATTTCAATACATCGTCAAAGGATTTTTATTCTGTTATACTAGAATGAATAACTCCTCGTGAATTCTATTTTATATTGCCACAGACCTCCCAAGTCAACACAACTGAAGGATTAATAAGTGAAACTTCTGGATGCCTTTCTCTGTAAATGTCTTAGGGCCACAATAAGACACTAACTTCCTCTTTAGTCTTGTAAAAAAAGGTAATTTTTTTTTTGCTTGGTTCATATACTACTCTTTCAAGTCCATTTGATATTATAATTCTGAAATTCCTCTGCGTTCCAAAGGCATTCTCTTGGAACATTTCCTAAGACAAAAACTTGATTTGAAATCTTTCAATTTCAAATCTTTCAATTTCAAATGGCTCAGATTCATGCAAACATGTAAGCAAAGAAATGACTCTGTGATATTAGCATATAAACATTTAATGTGTTTATGTGGCATTACTTTGCTATTTTAACAAAAGACATTAACCCATTTATTTTAAACGGGTTAATCCACCTGTTAAGATAGCAAGCAAATTATGTTGCATGAATGCACGTAGTGTCTGTATGCTAATATTGTGCACAATTTCTAGACTGGTTTTTGTAGCCAAATTAAATATTTCTCAGACATTGTACAGAGATAATAACATACTGTACTGTGCCTATAACATTTGTTCAATAGTATTTTGAAAAGAAACCACTTGCAATGGAAAGTTTTATAGCTTGTACTTTAGCATGACTTTGCCTAAGGTGTTAGTGGGACACCTTTGATTAGTTGGATCAATAATGAAGTTACAAGGAAGGTTCTTTTGATTTAAAGGCCATTTGTGATTTTGTGTTGTTGCTGCTTTATATATGAGCATAATAAGCTCCAGAATATTAAAAGTGTAATGTTAATGTCACAGTTTGAGCACTTTTTCCACTGGATAATGTAGACATAATAGTGGATCTTTCATTACAGGACTATCTTTCAAGTAAATGTTGTGCTATAAATCTAATCAATTGTAATCATCCAAAAGAACCTTGAAGGCTTTCACCAAGAAGACTAAACACTCCGTGTTCTCAGCATTTTGTAATAAGTCATTCTTTTAAGCAGGATGTATTCCAGCTTTTCCACATCTTCAATGAACATTTAGCCTTTGAAATTCTGATTGCTGATTCGGCTGAAAGTTTGAGCAGCTGTGGCAGCAGAACAGAGGAGAGGGAGCGGCCCATAAAAAGGCGGGAGTGGGAGGCCTGAGAGCAGCTGAGGCGGCGGAGCGGGGGAGAGGCCCATAAAAAGGGGGGAGAGGGAGGCCCGAGAGCAGCTGAAGCGGTGGAACAGGGGAGAGGGAACGGCCCATAAAAAGGCGGGAGAGGGAGGCCCGAGAGCAGCTGAGGCGGCGGAGCGGGGGAGAGGGAAAGGCCCATAAAAAGGGGGGAGAGGGAGGCCCGAGAGCAGCTGAGGCTGGGGAGCGGGGAAGAGGGAGAGGCCCATAAAAAGGGGGGAGTGGGAGGGTGAGCGTCAGGGAGAGAGAGAAAAAACAAATGACGTCAGCACAAGGGAAGGAGCTGATTGGTGAGCTTTTTTTAAGACTTTAACTAAACTTTACAGAAATAAACTTAATCTAATAAATCGAAGCATGGCAGGGCACCTCACTCCCGTGGAATGCGCATATTGTGCCATATGGGAACTCCAGGATGCTTCCCGTATCCTGGACAATCACAGGTGCAGGAAGTGTTGTCAGCTGGAGGAGCTTGAGCTCTGGGTTTCGGAACTTGAGCAGCAGCTGGCGTCACTGCAGTGTATCCGTGAGACAGGTCTACATGGATAGCACGTTTCAGGAGGTGGTCACCCCACAGTTTAAGAAAATGCAGGCAAAGATAGCCTGGCTCGCCGTCAGAGAGACAAGGAGGACCAGGCAGTTAGTGCAGGAGTCCCTTGAGGGCATCTCACTCTATAACCGATGAATACTGGTGGGGGAGAGGGTTCCTCTGGAGAATGCAGCCAGAGCCAAGACCAGAGCGCCATGGATGGCTCAGCTGTACGGGGCAGGAGGAGGAGAAAGGTCAAGGGAGTGATAGTGATGGGGGATTCTATAGTTAGGGGAATAGACAGGTGTTTCTGCAGCCGCAGTCGTGATTCCAGGATGGTAAGTTGCCTCCCTGATGCCTGGGTCAAGGATGTCGTTGAGCGGCTGAAGAACATTCTGGAGGGGAAGGGTGAACAGCCAGAGGTCGTGGTCCATATCGGTACCAATGACAGAGGTATAAAGAGGGATGAGGTCCTGCAGACTGATTTTAAGGTGTTGGGAAAGAGATTAAGAAGCAGGACCTCAAAGGTAGTAATCTCCGGATTGCTCCCGATGCCACGTGCTAGCGAGTATAGAAATAGGAGGATAGAGTAGATAAATACCTGGCTTGAGAGTTGGTGCAGGAGGGAGAGCTTTAGATTCCTGGGGCATTGGGACCAGTTCTGGAGGAGGTGGGACCTGTACAGGCCGGACCTCGACGGAGTTGGGACCAATGTCCTCACGGGGAGGTTTGCTAGTGCTGTGGTGGGGGGGGGAGGTTTAAACTAATTTGGCAGGGGGATGGACACCAGGATGTAGCAACGGAAAGGAGAAACAAGGTGCACAAAGGATTGGGAGAGAAAGATAGCACTAGAGCAAGAAATAGTATGGTAGTAGATGGGATCAGACTAAGAGAGAATATAAAAAAGTCTAAGATCGGTTTACAGTGCATGTGTGTAAACGCACAAAGCATGGTAAGTAAGGTTGGTGAGCTGCAGGCGCAATTAGCCACATGGGAATATGATGTTGTGGCGATAACGGAGACCTGGCTCAAAAAAGGGCAGGATTGGGTACTAAATATTTCTGGATACAAGGTGTTCAGGAAAGATAGGGAAGGAAAGATAGGAGGGGTGGGAGTGGCAGTATTGATTAAGGAGACTTTTGCAGTGCTGGAGAGAGGGGATGTCCTGGAGGGGTCAAGGACAGAATCTATTTGCTTAGAGTTAAGGAACACTAGAGGTGCCATTACACTACTGGGTGGATTCTATAGGCCACCAACCAATGGGAAGGAGATAGAGGAGCAAATTTTCAGGGAAATTACACAGAGGTGCAAAAGCCACAGAGTATTGATAATGGGCGACTTCAACTATCCTATTGTAGACTGGGATAGTAATAACATAAGGGGCAAAGAGGGGGAGGAATTTTTGAAGTGTGTTCAGGAGAACTTTCTTGACCAGTACATTTCTGGCCCAATGAGGAAGGAGGCATTGCTAGATTTGGTTCTGGGGAATGAGGTGGGCCAAGTGGAGCAAGTGTCAATGGGGGAACATTTAGGGAACAGCGATCATAGTGTCATAAGGATTGGAATAGCTATGGAAAAGGACATGGACCACTCTAAAGTAAAAATACTCAATTGGAGGAGGGCCGATTTCAGTGGGATGAGAACGGATCTGGCCTTGGTAAATTGGAATCAAAAATTGGCAGGCAAAACTGTATTTGAACAATGGGCGCCCATTAAGGAGAAGATGGTTTGGGTACAGTCTCGGTACATTCCCACGAGAGAGAAAGGTAGGGCAATTAAAGCCAGAGCTCCCTGGATGACAAAAGAGATAGTGAGTAAGATGAAGCAGAAAAAAGGGGCAAATGACAGATGTCAGGTTGATAATACAAGTGAGAACCAGGCTGAATATAAAAAGTTCAGAGGTAGAAATAAGAGGGGCAAAGAGAGAGTATGAGAATAGACTGGTGGCTAACATAAAAGGGAATCCAAAAGTCTTCTATAGGCATGTAAACAGTAAACGGATAGTAAGAGGAGGGGTGGGGCCGATCAGGGACCAAAAAGGAGATCTACTCATGGAGGCAGAGGGCATAGCTGAGGTTCTAAATGAGTACTTTGCATCTGTCTTTACCAAGGAAGAAGATGCTGTCAGAATCTCAGTATAGGAAAATATAGTTGAGATACTGGATTGGCTAATAATTGATAAAGAGGAGGTACTAGAAAGGCTAGCTGTACTTAAAGTAGATAAGTCACCCGGTCTGATGCATCCTAGGCTGCTGAGGGAAGTAGGGTGAAAATTACAGCGGTACTGGCCATAATCTTCCAAACATCCTTAGATACAGGGGTGGTGCCGGAGGACTGGAGAATTGCAAATGTTACACCCTTGTTCAAAAAAGGGTGTAAGGATAAACCCAGCAACTACAGGAGAGTCAGTTTAACCTCAGTGGTGGGGAAACTTTTAGAAACAATAATCCAGAACAGAATTAGCAGTCACTTGGACAAGTGTGGATTGATAGGGGAAAGCCAGTATGGATTTGTTAAAGGCAAATCATGTTTAACTAACTTGATAGAGTTTTTTGATGAGGTAACCAGAGAGGGTAGATGAGGGCAATGCGGTTGATGCGGTGTATATGGACTGTCAAAAGGTGTTTGATAAAGTGCCGCATAATAGCCTTGTCATCAAGATTGAAGCCCATCGAATAAAGGGGGCAGTAGCAGCATGGATACAAAATTGCCTAAGTAACAGGAAGCAGAGAGTAGTGGTGAACGGTTGTTGTTCGGATTGGAAGGAGGTGTACAGTGGTGTTCCCCAGGGGTCGGTACTGGGATCACTGCTTTTCTTGATATATATTAATGACTTGGAGTTGGGTGTACAGGGCACAATTTCAAAATTTGCAGATGACACAAAACTTGGAAGTGTAGTGAACAATGAGGAGGATAGTGATACACTTCAAGAGGATATGGACAGGCTGGTGGAATGGGCAGACATGTGGCAGATGAAATTTAACGCGGAAAAATGCGAAGTGATACATTTTGGTGGGAAGAACGTGGAGATGCAATATAAACTAGAGGGCACAATTCTAAAAGGGGTACAGGAACAGAGGGATCTGGGAGTATATGCACAAATCGTTGAAAATGGCAGGGCAGGTTGAGAAAAAAGCATACGGGATATTGGGGTTTATAAATAGAAGCATAGAGTACAAAAACAAGGAAGTCATGATGAATCTTTATAAAACAACGGTTTGACCACAACTGGAGTATTGTGTCTGGGCACCGCACTTCAGGAAAGATGTGAAGGCCTTAGAGAGGGTGCAGAAAAGATTTACTAGAATGATCCCAGTTATGAGGGACTTTAGTTACGTGGGTAGACTGGAGAAGCTGGGGTTGTTCTTGGAATAGAAAAGTTTGAGAGGAGATTTGATAGAGGTATTTAAAATCATGAAGAGTCTAGACAGAATAGATAGAGAGAAACTGTTCCAATTGGCGGAAGGGTCAAGAACCAGAGGACAAAGATTTAAAGTGATTGGCAAAAGGTGACATGAAGAAAAACTTTTTTACTCAGCAAGTGATTATGATCTGGAATGCACCGCCTGAGGGGATGGTGGAGGCAGATTCAATCATGGCCTTCAAAAGGGAACTGGATATGTACTTGAAAGGAAAAAAATTGCAGGGCTACCGGGATAGGGCGGGGGAGTGGGACTAGCTGGATTGCTCTTGCATAGAGCCAGCATGGGCTCGATGGGCCAAATGGCCTCCTTCTCCTTCCGTGCTATAACCTTTCTATGATTCTAAGTGCCAGCTTAACCCTTTTCTTGCTGAATGTATGTGCTATAAGTATCACTAATGGGTCTTCATATAATAGTCCCTGTAGTTCTTTGTGATGGTTAACTAGTAAATTTTTTTTTCACTGTAACATGAGGGCAGGGTAAACTAACCTGCTACTGTCTAGTTATCGACTCATAACCAGAAAAGCTGAAAGAGGTCAAGGCTAATTCAATTTACTTGAATGTTAATTTGATTCAGATTACGATTGAATGTTGTACCAAATGATATAAAGGGCCATAAAAGGCATTAAGTTGCTATTGTGTACCCGTTGCGCTGCTGTGCATCATGTGCCTTTTCCCTGCCCTAGGGGAGCTGAGACCTTTTATGTGTCTGATGTGCACTGTGCATATTGAGGGTAATTTTCTGATTGATTTTTTTGCTCCCGCCAGGTGACTTCTCCTGCTCAGAGGGCACGTCAGAAATCCGGGCACATGCTGCGTACATCCAAATTTCTGATATGCAATCTCTGCGAGCAAGGCTCCCCACTGGGAGTGCAAAGCTATTGTGTGCTAGGACTTCCCTGAGTGCACGTCATCCGTTTGGTCTGCTCCATTTAGTTCTGGATCCATTGGAGCCCTTCTTCAATGGCAAAGTTGTGAAGGGGACAGGAGGCTATCATTATTCTGGACACCCGATCTGCAGCATACTGCAGATACCCTCTTGACCTGTCCAGTCACTAAAAGTGTGCTTTCAACATCCTGATGGTCCTCTTAATCACAGCTGCACCTGTCTTATTGTCGCGCTTCTCTGCTGCTGTTCGGGGCCCTCTGATTGAGGTCATCAGTCATGGGAGTGCAACTATGCTTTGTCACCCAGAAGCCATGTATGGATCTGAATCTCTTCCCTGAAGAAGAGTTCAGGGAAATCTGAATGATGAAGACATCATTGCAATTTGCTTCATGTACAGGTTCCTCTGATTGTTGTCACACACTTTCTGGACAGGAATCTCTTCTTGTTGAGGTAATTGAGTGGGTGTTATGTGGGCACCCTCAGTGCAGTGTGGGTGCCATCAATTGCACCCTGGACCTTGGGGAAGCCAGCAACCCCATAAAATTATAGCCTTATCTCTTTGCTGCCTTGCTGTAATTCCATAGGTTATGAATTGGACTGCTCTGCTGTAAAGCATGACAGTGATCTGACGAACACATGCTTTTACTGCTCCCTGTCTGATGTTGTAGGGAACGCCTGTGGCTGCCTGAAATGACATAGGTTGAGGGCGGTGATCACCTTCATAGCCACTGAAAGCGCAGTACCGGTATATGAATGTGGCCTGAGATCTTCCTGCAGCAGGTCACAGAGATGCCCAATTGCCTCTTTGGATAAGCACACTATTCTTATGAATAGCTTCTCCAAGCAATCCTGATATGGCCCGTGCTGCCTTTATATGTTCTGTGGGGAAGTGGGTTAGCTAAACACCTGTCGCCTGCGTCTTCCTTAAATGGTGCCTGACTCTCCTTAGCTCCATCCTGTGCTGCTCCTCCATGATAATATGCCCATAGGAGAAGCCATACCTGCTGCTGAAATGCACTGACTGAGGATGGGGAAGGGAAGTCTAAAAATCTTCTGGTGGGCTGACCCTGTGAGAGGTAGTCAGAATCAAGCGCAAGTCTTTGTAGAAAAAATGCCAAAAAGTGTCAATTTGCCTTTCCAAACTGCAGAAATTACTTTGTAAAGTTTCCAGGCTCCTCAAGCTCACAAACTCTTCACTTCCACCTTGATCAGCAGATCCTGGCAGCTACTGCATCTCATATACCCAGATCGCAAACCTAGGAAACTCACAGCTGCTACACCACTCTCTCTCATTCTGACTGATGCAAATGAGGCCAGAGGGGATTTGGAAGGCAAATTGCTGGAAGACTGAAAAAGCGCAAGGAAACTCGGGTGAAGTGTTTTAAAGGCACACAAGTGGAAATGGCTTCCACCCAAATGTCCTCACTAAAAAAAATTCCTGCACTGTTTTTGCATTATAAGTACATCAAAGAAACGTCTGGAATCGTCCAGTCTGTCTCTACAGCTTGCGTCAAATGTTTTTAAAAATTCTAGTTATTTTCCCTTTAAGAGTGACCAGCAGTCTTTTTAAGAGCTACTGGTGTCATTTGACTTGACCTCTGGGCACTACAGACACATCATACACTAAAGTACTGGAGGGGCAAAACATTATTTCAATTAGCTGAACTCACATTATAGCACAAGGTCTGCTCAGGAGAGTGCCAGTGCACACAGCACCCAAAGAGCAGTGGTTCTGGCACCATTGCGACTGGGCATTGTTAATAGCCCAAAGGTTTAGAACTTTGTTTTTGAATGTGCCATTTGAATTGAAGGCTTTAAACTATCAAGTTGACATTTGTCATTAATTTTATCAGTTTTATATCTAAAATCTCCTTCAAATCAATAATATTCTATCCTCAAAAATGAAATAATTTGTGCACTTTTTAAATTTTTTGAACACAAATTATAATATATACAAGAACAAAGAAGTTCTTGTATAAAATAAAGTTTTTCATTAAATGTAACTGTATGTATTTTATTCAATGAATTATGAAATGTAAAGGAAACATCTGGGTAGATTTTAACTTCTGGGCAGCTGACCAGCAGAGCGGATCAACTATAAACCCATTCCGACAGCGAAGAGGCTGCTGCGATTTCAAGGCCTGGGCTTCATTTGAATCCGACTCGCGAGTTTTAGGCACCAAGCGGGCTTCCTGAGGCAGCTGGCTGGATTTGGGCCACAGGAATGGCAGCCAGCTGGAACGTCTACGGCAGCTGCCGGTAGGTCTTGGGAAGGAGGTTTAGGAAGCGAGGCCGAAGAGACGACCCTGGACCGATTGTGGCCCACAGTACTTTTGTCGAACCAGGAGAAGCACTCCTGCTCCTTCCAGCTCCACAAAAATACAAGTGTAAAAAAAATTCCTGGCCATTTCCTAAGTTCCTTTAAGGATTGCTGCTTAGGCCACTCAATATTGGTACATTGGGTCTTAGCATGTGTCGCACATGCTCTGCCAATGTGTCCATTAAAATTGCAATCGAGGTCCTAAATACATCATTAGGATCATGATCTCAGTTCTTTTTATAATAAAAACAGAAAATGCTGGAAAAGCTCAGCAAGTGAGCCAGCATCTGTGGAAATAGAAACAGAATTAATGTTTCGGGCCAAAGACCTTTCATCAGAGTTTGACATAAAGGCCTTCGACCTGAAACATTGGGCCCGATGTTACCAGGGCAGCGGGTTCTCGGCGGGGGGGGGCTATCGGGCACGTGGGTAACGCGCCAGGCGAAATCAATCAGCTCCCCGCGCGATCGTAGCATAATTGGATCCACTTACCTGGTCTTCCGGGTTCCTCACTGCTGATCTGTGCGTCGGGCGGACTGCACATGCGCAGTAAGATCTGTCAGCTGGAGGAGCTCTATTTAAAGGGGCAGTCCTCCACTGACTGATGCTGCAAGAAATAGGAAAAATTACAGCATGGAGCAGCCCAGGGGGAAGGCTGCTCCCAGTTTAATGATGCCTCACTCCAGGTATCAATACACGGGGTGAGGAGGAGGGGGAGGACAGAGATCTTCCTCCCGGCGGGTGGGAGGAAGCAGCCTGCCTCTGCCACCAGGAAGGCCTGGCTCGAGGTGGCAGAAGAGGTCACCAGCACCACCAACATATCGCCCACCGCCATACAGTGCAGGAGGCACTCCAATGACCTCAGTAGGTCAGCCGAAGTGAGTACACTTACTCTTTCCCCTACACTCCGTCTGCCACATCACTGCCCCCACCCCACATCTCCTTCTGCACTGCCAACACTACTCTGTCACATCACCCCTCATATCCACTCAAACCTCATCCTCATCTTACCTGCACCTACTCACATCGCCAGTACTCATCCCGCCACTACCACTCAACCCAATCCTCATACAATCTCATGGCTCTATCTCATACTCACCCTCTCGTGCATCTCCCTCATGGTCAGCCTCACTCAACCTGCCACTACGTGTGCTGCAGCCACAGGGCATGCATCACATATGTGCAGTAGGAAGCGTAAGGCAAACATGTCGTGAGCATGAAGGGGATGCACAAGGGTGTTTGAGGATTTGTCACGGTTGTTAATTATATTTAATTTCTGACCAACTCACATCACATATTATATTGGCACCACCACTGCCATGTCTTTGCGAATCTTGTCTGGTTTGTGCAATAATGCCCTTTCCTGAGGATCACAATGAAGACCCACAACCGATGACACCCATTGTGTCACTGCAGAGTGGGTGTAGGTATATTTGCAGGGCTCTTTTGTGCAGACGACTGAGATACGTCGGCGATGTCCCCGGCTGCACCCTGGAAGGATGCGGAGGAGAAGTTGTTGAGGGCAGTGGTGACTTTGACAGCGACAGGTAAGAAGATGGTGCTCAGGCCAGCCAGGAGCAGCTTGGCATGAAGGAGGCTGCAGATGTTCACGACTACATGTCGAGTGACTTTGAGCCTCCATGTGCACTGCTGCTCAGAGAGGTCCAGGAAGCTGAGCCTTGGTCTGTGGACCCTGTGGCGAGGGTAGTGCCCTCTGCGACGCATCTCTCTCTGCGGTAGCCCTCCCTCCTGCTGTACAGGTGGATGTGTCACAGCGCTCTGTTGTGTAGCTCCACGTGTCAGAGGTGGACGGCGTGGATGGCGAGGCTGGTGAGGCTGGTAATGCTGTTCGCCCTCCGAGGAGGTCATGACTGCAGCTACGGCAGCCCCCATCCGCAAGATGCACATCTGAGGGGGTCTGCAAGGTAGGTACATGTCTCTGGACCCCGGGGTAAGTGTGCAAGTTGGTGACTTTGATTGTCAGGAGGAGGGTGGTGGAGGCCAAACTTTGTCCCAAGTGACAGAGTGGCCTCCTGCAATGAGTGAGGGTCTCCCCCCCACCCCACCTGTCAAATGGACCTTTGCAGCTGCCACAGGCTGACAGCAGCAACAGGTCCATTTGAACTGGGAGTGTTTCCCCCAGTGTGGGAAACAGTCCCAGTTTGCTTTAAAATCCCACCCCTCCTCACATAATCCCATAATCAGGTCAGTTAATGGCCTGAACAAGCAAATTAAATACGTTCAAGTGGAACCCCACTGGCTTTAATTGTCTGCGGGATTCCCAACAGTGGGGGCTGCGCGCGCGCGTCTGTGGGGAACCTGGAAGTGCGCGGGTTCGAGGCGGGCTCCGGTCCCGCTCCGGGATTTCCCGATTTTTGGGGCCCCCGCCAGGAACGCACCCGATAGCGGGTGCTAAAATGCTGCCCATTAACTCTGTTTCTTTCTCCACAGTTGCTGCCTCACTTGCTTAGCTTTTCCTGCATTTTCTGTTTTTATTTCAGGTTTCTAGCATCTGCAGTATTTTGCTTTTGATTCAGTTCTTTTTATGTCTGTTTTAGACCCCTTTGAGCATGAAATTACTGTTGTCAATGTTAAAAAAGAAATCATTTGGATTTATAGAGAGCCTTTCATGTCCTCAGGACATCCCAAAGCACTTCACAGCCTCTGAAGTACTTTTGAAGTATAGTCATTGTAACATAAGCAAATGCAGCAATGAGTTTCACTAACAGCAATGAGATAATTGACCAGATAATCTGTTTTGATGATGTTGGTTGAGGGACACTGGCAATTCTGATGAAGGGCTATGCCTGAAACTATTTTCCTCTCTTTACAGGTACTGTCTGACTTGCTAGGTATTTTCAGCATTTTCTGTTTTTGTTTCAACAGGGAAACTATTCTGCTCTTCTTCAAATAATGCCATGGGACATTTTACATCCAGCTGAGCAGGCAGAGGGGCTCATCTGAAATATGGCACCTCCATCAGTGCAGCACCCCCTCAGTACTACACTTAAGTGCCAGCCTGGATTATGTGCTCAAATCTGTGAAATGAGTCTTGAACCCATGACCTTCTGACTTAGTGGACAAATGTGGACTAAAATTTCAGTTAACATAGTGCACAGATGAATTTCTAATGACTTATTGTCTGCTCATATCTCTAATGGTAATTTTTAATCTCATCTCATGGCTCTTGCATGGTTTACCTATCTGCTTTTAACTTGACAAACTGAACTTTGTAGAATAGATTTAGTGCAATGTTTTTAGCGCAGTTCCCACCCTCATGTAAGCAGAATGCTCATCATGGTCATTCCCTTGGAGATGCCAATGTCAGTCATTTTTTTATTCATTCTTGGGATATGGGCATCACTGGCAAGCCTGGCATTTATTAACCATCCTTAGTTGACCTTGACATTTGCTAGGGCAGTCAGACTTCTGTACACCGATGCATCAAACAGTTCTCTGAAACCTTGTTTACCAGGGCCAATATGTTTGTCACTTTCTCAATGGAAAGAAGGGATCAACTGGAAAGGTCTTAACATTTCTACCAGGTGGCTGGGTTCCCCTTTGTTGCCACACAAGTTGCCATTGGTGTACCAAAGAAAAACCCTGTGGCATTTTTAAATCACAAGGGATTTCATTTGATTAACGTAAAGGTGATCTTCGGCAACCAAAGCAGAATAATGCACTAACCATGGTGCATTCATCTTGCGATGGCCCATAGTGCTGCAACTATTTGGATCAGGATTTTAAAGCGGTGCTTCCAATGTCTGGACAGATCACGTCCTGCCTTGCAGGTACAAGGGCATCCACTGTGTTCTGCACAACTGCCAATCAGAGTGTGGAAGACATTCGGCCAGAGGGGCTACAATGTGATCCTTAGCTGCAGAGATGGAAGAGCAGGAAGGAGAAATGGCCAGGCGGACTGGTCCATCATGGAAGCATTGACTGGAATTTCACTTAAATGCAGCCTTTTCACCCCTCCATGAATAGTGCTATGGTTGTCTATATGGTACACTGGCCTCCTTAACAACATGCTGGTCTGAACTTTGCCAGCTTCATTATCATTCCGACACATTAGCCCTAATCATCATTTTTCATATGTCCTCTCTGTACAAAAAAATAATTCTCAAACATTCCAAGGAAGGTGCAGTTTATTTTTCGGCTCTGTATGTGGCACCCTTCGTCTTGGGGAAAGTGTAGGCTGTGTGTGTTTACTTCCTAATCTTGTGCTCCTTTTAAATGCCACCTCAGTATAAGCAACAAAAAATGTTGGCATGCTGCTGCTCTTCAGTAGGTACCATGCGATTTGCCTGTGGTGAATGCCCCATTTCTGCTGGGTCATGCCACTTTTGCCAACACATTGGCATCTACGCTCATTGACTGCTGTTTTCCCCTATCTGCCTCTTCTGTGGTCCTCTGAGGTGGGGGGCAAATGGGTCCTCACTGTGAGAGATGAACTCTTTATCTGTCTCACTTCTTGCCATATTCCAGTTGTTGGTTTTGCTTTACAGATGACCAGTGAGGGGTCAAACCCTTGACTGCCACTAAAGAGCAAGAAACATATCATCAATGTGCTCTCAAGCTGATCTCGTAACTTCTGTTATTTAGAATGTTATGCCTAAATAAACACTTAAGTTGGTGTGGTAATGCAAATACTGATTTTATTTCAGACTCACTTGAACATTACCTTCAGATATAACAGATAATATAAGAGGAGACCCTGCATTGTAATTGCTGCAGTATACTTGCTCCCATCAGGGGAACTGCTACTGTTCAATTAACAATATGCAAGTACCATCCATATTACAGAAATGAGAGCCTCCTGTAAATAGCAGACAGGTCTTCACAGCAGCAGACACATCGTTGGTGAGCAAAACTGCATCAGCACTTGAGTCCTCTGTCCTAGGATAGGGTTGGTCCTCTATAGGACTTCTGCTGTCTCCATCATGCTCCCCAAGTTCCCCAGACCCTTTCATGCCTACACAGATGTCATACAAACTTAAGAAATAGGAGCAGGAGTAGGCCATACGGCCCTCAAGCCTGCTCCGCCATTCAATAAGATCATGGCTGATCTTTGAACTCAAATCCACTTTCCCACCCGATCCCCATATTGTATGATTCCCTTAGAGTCCGAAAATATATCGCTGTCAGCCTTGAATATAATCAAAAACTGAGCATCCACAGCCCTCTGGGTAGAGAATGCCAAAGATTCACAACGCTCTGAGAGAAGAAATTTCTCCTCATCTCAGTCCTAAATGACCGACCCCTTATCCTGTGACTATGCCCCCTAGTTCTAGACTCTCCAGCCAGGGGAAACAGCCTCTCAGCATCTACCCTGTCAAGCCCCCTCAGAATCTTGTATGTTTCAGTGAGATCACCTCTCATTCTTGTAAACTCCAGAGAGGATAGGCCCATTCTACTCAATCTCTCCTCATAGGACAACCCTCCTATCCCAGGAAACAATCTAGTAAACATTCGTTGCACCGCCTCTAAGGCAATTATATTCTTCCTTAGGTAAGGAGAACAAAACTGTCCACTGTACTCCAGGTGTGGTCACACCAAAGCCCTGTACAATTGTAGCAAGACTTCCTTACTCCTGTACTTCAAACCCCTTACAATAAAGGCCAACATACCATTTGCCTTCCTAATTGCTTGCTATACCTGCATGTTAACTTTCTGTGCTTCGTGTACAAGGACATCCAAATCGCTCTGAATACCAACATTTAATAGTTTTTCACCAATTAAAAAATATTTTGTTTTTCTGTTCTTCTTACCAAAGTGAATAACCTCTTATTTCCCCACATTTATACTCCATCTGCCTCCTTCTTGCCCACTCACTTAATCTGTCTCTATCCCTTTGCAGACTCTTTATGTTCTCCTCACAGCTTACTTTCCCATCGAGCTTTGTTTCATCAGGAAACATGGACACATTACACTCAGTCCCTTCATTTAAGTCACTAATATAGATTGTAAATAGCTGAGGTCCAAGCACTGATCCTTGCGGCACCCCACTAGTTACAACCTGCCAACCTGGAAATGACCCATTTATCCCTACCCTCTGTTTTCTGCCCATTAACCAATGCTCAATCCTTATAACCCCCTACCCCATGAGCCCTTATCTTGTGTAACAACCTTTTGTGTGGCACCTTAACGAATGACTTTTGAAAATCCAAATACACTACATCCACTGGTTCCCCTCTGTCTACCCTACTAGTTACATCCTCAAAAAAAACTTAATAGGTTTGTCAAACACGATTTCCGTTTCATAAAACTATGTTGACTCTGCCTAATCACATTATGATATTCCAAGTGGCCCGTTAGCACATCCTTAATAATGGATTCCATCATTCTCCTGTTGACTGATGTCAGGCTAAGTGGCCTGTAATTCCCAGTTTTCTCTATCCCTCTTTTCTTGAATAGCGGGGTTAAATTTGCTACCTTCCAATCCACTGGGACCATTCTAGAATCTAGGGAATTTTGGAAGATCGCAACCAATGCATCCACTATCTCTGCAGCCACCTGTTTTAGAACCCTAGGATGTAGGTCATCAGGTCCAGGGGATTTGTTGGCTTTTAGTCCCATTAATTTCTCCTGTTCTTTTTCTTTACTAATATTAATTACTTTAAGGTCCTCATTCTAGTTAGACCCTTGGTTCCCCATTATTTCTGGTACTTTTTTGTGTCCTCTACTGTGAAGACACATACAAAATATTTGCTTAACGTTTCTGTCATTTCCTTATTCCCATTATAATTTCTCGTGTCTCAGCCTCTAAGGGGCACACGTTCACTTTTGCTACTCTCTTCCTATTTACATATTTGTAGAAGCTTTTACAATCTGTTTTTATATTTCTTGCTAGTTTACTCTCATTCGATTTTCTCCCTCTTTATCAATTTTTTGGTCATCCATTTTTTTTCATTCGTTCATGGGATGTGGGCATCGCTGGCGAGGCCGGCATTTATTGCCCATTCCTAATTGCCCTTGAGAAGGTGGTGGTGAGCCGCCTTCTTGAACCGCTGCAGTCCGTGTGGTGATGGTTCTCCCACAGTGCTGTTAGGAAGGGAGTTCCAGGATTTTGACCCAGCGACGATGAAGGAATGGCGATATATTTCCAAGTTGGGATGGTGTGTGACTTGGAGGGGAACGTGCAGGTGGTGTTGTTCCCATGTGCCTGCTGCTCTTGTCCTTCTAGGTGGTAGAGGTCGTGGGTTTGGGAGGTGCTGTCGAAGATGTCTTGGCGAGTTGCTGCAGTGCATACTGTGGATGGTACACACTGCAGCCACAGTGCGCCGGTGGTAAAGGGAGTGAATGTTTAGGGTGGTGGATGGGGTGCCAATCAAGCGGGCTGCTTTATCTTGGATGGTGTCGAGCTTCTTGAGTGTTGTTGGAGCTTTACTCATCCAAGCAAGTGAAGAGTATTCCATCACTCTCCTGACTTGTGCCTTGTAGATGGTGGAAAGGCTTTGGGGAGTCAAGAGGTGAGTCACTCACCGCAGAATACCCAGCCTCTGACCTGCTCTCGTAGCCACAGTATTTATATGGTTGGTCCAGTTAAGTTTCTGGTCAATGGTGACCCCCAGGATGTTGATGGTGGGGGATTTGGTGATGGTAATGCCATTGAATGTCAAGGGGAGGTGATTATACTCTCTCTTGTTGGAGATGGTCATTGCCTGGCACTTATCTGGCGTGACTGTTACTTGCCACTTATGAGCCCAAGCCTGGATGTTGTCCAGATCTTGCTGCATGCGGGGTTGGACTGCTTCATTATTTTGAGGGGTTGCGAATGGAACTGAACACTGTGCAATCATTAGCGAACATCCCCATTTCTGACCTTATGATGGAGGGAAGGTCATTGATGAAGCAGCTGAAGATGGTTGGGCCTAGGACACTGCCTTGAGGAACTCCTGCAGCAATTGCTGGTTTCTAAAACTCTCCCAATTCTCAGGCTTACTACTCACCTTGGAAAAATGATAAGCCTCTTCTTTTAATCTAATACTATCCTTAACTTCTTTAGTTAGCCACGGATGGATCACATTTCCCGTGGATTTTTTATTCCTCAAGGGAATATATATTCGTTGAGAATTATGAAATATTTATTTAAATGTTCACCATTGCTTATCTACCGTCATATCTTTTAATCTAATTTCCCAATCAACCTTAGCCAACTTGTTCCTCATACCTATGTAATTGCCTCTGTTTAAGTTTAAGACACTAGTTTCGGACTTAAATTCATCACACTCAAACTCAATGTGAAATTCTATCATATTATGATCGCTCTTCCCCAGAGGATCCCTTACTATGAGATTACTAATTAACCCTGTCTCATTACACATTATACGATCTAAAATAGCCTGTTTTCTGGTTGGTTCCATGACGTATTGTTCTAGGAAACTGTCTCAAATGTATTCCATGAACGCGTCCTCCAACTACTTTTGATAATTTGATTTGTCCAGTCTATGTGAAGATTAAAATCCCCCACGATTATTGCATTACTTTTGTTACAAGCTCCTCTTATTTATTGATTAATACTCTGTCCAACAGTATAACTACTGTTAGGGGGCCAATAGATTACTTGCACCAATGTTTTCTTGCCCTTGTTATTTTTTATCTCCACCCATACAGATTCTACTTCCTGATTCTCCAAGCCAAGATCCTTTTTTCACCACTGTCTTTATATCATCCTTTTTTATCAGGGCTACTCCAAATCTCCTTTTCCATTCTGTCTGTCTTTTCAACAAGTCAAATATCCCGGAATATTTAGTTCTCAACCTTGGTCACCTTGCAACCATGTCTCAGTAATGGTGACTAAATCAAACCAATTTATCCCTATTTGGACCGTTGATTTGTCTATCTTGTTACAAATCCTTAGTGCATTCAGATAAAGTGCCTTTAATTTTAACTTTTTACTATTTTTCCCTGATTTGACCTTATTCGCTGATGCACTATTACCGTTAAACTTTCTGTCCCTTCCTGACACACTCTGCTTATCTTTACCCAAATTGCTGCTCTGCTCTATGGCCTTGACTTTTCTCTTTAGATTTATAAATTTGCCCTTACCTGAACCCAACCCCCACCCCCCCCCATTTTAGTTTAAAGCCTTATCTACCACCCTAGTTATTCGATTTGCCAGGACACTGGTCCCAGCCTGGTTTAAGTGGAGCCTGTCCCAACGGAACAGCGGCCTCTTTTCCCAGTACTGGTGCCAATGCCCCATTATTGAAACCTCTTCCTCCCACACCATTCTTTCAGCCACACATTTAACTCTCTGATCTGTTTGTCCCTATGCCAATTTATGTGTGGTTCAGGTAGTAATCCAGAGATTATTACCTTTGAGGTTCTGCTTATTAATTTAGACCCTAGCTCCTCAAACTCCTTCAGCAGAACCTTATTCCTAATTCTACCTATGTCGTTGCTTCCTATGTGGACCACGACAACTGGATCCTCTCCCTCATGCTCCAAGTTCTTTTCCAGCCATGAGGAGAAATCCTTAACCTTGGCATGGGCAGGCAACACAGCCTTCGGGACTCTCGGTCGCAGCTGCAGAGAAGAGTGTCTATCCCTCTGACTATCCTATCCCCAACCACTACCACATGCCTTTTTACTCCCCCCCACTTGAATGGCCTCCTGAACCATGGTGCCGTGGTCAAATGGCCCATCCTCCCTGCAGTCTTTGTTCTCATCCAAACTGGTAGTAAGTACCTCGTACCTGTTGGACAAGGTCATAGGCTGAGGCTCCTACATCACTACATCCTGGGTCCCTTTACCTGCCTGACTTGCAGTCACATCATCCTCTCCATGACCACTGAATGAATCTAAACTACTGCCTAATCTAAGGGCTGTGACTGCCTCCACGATCAAAGTGTCCAGATAACTCTCCCCCTCCCGGATGCATCGCCATGTTTGCAGCTCAGACTGCAGCTCAACAATTCTGAAGACACTTACTACAGATGTGGTTGCCTGGGAGCACGCTGGCTCCACAAACTCCCATATGCTGCAGTTACGACACATCACCTGCACTGCAATCCCTATCTTTTTTATATATTTAATTAATTAAAGTTTTTATGCAATTAATTGACTTTTTTTTATTCGTTCATAGGATGTGGGCATCGCTGGTGAGGCCGGCATTTATTGCCCATCCCTAATTGCCCTTGAGAAGGTGGTGGTGAGTCGCCTTCTTGAACCGCTGCAGTCCGTGTGGTGAAGGTTCTCCCACAGTGCTGTTAGGAAGGGAGTTCCAGGATTTTGACCCAGCGACGATGAAGGAATGGCGATACATTTCCAAGTTGGGATGGTGTGTGACTTGGAGGGGAACGTGCAGGTGGTGGTGTTCCCATGTGCCTGCTGCCCTTGTCCTTCCAGTGGTAGAGGTTGTGGGTTTGGGAGGTGATGTCGAAGAAGCCTTTGCGAGTTGCTGCAGTGCATCCTGTAGATGGTACACGCTGCAGCCACGGTGCGCTAGTGGTGAAGGGAGTGAATGTTTAGGGTAGTGGATGGGGTGCCAATCAAGCGGGCTGCTTTATCCTGGATGGTGTTGAGTTTCTTGAGTGTTGTTGTAGCTGCACTCATCCAGGCAAGTGGAGAGTATTCCATCACACTCCTGACTTGTGCCTTGTAGATGGTGGAAAGGCTTTGGCGAGTCAGGATGTGAGTCACTCGTCGCAGAATACCCAGCCTCTGACCTGCTCTTGTGACCACAGTATTTATGTGGCTTGTCCAGTTAAGTTTCTGGTCAATGGTGACCCTGAGATGCTGATGGTGGGGGATTCAGTGATGGGAATGCTGTTGAATGTCAAGGGGAGGTGGTTAAACTCTCTCTTGTTGGAGAAGGTCATTGCCTGGCACTTGTCTATCGAGAATGATACTTGCCACTTATGAGCCCAAGCCTGGATGTTGTCCAGGTCTTGCTGCTTTGGGCACGGACTGCTTCCTTAATCTGAGGGGTTGCAAATGGAACTGAACACCATGCAGTCATCAACGAAAATCCCCATATCTGATCTTATGATGGAGGGAAGGTCATTGATGAAGCAGCTGAAGATGGTTGGGCCTAGGACACTGCACTGAGGAGCTCCTGCAGCAATGTCCTGGGGCTGAGATGATTGGCCTCCAACAACCACTACCATCTTCCTTTGTGCTAGGTATGACTCCAGCCACTGGAGAGTTTTCTCCCTGATTCCCATTGACTTCAATTTTACGAGGGCTCCTTGGTGCCACACTCGGTCAAATGCTGCCATGATGTCAAGGGTAGTCACTCTCACCTTACCTCTGGAATTCAGCTCTTTTGTCCATGTTTGGACCAAGGCTGTAATGAGTTCTGGAGCCGAGTGGTCCTGGTGGAACCCAAACTGAGCATCGGTGAGCAGGTTATTGGTGAGTAAGTGCCGCTTGATAGCACTGTCGACGACACCTTCCATCACTTTGCTGATGATTGAGAGTAGACTGATGGGGCAGTAATTGGCTGGTTTGGATTTGTCCAGGTTTTTGTGGACAGGCCATACCTGGACAATTTTCCACATTGTCGGGTGGATGCCAGTTTTGTAGCTGTACTGGAACAGTTTGGCTAGAGGTGCGGCTAGTTCTGGAGCACAAGTCTTCAGCACTACAGCCGGGATGTTGTCAGGGCCCATAGCCTTTGCTGTATCCAGTTCACTCAGCCGTTTCTTGATATCACGTGGAGTGAACTGAATTGGCTGAAGACTGGCAACTGTGATGGTGGGGATATCGGGAGGCGACCGAGATGGATCATCCACTTGGCACTTCTGGCTAAAGATGGTTGCAAATGGTTCAGCCTTGTCTTTTGCACTCACATGCTGGACTCCGCCATCATTGAGGATGGGGTTGTTCATGGACCGTCCTCCTCTCATTAGTTGTTTAATTGTCCACCACCATTCATGACTGGATGTGGCAGGACTGCAGAGCTTTGATCTGATCCGTTGATTGTGGAATCGCTTAGCTCTGTCTATAGCATGTTGCTTCCGCTGTTTAGCATGCTTGTAGTCCTGTGTTGTAGCTTCAACAGGTTGGCACCTCTTCTTTAGGTATGCCTGGTCCTGCTCCTGGCATGCTCTTCTACACTCCTCATTGATCCAGGGTTGACCCTCTTGCTTGTTGCTAATGGTAGAATGAGGAATATGCCGGGCCACGAGGTTACAGATTGTGCTGAAATACAATTCTGCTGCTGCTGATGGCCCAGAGCGCCTCATGGATGCCCAGTTTTGAGCTGCTAGATCTGTTCTGGATCTATCCCATTTAGCTCGATGTTAGTGCCACACAACACATTGGATGGTGTCCTCAGTGTGAAGACGGGACTTCATCTCCACGAGGACTGTGCGGTGCTCACTCCTACCAATACTGTCATGGACAGATGCATCTACGACAGGTGGACTGTTGAGGACGAGGTCAAGTAGGTTTCTCCCTCGTGTTGGTTCGTTCACCACCTGCCGCAGGCCCAGTCTCGGCCAGCTCAATCATTAGTGGTGCTACCGAGCCATTCTTGGTGATGGACATTGAAGTTCCCCACCCAGATTACATTCTGTGCCATTGCTACCCTCAGTGCTTCCTCCAAGTGGTGCTCAACATGGAGGAGGACTGTTTCATCAGCTGAGGGAGGGCGGTAGGTGGTAATCAGCTGGAGGATTCCTTGCCCATGTTTGACCTGATGCTAAGAGATTTCATGGGGTCCAGAGTCAATGTTGAGGACTCCCAGGGCCACTCCCTCCTGACTGTATATCACTGTACCGCCACCTCTGGTGGGTTTGTCCTGCCGGTGGGACAGGACATACCCAAGGATGTTGATGGAAGAGTCTGAGACATTGGCTGAAAGGTATGATTCTGTGAGTATGGCTATGTCAGGCTGTTGCTTGACTCGTCTGTGGAACAGCTCTCCCAATTTTGGATGTTAGTGAGGAAGAGTTTGCAGGGTCGACTGGGTTCGGTTTGGCCTTTGATGTGTCGGGTGCCTAGTGGTCCGATGTCGGGTGGTCCGTCCGGTTTTATTCTTGTAATGACTTTTTGTAGCAAGATTGTACATCTGAGTGGCTTTATAGGCCATTTCAGAGGGCAATTAATCATCAACCACATTGCTGTGGGTCTGGAGTCACATATATGCCAGACTTAGTCAGGACTGCAGGTTTCCTTCCCTAAAGGGCATTAGTGAACCAGATGGGTTTTTACGACAATCTGGTAGTTTCATGGCCACCATTACTGATACTATTTTTTTTAAATTCCAGATTTTATTTAATTAATTGAATTTAAATTCCCCAGCTGCTGTCGTAGGATTTGAACTCATGAACTCTGGATTATTAGTCCAGGTCTCTAGATCACTAGGTCCAGTAACATAACCATTATGCTACCGTACCTTTATTCACCACTCAGGTCCACTCTCCCCACTCCTTTTATTCACCACTCAGGTCCACTCTCCCCACTCCTTTTATTCACCGCTCAGGTCCTCTCTCCCCACTCCTTTTATTCACCGCTCAGGTCCTCTCTCCCCACTCCTTTTATTCACCACTCAGGTCCACTCTCCCCACTCCTTTTATTCACCGCTCATGTCCTCTCTCCCCACTCCTTTTATTCACCGCTCAGGTCCACTCTCCCCACTCCTTTTATTCACCGCTCATGTCCTCTCTCCCCACTCCTTTTATTCACCCCTCATGTCCACTCTCCCCACTCCTTTTATTCACCGCTCAGGTCCTCTCTCCCCACTCCTTTTATTCACCACTCAGGTCCACTCTCCCCACTCCTTTTATTCACCGCTCAGGTCCACTCTCCCCACTCCTTTTATTCACCACTCAGGTCCTCTCGCCCTGCTCCTTTTATTCACCGCTCAGGTCCTCTCTCCCCACTCCTTTTATTCACCTCTCAGATCCACTCTCCCCACTCCTTTTATTCACCGCTCAGGTCCACTCTCCCCACTCCTTTTATTCACCACTCAGGTCCTCTCTCCCTGCTCCTTTTATTCACTGCTCAGGTCCACTCTCCCCACTCCTTTTATTCACCGCTCAGGTCCACTCTCCCCACTCCTTTTATTCACCGCTCAGGTCCTCTCTCCCCACTCCTTTTATTCACCGCTCAGGTCCGCTCTCCCCTCTCCTTTTATTCACCACTCAGGTCCTCTCTCCCCACTCCTTTTATTCACCGCTCAGGTCCTCTCTCCCCACTCCTTTTATTCACCGCTCAGGTCCACTCTCCCCACTCCTTTTATTCACCGCTCAGGTCCACTCTCCCCACTCCTTTTATTCACCGCTCAGGTCCGCTCTCCCCACTCCTTTTATTCACCGCTCAGGTCCGCTCTCCCCTCTCCTTTTATTCACCGCTCAGGTCCGCTCTCCCCTCTCCTTTTATTCACCGCTCAGGTCCGCTCTCCCCACTCCTTTTATTCACCGCTCAGGTCCGCTCTCCCCACTCTTTTGATTCACCACTCAGGTCCATTCTCGCTGCATCTTTTATTCATGTCTGAGTGCCACTGCTGTTTGATTCCTGCTATTCCAAGTGGGGAGTTCTGAGGATTCTCAAAGTAGTGCAATAAGAGCATCTGCTAATTTCATCAGTACAGCTTGGTAAGCAAACAGAGAATGTTTGCATTGTCATTGCAGCCTCGTGTGAAAGGAGCAGAAGCGAGCAGGCGGGTAATTTGAGGAACCATAAAGAGTGGATGCAGAAACATGCAACATCTAAGTGAATAAAAATCAAGCCCTGGCTTTCATCTGCCACCAAGTTAGAGCTACACCTTCACTGAAATGGGGGTGAGAGTTTGTTAGGTATGAGAGTTGTGGTCAGTGCTTTGCAGGCTGCAGTGTGATATACCATCATGTTGAGGTCTAAATACCTGGTGCATGTATGACCTGTATTGTATTGTTTGAAGCATGATTTGAATTGCATTGTATGTACCTTTACAAATTTCATGAATAAAGCTTATTTTGAAATGTAAAAAAAATACTTGCTGCATGCATTGTACAGGCATTACTTTCCTTTCAGTGGGCGGCATTTATGGAAGCCTACCTTAGCATGCCTGCTGCATAGGAACTCCTTTGGAAGGGTTCCCACCATCCCACCATCCCAAAAATTGCCACTTTTCCCGACGCCACATCCTCCAGTAGGACCTCCAGGCCCCACCCCGCCTCATTAGCTGACACAGTGCAACTCATTGGCTGACACAATGAGTTGCACTGTGTCAGCTAATGTCAGTAGACACTTTGTCAATACTTAGTATCTGCTACAGGGAACGAGATGGAGAAAGAAGCAACACAACAACAATGTAAAGAGAAACAGACCATTGAAATTGTTCAATTATATCCCAGCTGTCTTCCCAGAAGGGTAACCTGGAAACATCTGTTTCCACCCCTATTCAGCCTGGCAATAAAATTGTTACTTTTGCAAAGGTTGCCCCTTCAACAATGTACCTTGATCACAATCTTGCAAAGTTCAGGATAATGGCGATTGTGGAAGAGGGATCGATCATTTCCAGGAGAAGCTAATTGTGTGTTTATACTGAACAGATGTTTTCCTTGGCTAGCAGTACTCTGACATCATCCTGTTTAGACTGGATGGTCTATTCAAGGTTATCAGCAGCAAAAGAAAGACAGTTGCACATGCATAACACGGTGGTTGAAAGTTTACAATCATGATCTTCAAATGCTAGGTGCAGGCCTTCTCTACTGTCTGAATAAATCCACAGGTTAGCAATGTCAACTTGCCCACCGCCAGGAAAAATGGTGGTTGCTGTCCAACACTGTACCACCATCAGTGCTGACAATGTGAGGAAAAAAATTCCCCTTGAGAAGGTATTCCATGCTGTCAGAGACATTAGTGCCACCTCAGTTACATAACAGTACTGCAATGGACATTGGGCTGCTGCAGGTAGCAACACTGTGATGTAAATGCAGCATTAGATAGAGTGGCCCAAGACGAGTGGAATCAACTCAATTTCCCTTGAGGCAATCGGAGTTGGCTGCTCCCAGGGTATCTCTCTTTTTGTTCCTAATGACCCAATACTCAGGAAAGCAATTTGCTTAATGCTGCAATTTCTCAGAAAAGAATGCTCTGGTTTGCAGTTAGAATTAGCCCCAGGCTACATACGGTATTAGATTTTAACCCTGTGATCATCCAAGAGCCCTTCAGTATATATTGTAGAAATTCAGATTGAGGGTTAATCCTGACTTTCAGCACACGTTAACGTTTAACCTTTCCTACATTTATTAGCATTTACATTCCATGTAACCGGTTACATTTGCTTTTTTTGATGTAAGTCTCAGCTCACAGTGGAACTCATCAGAATTATCCTACCCCATGATTGCATCACATCTGTATCTGAGGACTAATCGAGGGGTAGTCACAGGGACTGAGCATACTTGCTGTGTGATTAAACTTGGTACAGAGAACTAAGTGGCTTGATACTTTAACTTAAATGAGTGGCATCAGTGACTGTGACCACTGAAAGAATGGCTCACGCCTTGCTTTATTCATTGTGAATGAGCAATTCAATTTATGTGCTCTCACAATTTAAACCAATCAAGTTGGCATAAAATCAGTTTATTTTTTTAAAAATTCAAATGATCTACTTGTATGTAATATTAGTAGATGAGTCAGGTGACCAAATCTACATTTTCAAAATGCCATATGCGTACTGTGAAATTCAACCTGTTCAAGGGGTTTATTCCTGGGAAGAACATTGCACCTTTCTTTGTGGCCATGGTTCAAAAAGAATGCTGGACACCATTGGATATGAAACAAAAACAGTTTATTGAAACACAAGAAAAACAATTTGTTGCTCAGGTTAACTATGCAATTTTAACTATATATTTCAGGGTTGTTGCAAAAGGGTTTACTGTGTATGCAGTTAAGCAGGATAATTTGAATTAAACTTCTGTTTCATATGTTCTGAGTCCCTAGTAGGCATACAATTTTATTATAGAAGTATTACATAATGAATCTGTCAACAACATGTATTCTCGCAGACTGAAACTACTTTTCAGACCTCAAACCAACACATTTTCTTCCTAATTTGAAATATTATACAACCAGAAAAAGAAAGTGAATGAGTGAAGAGAAGAAGCACTTTTTGAAGTTCAACCTTTGAAACTCCTTCAACACAGCTTCTCTAAAAATGGTTTCCCTCCATTCCCACTTGTCTACAATCCATCACCAAGGTGAAGGTGCAGTAGTCAGGTACAGGTACTGTAGGTCTCAAAACTCCCCAGATACATCAGTGCCCAGAACAATAGGTCTCTAATTGGCTTCTTGATCCCCACTGTTGACTGCACAACCTCTACTTGAATGCCTGCTTAATTGGCTATTTAACAATCTTTTTGAAAAAGCAATTAGTAGATGTACCCAGTTCAGAATGCTATTATGTTTTTTAAAAATGTGCCATTTCAACTTTTTTTTTCAAAAAAAATGATTGCACTCTGCTAGGTGAAGACAACTCCTCCCGCTTTGACAATCTGCTTCATATCTTTGACTCTCTTCCTGTGTTCCAGAACTTTTGGGGGTCAATATTAACGCAGAGACGGGGTCTGAGCAGGGGTGGGGGGGGGGGTGGTGGTGGGCTATAGCGGGCGCGAAACGTGGAAGATCATGGGACAAGTGGGAATGTCCGATTTCAACATGGATGCCTCATTATAATTTTACTTCCGTGTTTCGCGTCTCCAATGCCTGTGAACGGGCAGGATGCACACCCGCAAAACATGATTTCACCTCGACTATTTAATGCACAGATGGAATTTGGAGGGGTTGGGTGAAGTGCATGAGAGAAATAGAAGTTGAAATGGAATCAGGAAGGGCAAAGGTTGTGACCCGCTTTAATGAGGTGTCTCTTGACATACTGCTGGGTGCAGTAAGGGCGAGGAAGGAGGTCCTCTTCACAAGCAATGGCAAGAAGAAACCTGCTACTACAACGAAGAGGCGTGTCTCGAAGTGGCTGAGGAAGTCAGCAGCAGGTGTCTTGTGCTCGGGACGTGGATTCAGTGCAGGAAGTGTTTTAATGACATAACCAGGTCAGGAAAGGTGAGATAAAAACAGAAAACACTGGAGAAGCTCAGCAAGTCAGGCAGCATCTGTGGAGAAAGAAACAGAGTTAACGTTTCAGGTCAATGACCTTTCATCAGAACTGGAAGATGTTAAAAGAGTTAAAGTTTTTGAGCAAGTACAGAGCAAGGGAAAGGTGGGGGGGGAGGGGAGGAAAGAACAAAAGGGAATCTGTGATAGGGTGGAGGGCATGAGTGATTAAATGACAAAAGGGATGATGGTACAAGGCAAGGAAGGTGGTAATGGGACAGGTTAAGAAACAAAAGATTGATCAGGAGTAGCGGTAAATGGCAGCAGCAGAACCATTACCAGCACTAGCTGACCAAAGAAAGGGGAGCAGTGGTTATGATCTGAAGTTATTGAAATCAATGTTGAGTCCGCAAGGTTGTAAAGTGCCTAATCGAAAGATGAGATGCTGTTCCTCGAGCTTACGTTGAGCTTCATTGGAACAGTGTAAGAGGCCGAGGACAGAGAGGTCAGAGTAGGAGCGGGAAGGGGAATTAAAATGGCAAGCGACCAGCAGGTCAGGGTGACGCTTACGGACAGAGCGGAGGTGTTCAGCAAAGTGATCACCCAATCTGTGTTTGGTCTCCCCAATGTAGAGGAGACTGCATTGTGTGCGGTGGATACTAAATTGAAAGAAGTACAAGTAAACCACTGTTTCACCGGGAAAAGAGTGTTTGTGGCCCTGGACAGTGGGAAGGGAGGAGGTGAAGGGGAAGGTGCTGCTTCTCCTGCGCTCGCATGGGAAGGTGCAGTGGGGGGAAGAACGGGTGTGGGGGTGATGGAAGAGTAGACCTGGGTGTCGTGGAGGGAGCAGTCCCTCAGGAATGCTGAAAGGGGAGGGCAGGGGAAGATATGTTTGGTGGTGGGATTGCGCTGGAGGTGGCGGAAATGGCGGAGGATGATCCATTGACTGTGGAGGGTGGTGGGGTGGAAGGTGAGGACAAGGGAAGCCCTATCATGGTTCTGGGAGGGTAGGGAAGGAGTGAGGGCAGAAGTGCGGGAAATAGGATGTACACGGTCGGCGGCCCTGTAAAAGGTGAGCACAGTTGCAGATTCACCTACATCCTGTAGTGCACCCCCCCCAACTCTGTCTTGTCAAGAGTGCTCCATCACATCACTCCTCACATCTGCTTAAGTTTCAGCAGCATCCATCATTCCATTTCAATGTACTTCCTCACCTCCCTCTTCCCCCATCCACGAGGGCAACTCACCCCAATCCTTATGTAATGTGATACCACCTCAGTCAGATCACCTGATTCTCAGTATCCATCCTTAAATAGCACTGTCAATATGTCCTCAAATGCATGCCAGTGTCACTCATAATGCATCTGCCTAATAGTCACACTCACCGAATGCACTGCATCCATCGGGTGAACACATGTCTTACAGACACTCATAGGTCTGACGTGTCCATTTGCAGGAGAAAAGAGCACAAAATACAAGAGAGAGTGGACCAGAGGTGGGCCACCCCACATCGTACAGTTGACAATTGCAGATCAGGAAGCCCTAGAGATAAACAGGATGTCAGCGTCGCTAACCATCGGAGATGGCAAGACTCGGATTTCACTGCTGCATGGTGACAGAATTAAAATATCTCCGACCCTCATCTCATACAAGACTAAGTCATGTTGGCTTGATTTCAGCACCAGATAAAATATGATCACTGTAATCATGTGAATTTCAATGTTTTTACATTGCCATGACTAAATCATATCCATATCTTCTCTCCTCCAGGGCCATCAAGTGAAGAACAGCAGCCCTTGCCCTTTGTGGATGATGATTCCTCAGAGAAGCTGATTCCTTCTGAGGGTGCATCGTCACAGGACACATGCTTATCCAGTGCAGATACAAACACCTCGGTGGGTCCTGTTAGACGGTTAGGTGGGATGTCGCCTGGTGATTCACACGCCACAGTAAGCACGAGCAGAGACTGGCGGCAAGGACAGCTGTGGAGAATCCGCGTCAGACGGCGCACTCCTCCCCAAGCTCTGCACAGCTGGACAGAGATGCTGAATCCCGGGGCCATCAATGAAAAGGAGACTGACAGAAGGCCAGCAGCAAATGTGTGAGGTACTGGCAATCCTGCAAGGCACACTCTCCACAATAGCACAGAGGATGGAGGAGTCCAGCTCAAGCATTTGTGGAATGGTGTCGCAGGCCATTGCAAGGATGTCTTGCATGGAGAAAGTGGCCTCCTCTGTTGAACTTGCATCACGGCATACTAATCAGTCCCTGATCATGGCCGTGCAAGCTATGGAGGCCAACATTTCTGCCGCCTTAAAAAGGATGACAGATACATGAGCTGTGGTCTTATAAGGCGTCACAGAGCTGCTCAAAGCTGCTGCCCCGCAGAGAGGTGTGATGTGCTACTGGGCCAGGAGAGGGAACATGGAAGTGGGGACTCCTCCCAAAGCACTCCTACGTCTCACCTGTTGCCCCCCCCCCCCCTCACCCAAGCCAGTACTTGAAATGATGCCTCCTCTCCTGATGGCCCAGTCTGCCCCTGCACAGGTGCAGGTGGAGCAGTCTTTGGCGGGGCCTTCATGGGCTCCAAAACCCAGAGGTCATCGGCCACGAGCATCTCAGAAGTCAGAGCAGCTATCAGAGCAGCCTGCCTCTACCTCTGCTGAAGCCATAGGATTTGCACCAGGTAGGAATGCTAGGGAAAGGAAAAGAAAAGCTTTGTAGTTCACCAAGGGTTTGCACGTGGGTGTTTATGAAAATGTTTTGTAAGTATCTTTAATTTCTTAATTCACATAAAATTGGTTAATTTGTATCACTTTCCCATGTTCACCAATCTTGCCTGCTGAGTGCCAATTTGAGTTTTCGGTTGCTTGGTGATGAATGTGAAGATGTGAATTGACGGGGAACAATTGGTGCATGTGCAATGGGTGGATGGTTGCTTACAGGACTGCTTTGTGTACGTTGTGGGGTGGGGGGGTGTGGGGGCAGACGGCGGAGGTTGTGATAGTTACTTTGGTCCAGTGTAAGTGACTAACTGAAACTTGGAACTATTAGGAGCGACGTGATCAGCTGGCCTGACGTTGGGGGCCCCATCTTCCTCTTCCTCCTCCTCCTTGCCATTGGAATCCTCATCAGATGAAGAGTGCCAAGCAGCTTGCTCCTCCTCCACCTTTAGTCCTTGCTGCTGCGCTATGTTGTGCAGAACGCAGCACACCATGATTATCTTAGAGACCCTCGCTGGCAAGTACTGAAGGGCAGCTCCAGACCTGTCCAGGCACTTGACGTGCATCTTGAACATGCCAATGGCTTGCTCGATGACACAGCAGGTTGCCATATGGCTCACCTTGCAGCACTCTTGGTGTTTATCGGTGGGCTTCCTCAGTGGTGTCATCAGCCGGGTTTGAAGGGCATCATGAATGTATAACATGGCCCCTGGGCTGGCAGCTCCCGAGAGAGCTCCTTTGCTGTGTAACTCTATTCTTGGCCATCCATTGCCATCTTTTGCCCTTTCTGTCCCCAAGCTCTTCTCTTCCACTGTTTAAGTTCCCTTGGCTCTAATAGTGGGTGCATTATAACCCTAACTACAAGCTCAAGCTGCAAGTTTAATGTTACCTGGGCCCACTGCCCATCCCCTGACCATGCCTGCTCTTTGTTTTCATCAGTGAGTATTGGATCTTTGCTCAAATTTGGCTTCCAAATTCCTGGACTTCCCTGCCGTCAAGATTATACTACTTCACTGGACTACATGGTAAGACTCAGCTGCTGTGACTCTGATTTTCTATTCATTGCTTAAGTTTTAAGGTAACTTTATTAACAGCCCCACTGCTGTTGTTATCTGCTGAGCTTATGACTGTCCTACTGGTCCTTCTGGTTTTTTCAGCTTTATGTTGCCACAGTGTAGTTCCTGGCCAGAAATTCACTCTCCTGGGCCGATGTCCATTTCTCCGCTGCTTCTGGATCTTATAATGACCTCCAACTTTGCCACTGTTTATCTGCTGCACGATTGATTCTGTATGCCTCCTAGCTCTTCATTCCTATAGAGATACCTCCAGCAGTACGTCCTCCGATACTCTACCCTTCAAATAACTTCTAGACTCACTTGCCCTCCACACCTGACTCCGAATTTGGACGTCAGTTCATCAATGCTCCAAGCTGACCCTACCCTATCACTGTCGACTTCATCTCACCACAGGACCTCTGACTTTAACTTTGGACTCCCACCTATTGTCTCCTCTCTACTCCCCATTTATTACCAGGACATATCTATCCTAATCTTGCTATGTAACCGTGCCTATGTAACTTGAGTTTCTGTGTCCATTCGCGTGTGCGTTTTGGCTGCCACTCCGGACCCGAGCCCTTCACTTCTATTTCCCCCTTTCTACACCCCTTTTTTTATCTTCTTTTATTTTTACCCCTCCTAGGCTCTTCTCTCCTATCATCATGCCTCCTTTCATTTCTCCCATCTTGGATACTCTGCCTCCCCAAATCTCTAACCCTTCAGCACTCCTCGACCTTCCAACTCTCCTGCCGCCATCCCAGGCTTTACTCCCTCTTAGATAAGCCTAAAGCTTCCCTCTGTGTCTCTCTTGGTATCCTACAAAGGGCCCATCAAGGCACTCATCACTGCCTCCTTATAAGCAGCAACCCCAACTGCCCTATCCTACTTTCTCTCCCATCCGACCTTCCCACCCAGTGCACCTTCGGGGCTAATCTTGCCAATCTCCTTCTCATCCCATTCACCCCTCCCAGCATTGTGGATTCTGCCAGCAGATCAGCTAGCATCGCCTTCTCCGCATCTCCCTCCAGAATGTCCAATCATTTGTGAACAATTCCCTTGCCATTCATGAGCATAATGTGGATGATTGCATTGACATCATGGCCTTGACAGAAACCTGACTGACGGGTGATGACATCTTCTCCCTTAATGAAGCCTCCCCGCCTGGCTATATCTTCCACCACTTGCCCAGCCCAGACCGCCAGGCTGGCAGTGTGACCCTTATCACCAAATCACACCTTGGTCTGTCCCCCTACAACTCTGGCACCTTCTCCTCCTTTGAGCATCTCACTTTGTTCCACCACTCTCGCCTCTCCTTTAAAATCCTCGTTCTCTACCACCCACCCAAGTACCACGTTAAGTTTCTCACCGAGATACCTTCACTGCTTTCCTCCCTCAACTTTGGCACCGAGCGACTTCGCATCCTCGGTGATTTCAACCTCCATCTCAACTCATCATGGCCCTCTCTCCTCTGAGTTCACTACTCTCCTATCCTCCCTTAATCTCTCCCTCTAGACAAACTCCCCTGCCCATATTCACAGCCACCCCCTTGAACTTGCCATCTCACGTGGCATCTCTACTCTCATTAATCACAGATAAGGCCATCTCTGATCACTTCCTTGTATCCCTCTCCACCACATCCCTCTTCCCCCTCCCAACCTCACTTTCTTCTGTGTCCGCCCCTGGAAAAAATTCTCCCCCAGGTCACGTACAATGGCACTTTCAAATTCCCAACTGTCTAGCCTTTGGCCCTCCATTCACCATGACATTTCTGCAGCTACCAATCTGCTCAATCACACCCTCACCTCCACCTTTGATGCCCTGGTTCCATTAAAACCATTAATCTTCCTCACCCTGATCGTTCCCCCTGGTACGGCCCTCATCTCCGCACCCTTAACTCCAAGGAACGTAGACTTGAACATTTATGGTGGACAACTGGTTTAGCTATTCATCGCCAGATCTGGCTGGATCACATAAAGGCACTATCAGGTCCTGCTCTCCTCTGCCAAAACTGCTCACTATTCCAGGATCATCCTGGAATGCAAAGATAATCCCTGGCTTCCAGTGTTATTTTGCCTCAGCTGTTTCATTCATGTGCTTTTAAACCTTTGTTTTGGAGGATTGATTATCACCATCATGGGATAAACCGAAATGAGGAGCCATTAATTACTGATAAGGTCACAAAGTCTACCTTCTTTCTTATTCAATGCTGTGTTTCAATGTCAATAAATTGGACAAGTTTTGTGAAAAATTGTTAAAAATGTAATGTTTTGCCGATTGTAAATGCAATCATTCAAAAATTCATTTCTCAATGAGGGAATTTTCAAAATCATAGCTGAGGCATATTGAAGGGAGGTAGATGTGGTCACATGAAATTATTATTCATAATTGTGATAAAAGTATGTTACAATAAATTGTTTGAATCATGTGTTATAAACAAAACCCTGTATAAGGCTGGAGTGAAAATTTGAATCTGATAAATATTTCTACTGTGACACTGCTCGATAACTCACTTGGTACTTTGTCTCTCATGACTTATTATGGCAATGTAGTCTTAAAAACATTTTTCTTAGTTTTAATATATTTCACTTCTGTCCTCATGCCATTGGGGTTGGAAGTCTGATTGAACGCATTCCAGGTGATTTCATCACATGACTTCCCACCACCCTGCCCCCACACTCCCATCTATCCTCGCAATGCACCCCTTTCCCATGCCAATAGTAATGCAAAAATACTCGTCATTATCCTATTGGATGAGCCTTGACTATCAAACAGCCTTTTCTCCCATCTCCAATATTTTTATAAGTAATAAGCAAAAGTCTTCAAAGAAAATGGAAAAAAAGCACACTTTTTATTAAAGCCTCACAGCAGTGTACAGGAGAAAATCTTTAATTCCTGGAGACCCCAGGACAATCCTGGAAGGTTGACCACCCTATATGTTGTACATATGAGCAGAAATGTTGATCCCTAATGCCTGCAATATGACCATCATCTCTCAATACAACTCTATAGAAACTCAATGTACATTTCTGTGAGTAGTTGAGCAATGGTTTTAAAGTGGGGGTAAAAACATGATAAATCCAGAGATTTATTTGGAAGGATCGGATTTTTTGTTACATTTTACAGATTACATAACTCCTGTAAAATAGTGAGTTTGTAATTACATGGCTTGAATGATTAGTTTACAAAAAAATGTTAAGATGTCTAAAAATGTTAAAAAGACAAATCAAAAGGCATTGTATCTGAATACATGAAGCAGGAGTAATAAGGTAGATGAATTAACAGTGCAAATAGATATAAACGGATATGATATAATTGCAATTACAGAGACAAGGCTGCAGGGTGACCAAGGCTGGGAGCTGAATATCAAAGGGTATTCGATATTTAGGAAGGACAGGCAAAAAGGAAAACGAGGTGGGGTGGCGTTGTTAGTATAGGATGAAATCAGAGCAATAGTGAGAAAGGATATTGGCTCAGAAAATCAAGATGTAGAATCAGTCTGGGTGGAGTTAAGAAGCACCAAGGGGCAGAAAACACTGGTGGGAGTTGTCTAGTGGCCTCCAAACAGTAGTGGTAATGTGGGGGACAGCATTAAACAGGAAATTAGAGATGCATGTAACAAGGGTACTACAATAATCATGGGTGACATAAATCTACATATAGACTGACCAAACCAATTTAGCAATAATACTGTGGCGGATGAATTCCTGGAGTGTGGTTTTTTAGACCAGTACGTTGAGGAGCCAACCAGGGAACAGGCTATCCTAGATTGAGTATTGTGCAATGAGAAGGGATTAATTAATAATCTTGTTGTGTGGGGTCCTTTAGGGAAGAGTGACCATAATATGATAGAAGTCTTCATTAAGATGGAAAGTGAAGTCGTCCAATCCGAAACTAGGGTCCTAAATCTAAACAAAGGAAACAACGAAGGTATGAGTTGGCTATGATAGATTGGGAAGCTTCATTAAAAGGCATGATGGTGGATAGGCAATGGCTAAGTTTAGGGAACAAATGCATGAATTGCAACAATTATACATTCCTTTCTGACAGGGCTAGACAGACTGGATGCAGGGAGGATGTTTCCCCTGGCTGGGGGGGTCCAGAATGAGGGGTCACAGTCTCGAGATACGGGGTAGGACATTTAGGACTGAGATGAGGAGAAATTTCTTCACTCAGAGGGTGGTGAACCTGTGGAATTCTCTACCACAGGAGGCTGTGGAGGCCAAGTCACTGAATATATTTAAGAAGGAGCTAGATAGATTTATAGCCACAAAAGGCATCAAGGGGTATGGGGAGAGAGCGGGAATATGGTATTGAGATAGAGGATCAGCCATCATCATATTGAATGGCGGAGCAGGCTCAAAGGCCCAAATGGCCTACTCCTGCTCCTATTTTCTATGTCTATGTTTCTCTGTTTAGGACCTAAACTTTAGATGATTTTCTGCAGGTAGAGGCAGATCTTGCAGTTCCCAGTGAACAAATATCTCCCTGTACACCTGGACATGCTAGTCAGCATCTAGTCTGTGCAAATATCTGTTCTTCAGGACCGAATTTCAGTATCACCAAATAGTCTCCTCATTATCTTTGCTGATCTCATTATCTTTACTCCACAAGGACCTATGTTAGAAGGAAAACTCCTAATTAGTTGATGGTGTGGGGAACCTGATCAGGTTACCTCAACAGGGTTTCCCTCCGGTGGTGATAAGATTGTTTTTCTTATGCAAACAATAATGGTGACATTTCGTGGTGTTACTTTTAAAATGATTGTCTTGCGTTTAGAGATTTATTTTTGTGCAATTTACGACCTGATGTGAGTAGAATAAACAAGTTTAAAGTTTGCTTTCCAGCTGTGTATAGAAATTACTTTTCTGCCTCTCAGTTTGAATATTTTAAAATTCTTAATGTTAAATTATTCTGCAAGATTCAGGTGTAAGCTCCAAAATCAATATTTGCATACATATTATCAATCCGGCCACATTACTATGCACATGATCTGAGATCTAAACGGTTAGCTTACCATTATCCTCATCAACATTCCATGTATATGATTATCCATGCATCATAACATCTTTAGCAAAGGATAGATTAAACTGTCATCATCTAATACATCTCACTGGGCTTTAGCCTTTTGATCTTGATAACCCTGACTCAGCTTTGTGTAGCTCTCCGAAGTTTGCCATTCAAGTTAGATATTATTTAAAGCCATTATGATTTTAGACCGGTATTGCATATCACAAAGTTTTAATATGTTTCCCTCAGCCAAACTTCAAATTGATCATTTGGGTAGAACTGACAGTTTATTAAGACAGTCTCCTTAGATACTAAGTTTAATCAGCTCCTTTGTTAAGATTTATATGACTATTTTTGAATTTCTTTGACTTCTACATTGTTGTTAGCTCCTTACCTTTTGAAATATCGGGCCGAATTTTGCTCTGAACAGCAAACGAACAGCACCCACTGCTCGTTAGACTTGGACTTGCCCATAGACTTTTCATGGGCTTTTGCATTGCAAGTTCCACTTCTCGGGACCTCAATCCAGTGCGGCGCCTTCTCCCGGGCATCTGGGACCTGTGTGAATGGGGCAAACTGCTGCGTATCCCCTTAACCAATCAGATTGAAGCATGTTAATAAGCAGTGCAGAGACTGAACGAGGAAGTGTAAGTTAGAATCGTAAATGCAATATAAAATCAATTACAGAAAGCAAAATAAGATTGGGTAAGAACTATTGAATTAAAAGACAGAGATAAAAGAGACAGAAAGAAAAAGTAAAAAGAAAAATTATTTTTTTTAAATGTCCAACAACAATTAAAAGCTGAAGGAATGAGATTCCACACTTGTAAAAGCTAATTTTCAGTTCCAAAGAGGTTGTTTGGCAGTCATTAAGACTCACCACGCCATTAAAATTTTGGTTAAATTAAAAAAACTAGACTTATCTTTTTTTGGGGAGGGCAGAAGAGGAACTTTGAGTCATGGCAGTCATTTCAACGGTGAGTCAATTGGCGAAATCTCTTTCCAGCAAGCCTTTGGATGAGCAGGGCATCTGGTAGAGGAAATTCCGGATTCCCGCATTTAACTACGCACGTGCAGTCACCGGCAGTTCCTCTAACATTTGCATTGAAATAATGATGAGTGCTGTTAGGCTCGCCCTTATTTTTAGAGCAAATTCCAGGCCATTATTGCTGTAGATTGCTTCTGAACACACAAGAGCCTTGCTCACTTAACTTTACAATGAATGGACAACACTAGCCTCAGAACTTATTCATAATTTCCAATTCAAAGTGCTTGTATTTTATGCCCTTCAAAAACTCTACTTCATAGATGTGTTTCAGACAATACTGTTAGTACAGTCACCCATGTTAAGTCATAGGTGTTAGCAGTGTGAGGTCACCTATAACTTCAATCCACCCATGAGATACTAAGAGTTCAATGGACAGCCATTGCAGATTATAAGGACAGGTTCAGCTGATGTAAAAGATGATATGCTGCTATTAGAAGGAAGACATTGGTGACCAGTAGAAGTGAAAGACAAAACTGAGTGAAAGCACCAGAATAGACAATTTGTGATGATATTGGGTCCCATTACCCTGTGGCATTGCATGTCCATGCTCAAACCTTCAGTGTCATTCTGAAGGGGGAGGGTGAACAGCCAGAGGTCGTGGTACATATCGGTACCAACGACATAGGTAAAAAGAGGGATGAGGTCCTGCAAGCAGATTATAAGGAGTTAGGAAATAAGTTAAAAAGCAGGACCTCAAGGGTAGTAATCTCAGGATTACTCCCGGTGCCACGTGCTAGTGAGTGTAGGAATAGGAGAATAGACCAGATGAATGTGTGGCTGGAGGATTGGTGCAGGAGGGAGGGATTTAGATTCCTGAGGAATTGGGACCAATTCTGGGGAAGGTGGGACCTGTACAAGCCAGACGGGTTGCACCTCAACAGATCCGGGACAAATATCCTCGCAGGGGGGTTTGCTACTTCTGTTGGGGAGAGTTTAAACGAGAGTGGCAGGGGGATGGGAACCTGAGCGGGGAGTCAGAAGAGAGTAAAGTTGAAAGCAGCAAGAGAGGGGAGGATCCAGGGGAAATTTACAATACAAATAGTACAAATAATTGTTCAAGAACAAGTGAAAGGGAAAAGCATAGAGCAGCAGAAAGAGAGTATACTTTAGGCACTATAGATAAAGTGAAAACTAGAAGGTGTAAAGCAATTAACCCAGCATCAAAGCTGAAGGGCAGACTAGGGTGTGTGGCCCAACTAAGAGTTGTATATACCAATGCATGGAATATAAGGAATAAATTAAATGAACTACAGGCACAAATTCAAATTGGAGGGTATGACATGATAGCTATTACTGAGACATGGCTGCAGGATGGTCAGGATTGGGAACTAAATATACAGGTTATAAGATCTACAGGAGAGATAGGGAAGATGGAAGAGGGGGAGGAGTAGCCTTAGTGATTAGAGATGAAATCACTTCAATGATGAAGGAGGATATAACGAGAGGTAAGCAGCCAACAGAGACCTTATGGGTTGAATTGAGAAATAGGAAAGGATCTAAGACTATAGTGGGAGTTATGTACAGGGCCCCTGGCAGCAGCTCTGAAGTGCTAGATTGTATAAATGCAGAGATTAGACAAGCGTGTAACAAAGGCATAGTGGTCTTAATGGGGGACTTTAACCTTTACATAGATTGTGAAAAGCAGACGAGCCACTGTCAAAAAGGTAGTGAATTTCTTAAGTGTGTCCGGGATAGTTTTCTGCAGCAGTATGTCCTAGAGGCAACAAGGAGGCAAGCCATACTAGATTTAGCAATGAGTAATGAACCAGATTTAGTTAACAGTTTAACTGTGCATGAACATCTATCCAATAGCGATCATAACATGATCGAGTTCAAGGTAGTGTTTGAAAGGCAAAAATTGAATCAGCTGCTAAGATTCTAGACTTGGGTAAGGCCGACTTCAATCGGAAGAGACAGAGACTGTCCACAGTAAACTGGGCAAATCTGTTAATGGGTAAAACGACTGATGATCAGTGGGGAATGTTTCAAGAAACATTTAACATGATACAGAACCGGTTTATACCCCTGAGGGGCAAGAACTCTACTTGCCAAAAAAACAGCCATGGACAACTAAAGAGGTAAGGGACAGTATAAGACATAAGGGGCTCGATTTTAGGGTCGGGTTACCTGCGGGTTTCCAGCGGGGGGGCCCCGAAAATCCCGATCTCCGATCACGTGACCGGATTCGGACGAAATCCCGGCCACTTCCGGGTACTGCGCTGACGTGCGGGGCTGCGCGCGAAAGCCCCGCTGGTGGGAATCCCGCAGGCAATTAAAGCCAGCGGGGTTCCACTTGAGAGCACTTAACTTGCTCGTTGTGGTCAGTTAATGAGCTGAAGCAGCTGTCAAAAGAGGAAGTGTGGGATTTTAGGTTCAACGCAGTCAGTTTCCCACACTGGGGGAAACAGTACCCTTCAAACCAGGCGTGTTGCAGCCAGCAGCCTGTGGCAGGTGCCAAGGTGCGCTCCACGGGGGAAAGCCCTCACCCACGCAGGAGGCCACCGCGTCACATAGGGCAACCCCTGCCCTCCACCAACCCCCGCCAAGCCAGAGGACAGACCGACACGAAACCGCAGCCCCAGTCCGAGGACCCACCCACCTACCCTGCACAACCCCTCACACCAACACCTGCCAGATGGGTGGTGCGTTGACATCGTCGGAGGACGAACAGGATGACCAGCCCCAGCAGCCTCGCAGTCCACGCCGTCCGCCTCGGAGAGGTGGGGCCCCCCAACACGGTGCTGCGGCACACCCACCTGCACAGCAGGAGGGAGGGCAACCACAGAGAGAGATGCGTCGCAGGAGGCACTACCCTCCGCACAGGGTGTACAGAGCGAGGCTCAGCTTCATGGACCTCTCCGAGGAGCAGTGCATACGGAGGCTCAGAGTCAATCGCCAGGTAGTCGCCGACATCTGCAGCCTCCTTAACGACGAGCTGCTCCCTGATGGACCAAGCAGCATCTTCTTACCTGTCGCCGTCAAAGTCACCACTGCCCTCAACTTCTTCGCATCCGGTTCCTTCCAGGGTGCCACCGGGGACATCACCGGGGTCTGTCAGTCCTCTGCACACAAGAGCATAAGGCAGGTCACCGATGGGTTGTTCCGCAGGGCCTCCCACTACATCAACTTCGCCATGGACGAGCGCAGCCAGATGGAGAGGGCGGTTGGATTCCATGCCATGGCCGGCTTCCCACGGGTGCAGGGTGTAATCGACTGCACCCACATCGCAATACGGGCACCTCCGCATGAGCCAGGGCTGTTCATCAACAGGAAGGGGTATCACTCCATGAACGCCCAGCTCATCTGTGACCACCGCCAGAGATTCCTACACGTGTGCGCCAGATACCCCGGCAGCTGCCACGATGCCTTCGTCCTCAGGGAGTCCGCCGTCCCGCCCATCCTGCAGGCACCCAACGCCGGCAACGGCTGGCTCCTCGGCGACAAGGGGTATCCCCTCCACACGTGGCTCATGACACCTCTGAGGAACCCCATCACCGAGCCGGAGCGTCGGTACAATGACAGCCACACTGCTACCAGGTCTACAATTGAGCAGACCATAGGGCTTCTCAAGATGCGCTTCAGGTGCCTTGATCGTTCTGGGGGAGCGCTCCAATACACACCATTCAGAGTGGGACGAATCATAGTTGTCTGCTGTGCCCTGCACAATATGGCCCAACAGAGAGTGGTGCCGCTGGAGGAGGCCCCATCCACACCCGCCACCCACATTGAGGAAGGCGAGGGCGACGAGGAGGAGGAGGAGGATGCGGAGGAGGAGGAGGCGGAGGAGGAGGACGCGCCAGAGGATGTTGGACGACCCATGCGCCGAGCCGCGACTCACCGGGATGGTCGCCGGGCCAGGGACGCACTCATACGTCAACGGTTCTCCTAGAGTCAGACACTGCGAGGCGCTCGCATCTCCTCACCTGCACATGCGAGCGGCCATACCAGCCCCCTCCACTGAAGAGTGCTGCCAGTAATCCTGCACCCACAGCAGTGTGCCCAATGGGTGGCAGCAGGTGTTCGCCGTCATGATGGCCTCCACGGAACGCAACTATTGCACAAGCCGCGGAAGAATGGACGAGAGGTGGCAGGAGTGGTGAGAATAGACTATTTAATATCTGGAATGTGACATTATATAAGAAACAAAGTACAAAATAATAAACACCCTGGTGTATTCCCTTTGTGATTATAAGGCCTTTGCAATTCTTCTCCGGGAACCCCTACGTGGTGCTACCCCTGTGGCTCCAGCAGAGGTAGTGGCAGGTTGCTCGTCTTCTTGCCTTGACCGGGTAGATGCTTTTGGCGGACGGCCCCTGGGTTTCGGTGCCCGTGAGGGCACCTCCACAGACTGCTCCTCCTGCACCGGGGCAGGGGCAGACTCGGCCACCTGGAGAGGAGGCACCATTGCGGGTACTGGTTGAGAGGTGGGCGACGGGTGGGACGTGGGGACGCCTTGAGAGGCGTCCCCGCTTCCATGTCCCCGGTCACCATCATCCCTCTCTTGGCCTTGGCCCACATCACCCCTTCCACCCTGCTGGACGGCAGTTTGGATGGCATGTGTGAGGCCTTGCAAGGCCACCCCTAGTGTATCCCTCAGCCTGTTGGTGGCGTCGGAATGTTGCTCACCCTGAATCCGTACAGACGTTGTCAGGGCCTGCAAGGACTCGAAGTGGAGCTGTGCGTGACGCTCGAGGGAGGCCAGCCTGTCCTCCACCGCAGACAGTCCCGCACCTACCCACGACACTGTGTCGCCGGTACCCTCCTGTGCCTGCGCCACCAATGCCCACATGCAGGAGGTGGACTCCTCCATCGCCTGCGCTATTGTGGACAATGCGCGCGGCACCTCTGCCAGTACCTCAGCAATTAGCTGGTGGCCCTCGACGACTCTCCTTTTCACTGGTGGCCCCCTGGGTTCAGCATCTGGGTCCGGCTGAGCAGAGCCTGGAGATGAGTGCTCCCTCCGTCGCGGACCCTCCGCGGCTGCCCCTGCCACCAGGGTCTGCTCATGCTCACTCGTGCGCAGTGACTCACCAAGTGCTACCCCAACTAGTTGGCGAGGGGGACCCACCGAGGTGCGTGTCTCTGCGCTGGTGGATGGTTGGCTCTGATGTGACGATGCACCCTCAGAGACCGCCATGTCCTCTGAGGAATCGCCCTCCACGCTCGCTTGACCCAAAGACGGACCTGCAAGAGAACAGAGGGCACTTTGAGGCATGTGGACCAACTTGACAGTGCGCCTGATGGCAGGTGATGAGACGGTAACTCGCGATCATGGGTGTTGAGTGTCAGCTTTCCCTTACCGGCCATTTCGGCAGTGACACACTCGCCATCGGCCACCGACAGGCAATGTCGCGTGCGGGCGAGGTCGAGCGCCTCCACCTCTGCGTCGGTGAGCTCCACCACTTGCGGCGGCCCACCTCCGGTGCGTGCCCTTTCCCTATTGTTCTTGCTTCTCTTCTCCTGTGAAGGCAAAACACAGATGTGTGAGTGGGTGCGTCTTGCATCGTGAGACTCATCGAGCATCGGTGTGGTTGGGTTGAGCGTGGCGCGGAACGGATGGGGGGAAGCGTGGGCCACATGCCCATCCCATTGCATGGGGATTGGGGTGTGTGGTAGTGTTCGGGTGGGGTCAGGGATGGTGGGTACTTGCGTGCACGGCGAGGATGGTGAATGAGTGGCTGTGAGGATTGCTGATGGAGCGCAGTGGTGGCTGTGCAGGAGGGGGTTGTGATCTGCTTGGCGTGATGGTGGGGACGGGGTGTGGGAGGGTGCGTTGGTGTACTCACCTTGCCAGACCTAGTCAGGTCATTGAAGCGCTTGCGGCACTGCTCCCAAGTCCTTGGGGTGTTGCCCCTGCTGCTCACCTCCGCCGCCACCTCTGCCCATGCCTTCCTGGTTGCGGCGGCAGGGAACTTGCGCCCATCTTCTGGGAAGAGTGTTTCCCTCCTCCTCCTCCTCACGCCCTCCAGCATCAGCTGCAGTGCCAGATCTGAAAAACGGGGCGCAGCCTTTCCCCTTTGTTGAGCCATTCTCCCAGACCTCTTGCTTGCAGCAGGAGGGGCATTGGGAGACTGCCCCTTTAACTGGAGCTCCTACATCGCGTCGACGGTACTGCGCATGCGCAGCTGGCCGGCACGCAGCTGGGGAGCGCAGAACCTGGAAGCAGGGCTTAATGGGTCCAATTATCCCGCGATCGCGTGAGGGACGCACACAATTCGCCGTCCGCGTTTTCCAAGCTCCCGGAGGACCACCCGCTGGGAACCCGCAGGCCTGCTAAATTCGAGCCCAAGGAAAGGGCACATAAAAAGGCAAAAAATGGAACAGATCCTGGCGAATGGGAAAGATACAAAGATCAACATAGGGTCACAAAACAAATAATAAGAGCTACAAAAAGAGAGTATGAAAAGAAACATGCAAAGGATATCAAAACCAATACGAAGAACTTTTATAGTTATATTAGGAAAAAGAGGGTGGTCAGGAGCAGTGTTGGCCCCTTAAAAACTGAAAGTGGGGATATTGTCATTGACAATGGGGAAATGGTAGACATGTTGAATAATAACTTTGCATCAGTATTTACAGTAGAAAAAGATGATAGCATGCCGGAAATCCCAAGATAACTAATCTTGAATCGGCGACAGGGACTCAATAAAATTAACATAAGTAAAACAACAGTAATGAAGAAAATAATAGCACTAAAGAGTGACAAATCCCCAAGACAAGATCGTTTCCATTCCAGGGTTTTAAAGGAAGCAGGTGAGCACATTGCAGATGCCCTAACTATAAACTTTCAAAGTTCTCTAGATTCAGGAACTGTCCTTCGAGGTTGGAAAATTGCACATGTCACTTCGCTTTTTAACATCTGTTGTGGGGAAAATGCTGGAGTCTATAATTAAGGATAGGGTGACTGAACACCTCAAGAATTTTCAGTTAATCAGAGAGAGCCAGCATGGATTTGTGAAAGGTAGGTCGTGCCTGACAAACCTGATTGAATTTTTTGAAGAGGTGGCTAAAGTAATGGACAGGGGAATGTCAATGGATGTTATTTATATGGACTTCCAGAAGGCATTTGATAAAGTCCCACATAAGAGATTGTTAGCTATGATAGAAGCCCACGGAATCGAGGGAAAAGTACGGACTTGGTTAGGAAATTGGCTGAGCGAAAGGTGACAGAGAGTAAGGATAATGGGTAGGTACTCACATTGGCAAGATGTGTCTAGTGGAGTCCCGCAGGGATCTGTCTTGGGGCCTCAATTATTCACAATATTTATTAATGACTGAAATGAAGGCATAGAAAGTCTCATATCTAAGTTTGTCGATGACACAAAGATTGGTGGCATTGTAAGCAGTGTAGATGAAAACATAAAATTACAAAGGGATATTGATAGATTAGGTGAATGGGCAAAACTGTGGCAAATGGAATTCAACGTAGGCAAATGTGAGGTCATCCACTTTGGATCAAAAAAGGATAGAACAGGGTACTTTCAAAATGGTAAAAAGTTAAAAACAGTGGATGTCCAAAGGGACTTAGGGGTTCAGGTACATCGATCATTGAAGTGTCATGAACAGGTGCAGAAAGTAATGAAGGCTAATGGAATGTTGGCCTTTATATCTAGAGGACTGGAGTACAAGGGGACAGAAGTTATGCTGCAGCTATACAAAACCCTGGTTGGACCACACCTGGAGTACTGTGAGCAGTTCTGGGCACCGCACCTTCGGAAGGACATATTGGCCTTGGAGGGAGTGCAGCGTAGGTTTACTAGAATGATACCCGGACTTCAAGGGTTAAGTTACGAGTAGAGATTACACAAATTGGGGTTGTATTCTCTAGAGTTTAGAAGGTTAAGGGGTGACCTGATCGAAGTTTATAAGATATTAAGGAGAACAGATAGGGTGGATAGAGAGAAACTATTTCCGCTGATTGGGGATTCTAAGAGTAGGGGGCACAGTCTAAAAATTAGAGCCAGACCTTTCAGGACTGAGATTAGAAAACATTTCTACACACAAAGGGTGGTAGAAGTTTGGAACTCTCTTCCGCAAACGGCAATTGATACTAGCTCAATTGCTAAATTTAAATGTGAGATAGATAGCTTTTTGGCAACCAAAGGTATTAAGGGATACGGGCCAAAGGATGGAGTTAGATCACAGATCAGCCATGATCTTATCAAATGGTAGAGCGGGCTCGAGGGGCTGAATGGCCTACTCCTGTTCCTATGTTCCTATGTCATTGTGTTGCCTTGTAGTAGAGTAGCTTTTGTTTACTCTCTTGGTAGCTATATTAGAATAAAAACAATTGTAATTTATAGCTGTAACTCCATTTCCTGTGTATGAGTGAACTGGAGTACTGGTAGGACATCTGCAACAAGTTATCTTCAGTATTCTTATGGACTTTATCTGGAGTTGTTGCAGTATTGTGCTTGAAGGCCCGATTACTAATACATTTGGTGTGTCTTTTAAATGTGGCATGAGTACAATTTCCACCCTACAATAGTTAGCATTCATGTTTCTTTAGAAAGAATTTGCATTGATATACGAACATACAGAACTGATGGTAGGGAAAAGACCAGCTGGCCCATCAAGCCTGTTGCAGCTAACAATCATGGCCCCTATTGCTGCCAAGCACTGGCAGCCAGTCCTTATGACTTCCCAAAGTTCTTTACAACTGAAGGGTTGCTTTTTTGAAGCCATATGTAGGAAAATATGCACAGCAAAGTCCCATGAATAGAATTCTTTTTATTATTTGTTCATGGGATGTGGGCATCGCTGCCAAGGCCAGCATTTATTGCCCATCCCTGATTGCCCTTGAGAAGGTGGTGGTGAGCCGCATTCTTGAACCGCTGCAGTCCGTGTGGTGATGGTTCTCCCACAGTGCTGTTAGGAAGGGAGTTCCAGGATTTTGACGAGCGACGATGAAGGAACGGCGATATATTTCCAAGTTGGGATGGTGTGTGACTTGGAGGGGAATGTGCAGGTACTGGTGTTCCCATGTGCCTGCTGCCCTTGTCCTTCTAGGTGGTAGAGGTCGCAGGTTTGGGAGGTGCTGTCGAAGAAGCCTTTGCGAGTTACTGGGGTGCATCCTTTGGACAGTTCACTCTGCAGCCACGGTGCACCAGTGGTGAAGGGAGTGAATGTTTAGGGTGGTGCCAATCAAGTGGGCTGCTTTGTCCTGGATGATGTCGAGCTTCTTGAGTGTTGTTGGAGCTGAACTCATCCAGGCAAGTGGAGAGTATATCCATCACACACCTGACTTGTGCCTTGTAGATGATGGAAAGGAGTTGAGTCACTCGCCACAGAATACCCAGCCTCTGACCTGCTCTTGTGGCCACAGTATTTATATGGCTGATCCAGTCACATGTTCCTGGTCAATGGTGACCTCCAGAATGCTGATGGTGGGGGATTCAGCGATGGTAATGCCATTGAATTTCAAGTGGAGGTGGTTAGATTGTCTCTTGGTGGAGATGGTCATTGCCTGGCATTTGTCTGGTGCAAATGTTACTTGCCACTTATCAGCCCAAGCCTGGATGTTGTCTAGGTCTTGCTGCATGCGGGCACGGACTGTTTCATTATCTGAGGGGTTGCGAATGGAACTGAACACTGTGCGATCATCAGCGAACATCCCCATTTCTGACCTTATAATGGAGGGAAGGTCATTGATGAAGCAGCTGAAGATGGTTGGGCCAAGAACACTGCCTTGAGGAACTCCTGCAGCAATGCCCTGGGGCTGAGATGATTGGCCTCCAACAACCACTACCATCTTCCTTTGTGCTAAGTATGACTCCAGCCACTGGAGAGTTTTCCCTGATTCCCATTGACTTCAATTTTACTAGGGCTCCTTGGTGCCACACTCGGTCAAATGCTGCCTTGATGTCAAGGGCAGTCACTCTCACCTCACCTCTGGAATTCAGCTCTTTTGTCCATGTTTGGACCAAGGCTGTAATGAGGTCTGGAGCCGAGTGGTCCTGGCGGAACCCAAACTGAGCATCGGTAAGCAGGTTATTGGTGAGTAAGTGCCGCTTGATAGCACTGTCGACGACACCTTCCATCACTTTGCTGATGACTGAGAGTAGACTGATGGGGCGGTACTTGGCTGGATTGGATTTGTCCTGCTTTTTGTGGACAGGACATACCTGGGCAATTTTCCACATTGACGGGTAAATGCCAGTGTTGTAGCTGTACTGGAACAGTTAGGCTAGAGGTGCGGCTAGTTCTGCAGCACAAGTCTTCAGCACTACAGCTGGGATGTTGTCGGGGCCCATAGCCTTTGCTGTATCCAGTGCACTCAGCCGTTTTTTGATATCACGTGGAGTGAATCGAATTTGCTGAAGACTGGATTCTGTGATGGTGGGAATATTGGGAGGTGTCCGAGATGGATCATCCACTCAGTACCTCTGGCTGAAAGTGGTTGCAAACCCTTCTGCCTTGTCTTTTGTACTCACGTGCTGGACTCTGCCATCATTGAGGATGGGGATGTTTACAGAGACTCCTCCTCCCGTTAGTTGTTTAATTGTCCACCACATTCATGACTGGATGTGGCAGGACTGCAGATCTTTGATCTGATCCGTTCGTTGTGGAATTGCTTAGCTCTGTCTATAGCATATTGCTTCTGCTGTTTAACATGCATGTAGTCCTGTGTTGTAGCTTCACCAGGCTGGCAACTCATTTTTAGGTACGCCTGGTGCTGCTCCTGGCATGCTCTTCTACACTCCTCATTGAACCAGGGTCGATCCCCTGGCTTGTTGGTAATGGTAGAGTGAGGAATATGCTGGGCCATGAGGTTACAGATTGTGCTGGAATACAATTCTGCTGCTGCTGATGGCGCCTCATGGATGTCCCATTTTGAGCCGCTGGATCTGTTCTGAATCTATCCCATTGAGCACGGTGATAGTGCCACACAACACGAAAATGAAGGAATAATCAGATAATGAGCGTGAAATTGGTCTTGGGCAATTACACCTCGTCTGATTTCCTTTCCAAAACTTTGCTGCCTGTATCCTAATTCACACCAAGTCCCATTCACCCATCACCCCTTTATTTGCTGACCTACATTGGCTCCCGGTCCAGCAACACCTCGATTTTAAAATTTTCATCCTTGTTTTCAAATCCCTCCATGGCCTCGCTCCTACCTGTCTCTTCAAACTCCTCAATTCGCTACTGCCCATTTTGCACTGCCACCCAAGACCAATTTCACCATCCAATCTGTTTTTGTGGTGTTGGTTAAGGGAGGAATGTTGGCCAGGACACCAGGAGAAGGATGCACATCTGAAATGTTAAGTCCTGTTCTGCTCACAGATGGTGCGTGTCCTGTTGAGCATTTCCAGCATTTTCTGTTTTTGTTTCATATTTCCAGCATCTGCATTTTTTGTTTTTTGCTCAACAAGAAAGCTCCCGACTCTTGAGTAGTGCCAAAGGATATTTTACGAACACCTGGGCAGATAAACAGGACCTTGATTTAGCATCTCATCTGAAAGGCGGCACTTCCAACAAATAAGCACTCTCTCAGTACTGCACTGAAATATCAATTTAGATATGTGCTCAAATCCAGAGCTCATTAGTGTCATAATAATATTTGAGGGCCTCCCCATAATGCCAGAATGCCTAGGTGGCTTTCAGCTTTCAATAAGCTTCTTTCAGCTTCCCTTCTCTTTCCCTCCTTTGGCCTCAAAAGGTTGAAGTACTTCATTGCTGTCCTTAATATTCCTCCCCTCTTCTGCCGCTGAGTGAAAAAAATGGCAATGCTCCGCAGGTAGCCAACGGCTTCACTGGCTGATGGTGTTCAAACTTCTGGCCTCCGACTCACAAGTGCTTCCAGTATATCACATGCAACATGCCAGGAGCAAAGGGAAAATAATTAACTCAGCTGACCTTGTATTATGGGGCAAGGCCAGTTCATTCATGTGCAGGCACATGGAGCAGCTGAACAGGGCCTGCATTATCAGTGCCATTGACTCCTTGCTGGATTACCATGGAAACTGGTCATCCTTTCCTCTCTTGACCAACTAGCTATTATTCACAGACAAACCTTAATAGTGAGTAGTTGGCAGGTTGTGCAATCACAGAGGGCATCACAATTCCAGCCTGAGCAACTAGGAGGGTAATTTTGACTTTGTGCGATAGTGTAAAACATGCAATATTGATTCAGCTGCCCATTATACACCTCTCCCAATTTTTATTTCCATTGATGTCATTGGAAATAAAAATTGGGAGAGATGTATAACGGGCGGTTGTTTCGATACCGCACATTTTACACCCACCCAAAATCAAAATTACCCTCTAGGAGTGGAAATCCTGGAAGATTTATTTTGCCTTTCCTAACCTTAGAGGACTAAAGTCAATTGTAACCATTCCTTCCATCAACATCGCCAAAATCAGACAACTCAATACAGATCGGGATCAACTCTATGAGCTTTCATGTCTCCACTGCTCCTATGCTTACAGGACAAACTTGCTGAGCAATCGTGGGAGGCTAAATTGGCAGGGTTTATATTATAAAATTTGCCATTGATACCAAAGTCATTGGTTTGTTACTATAAATATCTGTAATAAAAATGTACAATGCAGTGTTATATTGTAATGCTTAATTTAATAGAACAATTATTTTTCCATTCTGCCTTGCAGTTGTTGCAGTTTTTAATTTATTGTAAATATGTCTAAATTTTGCACATGATGGAAGGCTTCCTTCCTTGTGGATAATCTAGCGGATAATCTAGTGGACTCTAGATAATGTGCTATATTGTGGATTTTTAGGACATGTGGAGAAACCTTTCCTTATAGTTTAAGATCGGGCAGACATTCAGCCAATGCTCAGATTCCTCCCCAAAATACAATTTCATGCTTGTCCTTGGAACACGAGTTTACCAACACATGATTCTTTCTTGAACTTCAGCCAACGAGTCATTGATCATTTTTTTTTCTGATTGAGGTGACTGTGGATGAGGATTCTTTCTAATATTTATAGCCTCTTATAAAGATATGATAAATTTCTTTTTAAATCTGGTTTAATTTTCCCTAACTTGTCTCTTGCAGGTTGTGCAACTCTTGCAGTCAAGATGGCAGAGCAAATAATTTGCTTCCACTGATAATGAGAGTCTTAGCCAACTGCCTGGATTTCACCGTGCAATCTTCTCTGTCCCATTCCAGGGAAGAACACATATTTCAATCAGTGCCTCTATGCAATGGTAGTTGATGTTGGGGGTGATTGAGAATAAACCTGTATTCCCCTACTTCATGGTAATTGCTAATCAGTGCTCCAACACATTGGCCCAGTGCTCCACTGCAAAAGATGAATATACCCTTAGAATAGATCTGTAGTGTGTTGATTATGGAAGATGACTATGTGGCTACTCCTACTTTTCAATTTTATTCATTTGATTTCAGAAGTGAAACGATTTGGGGGTGGATGCGTTACTGAGTGTGTATGATGTGCTGCTGTTGATGTAGATTGAGCTGGCTGCAGCAGTTGATATTGTGGATATTGTTGTGTGCTGATACTAGCGTTATGTGAGTTGGTTCAATTGTATTTTCAATTAAATTTTGAATGGATTGTGTTCTGGCTGAATAGGTAGTCTGTCTTTTGTCATGTATATCTGTGCAGTATTCAGCATGGTTTAGTATGTTTGAAATGTGATTTATTTTCATCTTCTGAGCTTTATACCATGTTTGTCCCTGGCTGGATTGTTTTATTGTCAGATAGAATGCTAAGTCTGAGTCCAGTACTCTTTGTGGTTGTGTATGTTATATATCGTCTGCTATCAATGGGTGGCCTTTATTTTTCTCATCTCTCCTGTGCGATGTCCCATTTTATATAACACTTATTGAAGTGGTTGGCATTTTCATTTGGTTTTAATTAGATAACTCTCCTCTTCCAATCAAGTTGTTTGTGCAGTTATGCGTACTGAAATATAGTACACTGACAAGTCACCATGGGCCGGATTTTGCTGTGAAAATAATAGTGAGGCTAACAGCGCTCACCATTATTTATTCGTAAATCAGACAGCAACTGCTGGTGAGCGCACAAGCCCAGCTAAACTCGAAAATCTGGAAGTTGCTGTCCAAGATGCGCCGCTCCTCTGTAAGCTGTGCAAAAGCAGCATCTCGCCGTCTGACTCATCATTCGAATGTATTGAACGACGTGAAGTTCCTGTACTGACATTGTAGATAAGGACTAAAGTCACCACAAAAAGTTAGGGCTTATCCATTCCAGTCTAAGTACCCTTTTAACGGTGTGGTAAGTCTTAATTACTGCCAAATTAACCTCTCTGGCACTGAAAATTAACTTAGTCATTCTTTCAGCTTTTAATTATTGTTGGAGATTTTTTTAAAAGTTTAAATTTTTTTTTACTTTTTCTTTCCGTCTGTTTTTTTCTCTCGCTCTTCATCCAATCTTTCTTTCCCTCTCTTTATTTCACTTTCTGTACCTGATTTGATATTGAATTCACTATTTTAACTAACACTTCCTGGTTCAGACTCTGCGCTGCTCATTAACGATTCTTCAATCTGATTGGTTAAGGAGGTACCCAGTTGCTTTTTTTTATTCGTTCATGGAATGTGGGTGTCGCTGGCGAGGCCAGCATTTATTGCCCATCCCTAATTGCCCTTGAGAAGGTGGTGGTGAGCCGCCTTCTTGAACCACTGCAGTCCATGTGGTGAAAGTTCTCCCACAGTGCTGTTAGGAAGGGAGTTCCAGGATTTTGACCAAGTGACGATGAAGGAACGGCGATATATTTCCAAGTCGGGATGGTGTGTGACTTGGAGGAGAACGTGCAGGTGGTGTTGTTCCCATGTGCCTGCTGCTCTTGTCTTTCTAGTGGTAGAGGTCGCGGGTTTGGGAGGTGCTGTCGAAGAAGCCTTGTCGAGTTTCTGCAGTGCATCCTGTGGATGGTACACACTGCAGTCACAGTGCACCAGTGGTGAAGGGAGTGAATGTTTAGGGTGGTGGATAGGGTGCCAATCAAGTGGGCTGCTTTGTCCTGGATGGTGCCGAGCTTCTTGAGTGTTGTTGGAGCTGCACTCATCCAGGCAAGTGGAGAGTATTCCATCACACTCCTGACTTGTGCCTTGTAGATGGCGGGAAGGCTTTGGGGAGTCAGGAGGTGAGTCACTCGCCGCAGAATACCCAGCCTCTGACCTGCTCTTGTAGCCACAGTATTTATGTGGCTGGTCCAGTTAAGTTTCTGGTCATTGATAACCCCCAGGATGTTGATTGTGGGGGATTCGGCGATGGTAATGCCATTGAATTTCAGGGGGAGGTGGTTAGTCTCTCTCTTGTTGGAGATGGTCATTGCCTGGCACTTGTCTGGCGCGAATGTTACTTGACACTTATCAGCCCAAGCCTGGATGTTGTCCTGTTAACACAGGTCCTAGATGCCCTATAGAGGGCGCTGCACTGTTTGGATGTTTTGCTGACAGCAACTTGCCGTGCAAAACCCCACAGAAACTCTATGGGCAAGTGCAAGTCTGAGGAACGGCTGGCGCCATTCGGTCACTGTTGACAGCAAAATCTGTCCTTGTGTGTTTATTAATGCTTGGCTTGTCTAGGGACTGAGTTGTCCAGTTTGGTAAAAGGTTTGCTATGGTATCATTGCCTCCAATTAGCTACAGCATTTAGTTTAAAGAATTTTCCAAACTACTTTAGTTCTTTATAATTTTGCAGCTGGCAAACTAAACACCTTTTGAAGATTAGAAATCCATTTGACATTGGAATTATGTAGTTTTATTTAAAATATCTTCCAATAGTTTGCAGTTAGTGCTGAACATTCAAGTTGAGAACCGTCTTCTTTTAGGAACATTAAGAACAGGAGTAGGCCATTCAGCCCTTTGAGCCTGCTCCTGCTTTTATGTCATCAAAATCTGTATCCCTTTTAATTTTCTTTTGAAAGATTTTGGGAGTGCATAAAAGATAAAAGATGATGGCTGCGGGTGACTGTTGCCATGGTACTGGGAAGCTCAAGTGTGGCAGTCTGTTTTGTTTTAGCCAAGGAAAGGAGGGCGGTTTAAAATGCTTGCATCATCAGGTGAGTACATCAAATGATGCATGGTTTAATTTTGTGAACACAAAAAGTACCATTGCAAATAAATCGCCAACCCCGAGTTCACACATATGAGAGTTCATTTTCCGAGCCCTCACTGCTGGCGGGAAGTCTTGCCAGCTGACAGCACTTTACTGATATTTGGGCACAGGCCACCCACATTTTTCTGACCATTTCACCGCTGGAAGTGCAGAACTTGTAAAATTACCCCTGAGGTGTAAACATTGTGATCTTTTGTTCTTCCCCCTAGTAATAAGTTCACTATGAAAAATGTTGAGGTCTTCAATCCATGATAACTATCAGTACAACTTCTGAGTTTCCAGTTTCTTAGTCTGTAGAATGAATTACAAGCATAAACTGTATCGCAATCTATCGCATTATTAAAGCTGGAGCAACCTTGAGTTAAATATGTTCTAAGTGAGGATAAAAACTAATCAAGAGTAGCTGTGGATTTTAAGGATATTTAATTTCATCCCACATTGATTGATGTCAGCAATATATAGTTTATGTACTAATGATCCTGTGCTCTGCTGCTTTCTCCTGCTTCTGTAACAGGAAAATTCAATATTTTTGAAAGAGATTGCATTTAGAAATCATTATTTTCATACATAGACTTGCTTATATTTTGCCCGTACATTGAAAATATCAAATTGTGTCATAGAAGCATTAATATAATCAAAATAATAAACACAGTATAGAAGTAATTTTCCAATTTGTATTCTGACGCAGAGCATTACACACCAGGAGCACATTTTCGACCTTTGGGTATACACTGCACACGAATTTCTAACCACTGATTTAAATGGATGGAAGTGAGGTATATGCTAACCCCCCTGACCTTGGCAGCGTGAGGACTGGGTGATTTTAACTCCCGGGCCTCCTGTGCATGACCCCGATCAGTTGACCGCCCAAGACTGGTGTGAAACGGCAGCTGGCCAGCAGGCGGGAGTGTAATTTCAGCACTCAGATGCGTTGTGGGCATGGGGTTTCGGTAAGGTTTCTTATTCAGGAAGAGGGGTTGCCCAGGGGCAGGAGAGGTCTAAACTTTCCTGCTGAGCCCGGAGGAACACTTCTGCTCCTCCTGACCCCACAAGGAAAGTAAAAAAAAAGTACCTGCCGAGGCCTCTTCTGGCCCCAAGTCCTCTTCCCGCTACCTTCACCTGTGAGGAAAGCCACAATGCCTTATCCACTCAGGCCACCAGATAAAATTGAAGCCAGATTATGATCTGCATATTTAAAGAAGAATCCTGCTGGCTTTAGGTGGGTGTCCTTGCTGCCTGTTCAAAAGAGCAGCTTAAAATAGCGGACAGCAGGAAAGGAGCAAGACACCGGTGGGTAAGTCTCCTGGTTGATTTCAACTGTCCGCCCACCTGGTTTCCACCGGGTGAGCAGGGTTAAAATCACCCCTTCAAATTTCTAATCTACGCTTTCTGTGGGTGCGGCCAGGAGTGGAAGATCAGAAAATTATCCCTTAAGTATGGGTTAGAAATTAAATTATTTCTCAATGCGTTATTCATTCCCATTACACTTAAACAAAGGTCCACACTCTCAAGTGATAATATTTATTTCTCACTGACTGAGAACCTTGGGTTTTAACTTCTAAATGGGTTCTATCATCATGATTATGGTGGAGATGAAGAAGCTTACAAACCACCACTTTTGCAGTGCTCCTACATTCAATGGCTATCTAAAGCTTTAAACTTTTCCAGTCCTATTTTGGGAATGTTGGGCTAAAGGGGCTGTAGGCAGGTTAGTGACTTAGCCATGCACTTGAAAAATAAGGTTGTCAATTAGTCAGCTCTCAGCCCACGCAGTTGAGAAGGGTCATAAGCAGAATTTCTATGCAGCCAAATTGATCATTCTCGCCCATTATCAATTGTTGCGGAAACTGCCAGGAGCTGTAGAAATTTTGGTCTAGAGAAAGCTTACTCATTAATTCTGAAGATGGTCTTATCATTAGTGGTATCTGGCTGCCTGTAATTGGAGTTACCTAGGCAATGGCTTTAGGCTTTTTGTTAACTTGTATTGCATTATATTTGTTGCTGTTTAGCTTTCCTGTACTTGCTCTGCTTTAACAACTTAGTTCAGCAGTTTTTGTCACATCTGAACATGACGCATGCAAGAAAAATGAAATGTTGAGTTTTATCTCTTTATCCCTTTTTGGCATTTTCTCTTTTTATCTTTTATTCTTCCTTTCAAGCCATTCTGTAACCAGCAATATATTATCCATTTTTAATGTCTTTCTTGAACAATATTCCTCGCTAGGAAGCCTTTAAGAATTAGTGGCCACAGAGATGATTGTAATTACTTTGTTCTGTCAGGTTTTAACTTACCATTGGTGGTATCTTAAGCTCCACTATTGTGTGTTAGTGAAAAATTTTCAAATATGCCCTTCTAAGTGGGAATGAACTTCTGTAAACTAAATGGCTGATTGCATTGGGAGCAGTAGAGAATGGAAAAGTGTCACGCGGACTAGATACTGAAGTATAGGCTTATGATCAGGCAATGCACATGTCACACCCACTTGACATTCATAGTGCTGACCCCATGTGAGTTTCTAGGGTCAGCCTTTCAAGGGTAAATTGCAGCCCTGGTTAGGAGCTCGCTATCTGGGTTTGTAAATTGCACGCTACTGCAGGAATTGAAGAACCTGAGCCAACTTAAAGGGATAGGCATCGTAAACTGGTGAAATTAGCAAGCTTTCAACCAAAAATGCCTGGAAGGAATGGAATGAAAGATTCTTTGAGATTCTTCTAGAAGAATCCAGGAAGAAGAACAGGTCCCTTTCTGACACTGAGCACTGAAGCCTCTCGAGAAGGACAACCCAAGTGGAATAGGTGGAGATCAAAACCAAAATTAATACCTCTTTTACAAGACTGTGCATATGGAAGCATTGCAAGGAAAAGTTTAATGCCCTTATCAGGAGAGCCAAGGCGTTAGGATCTACCATGAGCTTACATGAATAGATTACACTAAACACGTATGTCACCTATAATTAACTACCCCTCACACAGTCTTAAAGTGCTTTTCAAACTGACCATGATGGCGGAGCAGGCTCGAGGGGCCGAATGGCCTACTCCTGCTCCTATCTCTAATGGTTTCCTATCTCTTATGGATGCCCAGGAAGCAGTTCGGTACTGTTTACAACCCTGGCCTTCACCTGAAACTGTTTCTTTACTCAAATTCTTATATGCATTCATCCCAAAAGAATTCTCTAAGCTAATGTACCTGACTGTTGCATGTGGATGTTATCATACTCATTTCATGGGCTGCATGTTGATTGTCACGTTTTGTGATTTTTGATCATATTTTGTCCTCATGAAAATAATTGAGGAATTGAGTTATGCTTAAGGGTTGTGTTTTAAAACAACTAGTTCACACAGGTTTAAAAAGAATGGCCACAGAACACTTGCACTGATCACGTATTGAAGCTAAATGGGTCTATTTGTGGAATTCAATTGTAAGTATAAGAGTCAATTGTTTCATCCAGGCCCATTAACCAGGATAGGCCCCATTCATCGTGAGAACAGCAGGACATGTTCTCTTTAACCTCACATGAGGAGACTGCGAGGTATAGTTCTGGGGGCCTGCAATTGGAAGCTAAGAAAGAAAGAAAGAAAGACTTGTATTTATACAGCGCGTTTCATGACCTCAAGACGTCTCAAAGCGCTTTACAGCCAATTAAGTACTTTTGAAGTGTAGTCACTGTTATAATGTAGGAAACATGGCAGCCAATTTGCATACAGCAAGCTCCCACAAACAGCAATGTGATAATGACCAGATAACCTGCATTCAAGAGGCCAGTGGTTGCAGTTGAAAGTAGGCTAGAAAGAAAAGTAATGCCAAAAGAAACAAGTCAAGGAGCCCATAAAAGAGATGGAGCACTTGGTTTATTACTTTCTCCCATTTTTCAGGAAGAAAAGTGGGACTGAGGTAACTACGTGGAATTTGCTTTGACTGTTACTCTGTAAGTTCACTTAATGTTTGTGAAAAAAGCAGCTTAATGACTCATTTCTGGCCTTGTCTCACCAAATGTTTCAGCCCGCCTTCAAAAAGATTGGAGAAGCACAAATGAGGGCACATGCAAAAGGCACACTCCTGAACATAAGCTGCTGCAAGTGATTCAGGGAGTGAGCAGCAGTGCTGTACTTGAGAATATCTAAGGCGGACCCACAACTAGTGAAACTGACATTTGGGTATTGCTGCATGATGATCTTAACAATTACAACTTCTTACTTCTTGTATACTTCATTGTAGGAGAGAATAGCTCATGACAATCTTGAGAGATCAATGATGGGTGGCAGACCTCGGAACTCTAGACCGCTAACTCCACATAAGGATAATGGCCTTGAACTCCTTGGAAGGGAGGCCCTAGTGGATATAGGAGATGGGGAAAATAGGAGGGCAGCTGCCAGCTTGGGGTTCATTACCAACTTATACTGTTCTTCTTTCTTATCTCATTCTCTGATTCACTAACTGCCAGCAAAGCATATACTTAAGCCATTTAGCATGCCACTCCTAATGAAAGCTGCATACCACGATACCACGGTAACCCGTCTCCCTCTTCTCTTCATCTAGATGTGCCAGACAATGGTGAACCAAGCCCCATTACAGTTGGCTATGCCAACACTTCACAGCGCCAATCGTCATTCACTCTCTCCCTGCTAAGCAGCTCAGATAGCTCTGTCCAGGGGAATTTAAAAAGTGCACTAGAGGGGAGTACACTGGGTGAGACAGGCAGTATGAGTAATCAGGGGCAGCTGGTGATGGCACAAGAGGAGGAACTTGCTTTCATCACACCTCAGCTGATGAGCCTGAGGATTTGGATCTGACGGTTCTGCTTTTAAATGAAGGATGCTTTCATAGCACCAAGTGTTGTTTTAGGCATTGGAGACCATCCTGAACAGTGTGTTGTTAATTGCAACTTGGGTGAAGAAGTCCAGTCACCGCATGTGCAGTATCTTACAGTACAGTAGTGTGTCATGGAAGTGTGGCAGTTCAAAGGGCATCAGCCGCAGAATCTCCCATGCCACAGGCCCTAAAGGCAGTCATGGCTTCTCCCATGGATGTTTAGGCTGCAACCATTGAGGTCTAGCAGATTGTAATGGGCTGTCTCCTGTGGCCAAAACAGGATTGGTGATCAGCTGAGAACCTGAGAGAGGCTTTGCTGACCTCTGTGGGACAATTAGGGAGTCAACGAAGAGAGGCCATCAAATTAAAATTATCACTAAGAGAGTGATGCAAGAGGTTAGGTGAAATTTATTTACACAGTGAGTTGTGGAGCACATGGAGTGGTTGAGTAGAGATGATTGCACCTTTTTAGGGAAAATTGGATAAATATTTGAAGCAGAGGAAGATACAGGAACATGGGAGAGAGTGGGGCAGTAGGATTAGTTATGCATTGCTCCAGCAAAGAGCCGGCACAAACACAACGGGTTGAATTGCCTCCTGGGCTGTAAACTTATTTGGTTAATTAGGTCTTCTGTCATACAGATCAATTCCATGATGTGGCAGTGCCCAATAGCAGCAGCAACACCACAATTTGAATAAATGGATGGTGATGTCTCAGGATGCAAACATATCTGGATACTTCTGCCTGCCCAGGTAGCAGAAAGCATGCAGTGCTAGGCTGCCAATGCAGTCACAAAGTTTTTTAAATAATTTATTTGTTCTTGGGATGTGGACGATGCTGGCAAGGCTGCAATTATTGCCCAGTATTAGTTGCCCTGAGAACGTGCCGGAGGGTCTTTTCCTTGAACTACTGCAGTCCTTGTCGTAATGGTGCTCTCACGATGGTGTTAGGTAGGGAATTCCAGGATATTGACCTAATGATGATGAGTTTAGGCTATGATTATTGGTTTAGCAGCGTGATATCTCCCATCGTCTGAGGTGTTAGGAGACACAGTGAATATCCTACAGATTATCCAGCGAGCTATTCATTGCGCTGAGGTTAATTGCTTAACACGGGCTGTGGTAACCCAAACACATCGATAATAAGAAAAGACGCAGGTTTCAGCTCCTGGAGACTCAATCTACTTACGGAAACTGTCACCAAGACATTTACGAGTATAAAATTCCACAGCTACCCATCGGCAGTTCACCCAAGAGTCCATTTTTCATGTATCATACCGGGTGGTGAGTTTTGGTGGGCAATTTGACTGCGAAGGATATTAAAGCTTGGCTTAGTCCTGTCCTCAACTGGACCGTACTCTCCAAATATACTGCCCCTGGAGGGGCAACCAGGGCTAATTCCCCTCTCTCTAGTCCAAGGATATTGTGGCCATTGCTCTAACTGTGTTAGGGGATTTTTGAGCATTGCAATCTGTGGCGTACATATATAAAAAATAGTAGCTTCTATGATCAGGCTTCCACTAGTGATCATTCAGTCACTGTACCCTGCTCTTTGAAGTTCTCTCCTGAAACCACTTTGTTACCTCTCCCCTCTCCCTCAAAAGTCTCTTTAAAAACCCATCTCCACTGTTGTGCTTTTAGTCTTCTCCACCTTAATTACTTGTCTCCTGCTTGTGTTCTCTTCTCCCCTATGAAGCACTCTGAGACATAAATACTGCATAAATGCAAGTGGTTGCTGTGTTTAAAACATCACAATGTGGCTGGCCCGGGTGACTGAAATTTTCCAGGACACCAGCTGTCTAAGGGATTAAAGTAAAGTTAATGGTCTGAATTTTGCTCTAAAAATAATGGCTAGCCTAAATGCTGTTATTTCAGTGCAAATGATAGAGTGACTTCCGGCGACCGTACATGCTCAGTTGAACGCGGAAATCCGGAAGTCGCTCTACCAGATGCCCTGCTCCTCCGTAAGCTGCGCAAGAACAACATCTCGCCGTCTGGCTTCCCGTTCAAATGAATGGAATGGCATGAAGTTCCTGACATGAAGTAATCTCGCCAAAAAAAGGTAAAGCAAGTTTTTTTAGTTTAAGCACGCTGTTAACAGCCTTAATGACTGCCAAACAACCTTTCTGGCACTGAAAATTAATTTTTACAAGTGTGGAGTCTCATTTCTTCAGATTTTAATTGTTGGACATGTAAAAAAAAATTTAATTTATCTTTCAATTTTTTACTTTTTCTTTCTGTCTCTTTTATCTCAGTCTCTTAATTCAATATTTTTTACCCTCTCTTTATTTCACTTTCTCCTACCTGATTTGACATTGAATTCACTATTTTATTTACACTTCCTGGTTCTGACTCTGCATGGCTTCAAACTGATTGGTTAAGGGGATAGACAATTGCTTGCCCCATTCACACAGGTCCCAGATGCTTGGGAGAGGGCTCTTCCTGGATTGAGGGCCCCATGAGAGGAACTTGCCATGCAAAAGCCCATGAAAAGTCTACGGGTAAGTGCAAGTCTATCGAACGGCGGACGCCATTTGTTCGCAACTGAGAGCAAAATCCGGCCCAATAAGTATGCCGTAGTGTCAGGACTGTAGAAAACAAATTAATAACCAGAAAAATTTGGATATCAACAAAATATACAAATATCCAAGCTGCAAGAAAGGATAACAGTACCTTAATATCACAAATCATTGCTGAATCTAGCAAATGTTATAGCATGTCACTGATAAACCAGTGAGATGGGAGTACATGTGTGCTAGAGCTTCCCTGCCACTGGAAGCAGTATTAATTTTTCTTTCAGTAATTAAAGTTTGAACTTGTAGATCATGATACTAAATTTTTAAAATTTTTATCCCTTCAACGGAAATGAAAATCAGATCCGATCCGTCAGTTTTACACATGGACGGCAAATTGAAAACTTACCCCCAGTACTTTAGACTCCTATTTCCTGTGTTCTGTTAAATTGGCACTGATTTTTCAATATGGTTAAACTCCATCTGAAATCTACGTCACTTGTATAGTTTCTCAACTACTCACACCTCACTTCATGCGGACTTCTTAGGACCTCTAACAGAATGAGGTTAAAAAATCTGTCTGCTCTTCTTTTGAGAGTGCCTCAGATTACATACTAAATTGAATTCACCCACTTTAATTTACACTTCCTTCTCAGTCCTTGCGCTGTTTACTTCTCAATCAAATGTCATTCTTTAAGGAGATACACAGTTGCTTGCCCTGTTCACTCAAGTCCCAGATGCCCTGTTTCCCTCACTATGACGTTATCAGCTCATTCTTTCAGCAACTTGCCACGCAAAAAAATTAAAAGCCTAAACATGCAGGCATGTCTAACTAACGGCAGACATTGTTAAATGCCTTGCTACAGCAAAATCTGGCCCATTCATTTACAAGCTAACTATGCCCATTAAAAAAAAGCACTTAACAATATAACCTTACAGAAATACTGGATTTACTTTATTAATTCTCGTTGTATTTTTTTAGATACCATTATGAGAATTTCCAGGGAAAATTGATTGCTTACATAGTTTTAATTCAGTGACCTTGAAATAAATTGCCTTCATTTACAAAAACACTCTATATGCTTTTCTGTGTCCATTTACCATTTGAATTTTCTATTACACAATTCACTTTGTGTTCTATGAAGAGATATGTAGCAGTTACCCTGAGTAGTTTTCACTTCATTTTTTTATTTAAAGAAGAAAAAGCAGATTTTGGCATCAGCAAGACATGTCTATACCAGTACAGAGAAACACTGTCAATTTAAAAATGTGATGTATATCAAATGTAATACACTCCATTAACTCTCACACTGCCAAATGTATAGCAACACTATTTTGTGATTAGCGCTCACTCCATGTATTAGACAAAGTGGATGAAAATTTGTTAGAACAAATGAGAAATTACAAAGAGCAGTCAACAAAAAATTAATCATTTGCCCCTGTAGAATATCATGCTTGCTTCCAGAGACTAAAACACATTTTAAATAGGTTATCCACAGAAAGCTCTTAATGCAATCGGTGAAATGATCAAAAGATGGGAAGGTTCTGTGTGGAGAGGTCTGTAGAATAAAACTGAAATGAATAATTTATACAAAGCATTATACAGGCTGAACAGAAAATTTTCGTAACAGTTAACTGAGAACATGTCTGATCTAACTGGTATGGTTTCTACACCTTTTTTTCCTGGGCTGTCATCTGAACCTCTTCAATCATGTTGAAGCTTTGCTGACCCTATAACCCAACTTTATTCTCTATTTCATCATCTCCAAACAATATTTTAAAAGTGATGGCTTTATATAATTTACAAGCTTTAATGTTTTGTTGTAATTTTGTAATAACCATATTTATTGTATCAAAATTCTTTCACTCGCCTTTTCCAAACAGAATTAGATAAACATTTTGGACTAGAAATTGCAGTGGTCAATTCTAGCACACAAACGCTTCATATGTGTTCATTTGACATTTCCTCGTTTAATGAAACTGCTAACCTGTTAAAAATGAATGGGTTAATGCCTCCATTTAAACAACAGAGTAATGTCAAAGGAATTAACTAACATTGCCAAAAGTAATTTTTAGCCTTCATTATAAACAAAATAAACTTGATGTTAGTTCACAGGCAAGCATTAAATATCACATTTTATTATTCTCTTATAACTGTGTTACAATATAATATATTCAAGTCAATAAAGCATTACATTTTCAGATTAAGTGAAAAAAAGCTTGTCAAACTAAACAGTGTGTAAGTATTTGTTTCCTCAAAACTTTTCTGGAATTGTTTGGAAACTCTTGTATATACGTCCATGATCAGCATGAAAAATTGTGCACTAACATACTGAGCACCAGAGTTGTCAGAAGTGGATTTTCACCTCCAATTACTCACCGGTCGAGTTCCCAATCTGGATCAAGTTACTGGGGGAAGAAGTGGAGCAGAATTGAAACATTGCACCAGAACATGGGAGAGAAAATCATATCACCGGATACATTCCAGCATTGGCAGAGACATGGGAGTAGGTCGCTTGGTTATATTTTCAGTTGGGGAATAATGCAAGTAGACATAATCAAGAAAGAAAAAATGTAACTAACAATGTGTGAGTATGTGCAAGTGTGTGTATATGGGTTTTGGTAGTGGTGGTGAGGAGAGTGGAATTGAAGCAACACAAACTTAAATGTATTGTACAAAATTGATTGCATGAATGCTTCATACTTTTGTTATTCAGATGGAATCAAAAATATTTTTGGCAAATTGAAATGGAATTTCTATTTAAGAAGCTCTTGTGATCTTAATAGCATAAAATCTTCAAAACAAAAACGAAAGCTATGGAATTTTCCACAGCGGTTATCTTAATAGACTCTCATAGCTGTAAAAATAAGTTATACACAAAGAACTGCATCTAATGGGAATGCTATTCAGAGTTTCTTTACAGAAAGCTTCATAGAATCTTTTTTGTTTTATTGTTCTTCAAGATTTTCCTAAGGGTATATGGGCTGACTGGCACAAAGCTCATATTGCTGAAAAATATTCTGCTGGATTCAAATGGAAGCTCCCACTGCCAAAATCCAGCATCAAACCAGGGATCTTTAAAGCTTCAATTCATGAGCTACTCACGCTTTGTCTAGCACAAGTCATTTTCTATTACAATATTATATCATTTATTCTGTTCATGACCAAAAAAAGAACGATCAAGTACTCATGTCACTGATGTTTTTTTCAAAGCTACAATTATTAAGACAGAATGGAAGGGTACTGAAGCCTTGTTTGACGGTATTAATGCAACAGAAGACAAACCCAGCTTTATACTTTGGGTTCTTTAAGAATGAACAGTGAAGTGAACTGCAAACTGGAATGGACCTAAATCAAGTCATTTTGGGTTTAATCACAGATATGCAAATCTGCAGCAATTTAGGCACAGCACAGGAATACCTATCAAAATACTGTGGATGCTGGAAACCTGAAATAAAAAACAGAAAAGCCTGGAAATACTCAGCAAGTCAGGCAGCATCTGTGGAGAAAGAAACAGGGTTAATGTTTCAGGTCAATGACCTATCTTCAGTTCTGATGAAAGGTCATCGACCTGAAAAGTTAACTCTTTCTTTCTCCACAGATGCTGCCTGACTTGCTGAGTGTTTCCAGTATTTTTTGTTTTTATTACAGGGACACCTATCCCTTTTACAAAGACATGGACCTAGAAATTTGGGTGCACCCATTTTTGGCACTGCATGAATGGTGAGGCTTGAGGCGCACCCGATATTGGGCATGGGGCTTCATTATCATCAAGCCGGCGAGCTCGGAAACTAACAGGTAACTCATCGGTAAAGTGGAATAGAAGATTGGGCCTTTGCGATACCAGCAGCGGCCCTCAGGTAAGTGGTTAAAGGGGACCAGGAAGCGGGGGCGATTGGGTTGTGAGTAGCGGTGCGGGCGGGGTGGGGGGCGTGGAGCGGTGGACGGCAGTGGTCTGCACTCCTTGAATGTAGGGTCAAAAGGAGCACTCCTGCTCCTCCCGGCTCCACATTCAGGTAAGTATATTTTAAAATCTTACCTTGTTGTGGCCTAACAGGTGATCCCTTTTAGAATTGCCTGTTAGGCTGCATGCAGGCTTAGTGTTCCTGAGTCCAGCTGGCGCTGGCTACCTCAGGGCTAACCAATATAGTAGAGGGGGGCCTCAAACAGGCGTTAGGCTGATTATTTGCATGAGCAAAGGGCCTGATGCCTGTTTCATGCGTGGTCCTGCACGCTGATTTTGCTTTTGGCCAGTAAGGCGGGTAGCACACTACTGGCTCATAATAAGTGAGCATTTCCTGGTCGCCATATTGGAAGCTTTAGGAGGCTGTTTACTGCCTGGAAAACGGATGCTTCATGGCCGAGTTTTGAGGCCACGTAATGCTATTTTCAGACCCCCTCTTAAAAGGGTCAATTTCAAACCAACCCACCCTGCGGACACAGCAGCGGCAGGGTGTTAAGTTGATTGGGGGATTTACGCTGTGTTTCCACTCCCCCACCAGTTAAACTTGCCTGAATTCAGACACAAGAAGGCTGCCCTCCCAAGCGGAAAGAGGGCCTTATTTCAATGGCAAAGTCACGTCCCGATGACAACATCAGATGCACATGCTATTTTAACTGTGGGCCTGACTAAGGCCTCCACAGTTTCAATCCTGGCCACAGGAGGCCCAGGTAAATTCATTTTTTTTTAATTTTCAAAGGTTTTTGTGTGTTCCTAACTTTTTGGGAGACAGATGCATGGTTTATGGTCAGAGGCATTAGGAACATAGGAACATAGAAATATAGGAACAGGAGGAGACCATTCAGCCCCTCGTGCCTGCTCTTCCATTTGATAAGATCATGGCTGATCTGTGATCTAACTCCATATACCTGCCTTTGGCCCATATCTCTTAATACCTTTGGTTGGCAAAAAGCTATCTATCTCAGATTTAAAATTAGCAATTGAGCTAGCATCAATTGCCGTTTGCAGAAGAGAGTTCCAAACTTCTACCACCCTTTGTGTGTAGAAATGTTTTCTAATCTCAGTCCTGAAAGGTCTGGCTCTAATTTTTAGACTGTGCCCCCTACTCTTAGAATCCCCAACCAGCGGAAATAGTTTCTCTCTATCCACCCTATCTGTTCCCCTGAATATCTTATAAACTTCGATCAGATCGCCCCTTAACCTTCTAAACTCTAGAGAATACAACCCCAATTTGTGTAATCTCTACTTGTAACTTAACCCTTGAAGTCCGGGTATCATTCTAGTAAACCTACGCTGCACTCCCTCCAAGGCCAATATGTCCTTCCGAAGGTGCGGTACCCAGAACTGCTCACAGTACTCCAGGTGTGGTCTAACCAGGGTTTTGTACAGCTGCAGCATAACTTCTGCCCCTTTGTACTCTAGTCCTCTAGATATAAAGGCCAGCATTCCATTAGCCTTATTGATTATTTTCTGCACTTGTTCATGACACTTCAATGATCTATGTACCTGAACCCCTAAGTCCCTTTGGACAGCCACTGTTTTTAACTTTTTACCATTTAGAAAGTATCCTGTTCTATCCTTTTTTGATCCAAAGTGGATGACCTCACATTTGCCTACACTGAATTCCATTTGCCACAGTTTTGCCCATTCACCTAATCTATCAATATCCCTTTGTAATTTTATGTTTTCATCTACACTGCTTACAATGCCACCAATCTTTGTGTCATCGGCAAACTTAGATATGAGACTTTCTATGCCTTCATCTAAGTCGTTAATAAATATTGTGAATAATTGAGGCCCCAAGACAGATCCCTGAGGGACTCCACTAGTCACATCCTGCCAATGTGAGTACCTACCCATTATCCCTACTCTCTGTCGCCTTTCGCTCAGCCAACTTCCTAACCAAGTCCGTACTTTTCCCTCAATTCCATGGGCTTCTATCTTAGCTAACAGTCTCTTATGTGGGACTTTATCAAATGCCTTCTGGAAGTCCATAAAAATAACATCCATTGACATTCCCCTGTCCACTTCTTTAGTCATCTCTTCAAAAAATTCAATCAGGATTGTCAGGCATGACCTACCTTTCACAAATCCATGCTGGCTCTCTCTGATTAAATGAAAATTCTCGAGGTGCTCAGTCACCCTATCCTTAATTATAGACTCCAGCAATTTCCCCACAACAGATGTTAGGTTAACTGATCTATAATTCCCTGGTTTCCCTCTCTCTCCTTTCTTAAAAAGCAGAGTGACATGTGCAATTTTCCAATCTAGAGGGACAGTTCCTGAATCTAGGGAACTTTGAAAGATTATAGTTAGGGCATCTGCAATGTGCTCACCTACTTCCTTTAAAACCCTGGGTTGGAAAGCATCTGGTCCTGGGGGTGTGTCACTCTTTATTGCTATTATTTGAAATTTGGCTTCCCATTATGGCATTGCATATCTGAGGTCAGAAAATATGTTGTTTGATAAAATCAGGAGGATTGAATAATGTAATGAGGAATGTGTCCATCAGGCAATATAGAAATTACATAAGAAATGAATATGTATTTTCAAATTTGGATTAAGAAAAAGCATATTACAAGATTTCAATACAATTGTAAAGGTTTCACAAACATGAAGTCAGAGTAAATACAAATAAAAGTGAAATATGTAAATTGTTTAGTACAATTTATTTATAGATGTAATGTATACCCAAGTCTATTACTTCTATTTCCCTTTTATTTCTCGTAGCCTCTCTCAGACCCTTCTCACCTGTCTCCTCCCCTTCCTGTCACCTAGTCATGCCATCTTTTATTTATCCTCTCTCGGGTATTTGCACCCCCCACCCCCATCACTATCTCAACCCACCACTACACCTCTGCCTTCCTACTCTCCTGCTGCTGTCGCACGCTTGAATCCCCTTTAGATATGCCCACGGCTTCCCTTTGTCCCTCTCTTTCAGCATTTCCAAAGGGCCCATCAAGGCACCCGTCACTGCCTCTTTATGAACAGCAACTCCAAATGCCTCATCCTCCTCTCTTGCCAACCTTTTTGCCCAGCATGCCCACTAAGGTTATTTCTTGCCAACTTCCTTACCATCCTACTCACCCCATCACACCACTGCCCCTTACTCCCTGCTAGCGGATCAATCACTGTCTCTGCGTTTACCTCCAGAATGTGTGTAAGTCATGAACCAGGCCCTTACCATACATGACCATATTGTGGATGATTGTATTGACATTATGGCTTTGATTGAAACTTGATTCACAGGCGGCGATACCTTGCCCCTTACTGAAGCCTCCGTGCCTAGCTATACCACCACCCAACCTGTCCATACTGTCGCGGTGGCGTTGTGGCCCTTATCACCAAATTTCAAATTGGTCTCTGCCCCTACGCCTCTGGTACGTCCTCCTCCTTTGAGTACCTCACCTTGTTCCACTCACTCCACCTTTAAAATCCTGAGAGGCAGGCAACGTTGAAGATGGAAATAGACAGTCTTTCTGATGGAGAATGTGTGGAGCTGGAAGCTCATCCAGGGTTTGGATAGAATGCTGAGGTTACAAACATTCTGGCTCAGACAGTGGCTGGGGAGGAGGATGGAATCAGTGGAAAGGATAGCTAGTTTATGGCAGGGATTCAGGGCTGAAAACAATGGCTACAGTCTTCCCAATGTTTAACTGTATTACAATATTTTACGGTTTATCACAGTCCTCTTGGATTGTTACTTCAAAGAAATCAAGGAGTTTGGTCAGGCAGAGCCTTTCCATCTAAAGGTATGTTGATTGCTATTGACCACATTCAAATAATCCTCAAGTTTAGTCTTGCTAATCAATTCCGTTATTTTACATGGAATAGAAGTGACTAATTGGTCTGTAGTTGCTCGTGTCTGTTTTGTTCCCCTTTTTGAACATGGGCATTTCATTAGTCTGTTTCAAATCTACTGATACTTCCCCAGTGCCCAGTAACTCTCTCAAAATGATTCTTAGTGCCTCACAAATGTCTCCTCCAATCTCCCTCAGCATTCAGGAGAAAAAAACGTCTAGCCTTGGGTATTTATTTGTTTTAAGCCGTTTCAATTTATCTTTGACTTGCATCTCATTTATACTGAAGTCCTGATTTTTTTCTCTGGTAGACTACTATTTATTTTTTTTCGAAGGCGGGGGTTGGGGTGCATGTAGTTCCTGTCTTCCCTTAGGAAAACTTTGAGGAAGTTCAGAATATTTTCTACTTTATGCTCATCCTCAGTTTCAAACCTGCGCATGTCAGCCGGCGAGGACACAATGGGCCGAATGGCCTCCTTCTGTGCCGTAAATTTTCTATGATTCTATGATTCTATGATAGCTCTCTTACTATTGGAGTACTGAAAGCAATGTTCGAAAAAGGGTGTAAGGATAAACCCAGCAACTATAGGCCAGTCAGTTTAACCTCAGTGGTGGGGAAACTTTCAGAAACGATAATCCGGGACAGATTTAACAGTCACTTGGATTGATTAGGGAAAGCCAGCACGGATTTTTAAAAGGCAAATCGTATTTAACTAACCTGATAGAGTTTTTTGACGAGGTAACAGAGAGGGTAGATGAGGGCAATGTAGTTGATGTGGTGTAGATAGACTTTCAAAAGGTGTTTGATAAAGTGCCGCATGGTAGGCTTATCATCAAGATTGCGGCCCATGGAATAAAGGGGGCAGTAGCAACATGGATACAGAATTGGCTAACGGACAGGAAACGGAGAGTAGTGGTGAACGCTTGTTGTTCGGACTGGAGGGAGGTGTACAGTGGTGTTCCCCAGGGGTCAGTGCTCACTGCTTTTCTTGATATATATTAATGACTTGGACTTGGATGTACAGGAAACAATTTCCAAATTTGCAGATGACGCAAAACTTGGAAGGGTAGTAAACAGTGAGGAGGATAGTGATGGACTTCAAGAGGATATAGACAGGCTGTGGCATGGGCGGACACGTGGCATATGAAATTTAACACTGAGAAATGCAAAGTGATATATTTCAGTAGGAAGAACGAGGAGAAGCAATATAAACTAGAGGACACAACTCTAAAAGGGGTTCAAGAAGAGAAAGATCTGGGGGTATATCTGCACAAATCATTAAAGGTGGCAGGGCAGGTTGAGAAAGCGGTTAAAAAAGCATACAGGATCCTGGGCTTTATAAATAGAGCCATAGGGTACAAAAGTATGGAAGTCATGATGAACTTTAGAAAAACTTTGGTTCGGCCACAACTGGAGTATTGTTCCAGTTCTGGGCACCGCACTTCAGGAAAGATGTGAAGGCCTGAGAGAGGGTGCAGAAGAGATTCACTAGAATGATTCCAGGGATGAGGGACTTTAGTTATATGGATAAACTGGAGAAGCTGGGGTTGTTCACCTTGGAACAGAGACGATTGCGAGGAGATTTGACAGAGGTATTCAAAATCAAGAAGGGTTCAGATAGAGTAGATAGTGATGGAAGGGCCAAGGACCAGAGGATATAGATTTAAGTTGACATAAGGAAAACTTTTTTACACAGCGTGTGGTTAGGATCTGGAATGCACTGCCGGGGGGGTGCTAGAGGCAGATTCAATCATGGCCTTCAAACAGGAACTGGATAAATACATGAAAGGAAAAAAATTGCAGGGCTACGGGGAAAGGGGAGGGAAGTGGGACTAGCTGGATTGCTCTTGCATAGAGCCGGCGCGGACTCGATGGGCCAATTGGCCTCCTTCCATGCTTTCTTTTTCTATTTCTATGATTCTGTCTAATGTGTTTTCGTTCTGCAGCTATGCTTTATTTCCAGGTCTGTGATCACACTTTTGATATGTACTTATATTCATTTCTGTCCCCTTCCCCTTTCTCCATCAACGTACGGTAGCATAGTGGTTATGTCACTGGGCTAGTAATCCAGAGGCCTGGACTAAAATCCAGAGATCATGAGTTCAAATCCCGCCACGGCAGCTGGTGAATTTAAATTCAATTAATTAAATAAAAATCTGGAATTAAAATACTAGTATCAGTAATGATGGCCATGAAACTACCGGATTGTCGTAAAAACCCATCTGGTTCACTAATGTCCTTTAGGGAAGGAAGCCTGCCACCCTTACCCGGTCTGGCCGACATGTGACAGCAATGTGGTTGATTCTTAATGGCCGAGCAAGCCACTCAGTTATAAAATCTCACTACGAAAAGTCATAATAAGAATAAAACCGGACGGACCACTAGGCACCGGACACGACAATGGCAAAACACCAAGCCCAGTCGACCCTGCAAGGTCCTCCTTACTAACATCTGGGGACTTGTGCCAAAATTGGGAGAACTGTCCCACAGACGTAGCCATATTCACAGAATCATACCTTTCAGCCAATGTGCCAGACTCTTCCATCACCATCCCTGGGTATGTCCTATCCCACCGGCAGGACAGAGGTCAGGAGGGAGGGAGTGGCCCTGGGAGTCCTCAACATTGACTCTGGACCCCATGAAATCTCATGGCATCAGGTCAAACATGGGCAAGGAAACCTCCTGCTCATTACCACCGACTGCCCTCTCTCAGCTGATGAATCAGTCCTCCTCCATGTTGAATACCACTTGGAGGAAGCACTGAGGGTAGCAAGGGCACAAAATGTACTCTGGGTGGGGACTTCAACATCCATCACCAAGAGTGGCTCGGTAGCACCACTACTGACCGAGCTGGCCGAGTCCTGAAGGACATAGCTGCCAGACTGGGCCTGCGGCAGGTGGTGAGCGAACCAACACGAGGGAAAAACTTACTTGACCTCGTCCTCACCAATCTACCTGTCGCAAATGCATCTGTCCATGACAGTATTGGTAGGAGTAACCACCGCACAGTCCTCATGGAGATGAAGTCCCGTCTTCGCACTGAGGACACCATCCAACGTGTTGTGTGGCACTACCACCGTGCTAAATGGGATAGATTCAGAACAGATCCAGCAGCTCAAAACTGGGCATCCATGAGGCGCTGTGGGCCATCAGCAGCAGCAGAATTGTATTCCAGCACAATCTGTAACCTCATGGCCCGGCATATTCCTCACTCGACCATTACCAACAAGCCAGGGGATCAACCCTGGTTCAATGAGGAGTGTAGAAGAGCATGACCAGGAGCAGCACCAGGCGTACCTAAAAATGAGGTGCCAACCTGGTGAAGCTACAACTCAGGACGACATGCATGCTAAACAGCGGAAGCAACATGCCACAGACAAAGCTAAGCGATTCCACAACCAACGGATCAGATCAAAGCTCTGCAGTCCTGCCACATCCAGTCGTGAATGGTGGTGGACAATTAAACAACTAACGGGAGGAGGAGGCTCTGCAAACATTCCCATTCTCAATGATGGCGGAGTCCAGCACGTGAGTGCAAAAGACAAGGCTGAAGCGTTTGCAGCCAGAAGTGCCGAGTGGATGATCCATCTCAGCCTCCTCCCGATATCCCCACCATCACGGAAGCCAGTCTTCAGCCAATTCGATTCACTCCACGTGATATCAAGAAACGGCTGAGTGCACTGGATACAGCAAAGGCTATGGGGCCCGACAACATCCCAGCTGTAGTGCTGAAGACTTGTGCTCCAGAACTAGCTGCACCTCTAGCCAAGCTGTTCCAGTACAGCTACAACACTGGCATCTACCCGACAATGTGGAAAATTGCCCAGGTATGTCCTGTCCACAAAAAGCAGGACAAATCCAATCCGGCCAATTACCGCCCCATCAGTCTACTCTCAATCATCAGCAAAGTGATGGAAGGTGTCGTCGACAGTGCTATCAAGCGGCACTTACTCACCAATAACCTGCTCACCGATGCTCAGTTTGGGTTCCGCCAGGACCACTCGGCTCCAGATCTCATTACAGCCTTGGTCCAAACATGGACAAAAGAGCTGAATTCCAGAGGTGAGGTGAGAGTGACTGCCCTTGACATCATGGCAGCATTTGACCAAGTGTGGCACCAAGGAGCCCTAGTAAAATTGAAGTCAATGGGAATCAGGGGGAAAACTCTCCAGTGGCTGGAGTCATACCTCGCACAAAGGTCGTGGTTGTTGGAGGCCAATCATCTCAGCCCCAGGGCATTGCTGCAGGAGTTCCTCAGGGCAACCATCTTCAGCTGCTTCATCAATGACCTTCCCTCCATCATAAGGTCAGAAATGGGGATGTTCGCTGATGACTGCACAGTGTTCAGTTCCATGCGCAACCCCTCAGATAATGAAGCAGTCCGAGCCTGCATGCAGCAAGACCTGGATAACATCCAGGCTTGGGCTCATAAGTGGCAAGTAACATTAGCGCCAGATAAGTGCCAGGCAATGACCATCTCCAACAAGAGAGAGTCTAACCACCTCCCCTTGACATTCAACGGCATTACCATCGCCGAATCTCCCACCATCAACATCCTGGGGGTCACTATTGACCAGAAACTTAACTGGACCAACCATATAAATACTGTGGCTACGAGAGCAGGTCAGAGGCTGGGTATTCTGCGGCGAGTGACTCACCTCCTGACTCCCCAAAGCCTTTCCACCATCTACAAGGCACAAGTCAGGAGTGTGATGGAATACTCTCCACTTGCCTGGATGAGTGCAGCTCCAACAACACTCAAGAAGCTCGACACCATCCAAGATAAAGCAGCCCGCTTGATTGGCACCCCATCCACCACCCTAAACATTCACTCCCTTCACCACCGGCCCACTGTGGCTGCAGTGTGCACCATCCACAGGATGCACTGCAGCAACTCGTCAAGGCTTCTTCGACAGCACTTCCCAAACCCGCGACCTCTACCACTTAGAAGGACAAGAGCAGCAGGCGCATGGGAACAACACCACCTGCACTTTCCCCTCCAAGTCACATACCATCCCGACTTGGAAATATATCGCCGTTCCTTCATCGTCGCTGGGTCAAAATCCTGGAACTCCCTTCCTAATAGCACTGTGGGAGAACCTTCACCACACGGACTGCAGCGGTTCAAGAAGGCGGCTCACCACCACCTTCTCGAGGGCAATTAGGGATGGGCAATAAATGCTGGCCTTGCCAGCGACGCCCACATCCCGTGAACGAATAAAAAAAAAAGTCTTGTTTCCTCTTTATTTCACTTTTTGACTTGCTTGTTAATCCATATAGGAGGTTGCTGATTGAGGTTTGTATTTGTTCTGCATGCTCAGCATTATTCCTTGAAAGGTTTTCCAAATTTTCTTCCACTGAAGTGTTAATGAACATCTTCCTCCAAATCACTTTCTTTAATTCCTTCCTTTATTATTTGAATTTAGCCCTTTTTTAAATTCCATACTCTGCTCCTATTTTTAATATATCTGAATTATAACAGTGACTGCACTGCAAAAAAAGTACTTCATTGGTTGTAAAGCGCTTTGGGACGTCCTGAGGTTATGAAAGGCGCTATATAAATGCAAGTCTTTCGAGTCTTTTTGAATCCCAGATCATGGTAATTTTATTTATTCTGTGATTGCTGTCTGCCAGGAGTGCTATAGTTTCCATTTCCTTTACGCTGTCAGGGTCACGTAAAACAATCTTTAAAATAAATGAGACATTAATTTCACGACAGATTATTTGACCTGAAGCCAGAAGTTTACGAGCAATTACAATTAATTTCAGGATATTTAGAATCAGCGAAACTTACCTGCATGTGATTAGTTAGATTACTTTCCCAAGGGAGTATTGAGAAGTATCTGTAAAGCGACAGATCAAGTTAGCAGCTAAACATCACAACCTTTTTCTAGATTGCAAACTACCCATAAGCTAGTTATGGAAGATCTACTAGTTTACTAACATTATTGAAGATGAGTCAAAGGATATGCTATTTTATGCTATGTAATATAAAATATGTCAGGCCACTAATTTATGATGACTGAAAGAGTGAAATTGTGTACTTACTACAAAGTACTATGTGATTATGCCCATGTTTATGGAAATTGTAAATAAATAACCTTTATTATTATTATTGAATGTCTGTTCAGCTCTGCGCTCAATTTTATTTCTTACCTTTTTTCAAAAAGTTCAGGAAACAGAGGAAGAAATGATTCAATAGGGTAGTGGTTATGGTACAGGAATGGCAAACCTGAGATGGTGAATTTAAATCTCATCATGGCAAGCTGTGAAATTGAATTTAATAAATCTAGTAATTTGTGGGCTCATACCAGAAAAATAACCATGAAAACTGACAGACTGCTGTAAAAACCGAAATGATTCAATAACATCCTTCATGGAAGGGAACTTGCCACCCGTACCCAGTCTGGCCTACACATTACTCCTGTCCCACATATTTGATTGACTATCAGTGGCCTCTGAAGTGATCTAGCAAGCCTCTTAGGTGTAAAACAGCTGCTACAAAACAGAAAAGTAAGAGAAATATTGGATGGGTCTATCAACATCAGGATCTAGTCATCACATCAGGATAATCCTCAGGCTATCCCTATCCAGTCCTCACCATTAACATTGAAGGATTGCTGCCCAAGTTGGGAGAGCTGTACCATAGACTAATCAAGAAACAGCCTGCCATAGCCTACTCACAGAGTCATACCTATCAGCCAATGTCCCAGACTCCTCCATCACCATTCCTGGATATGTCCTATCCCAACACCAGGATAGAGCTACCAGTGGTGGGGGCACAGTGATATACAGTCAGGTGGACGTCGTCCTGGGAGTTCTCAACATTAACTCTGGGCTCCATGAACTCCTGGCTTCAGGTCAAACAAAGTCACAATCCTGCAGATTACCACCTACCGCCCTTCCTCAGCTCATGAATCAGTACTCCTCCATGTTGAACACCACTTGGAGAAAGCACAGAGCTTAGTAATGGCACAGAATGTATTCTGCCTGCAACAGTACAGGGGAGCGGGGGTAGGAGTCATGTGGTTTGGTAGTTTTGAGGAATGGTCCAGGGATCTAGGTCCAATGGTGGGGGGTGGGGGGGACGGGACATGGAGTGTAGGAGGAGTTAGATGTGTTGATATCTTGGGATAATGGGGAGAAAATGCTGAGTGCAGGAATATTGAGAGGGGATCCTGGGGACTGTGAACAATGGAAAAGGGTACCAAGCCCTGGGTCTGGCGTGTCAGAAGTTTGGTAACAATGGAAGTTGGATGGTGGGATTTGAGAAGTGTGGACAGGTGCTGGAGCTTGTGTTGGGTATTACAATATAAGCACGCTATACATTTTAAATAACTAAGATATGGCTCCCATATGGATTTATTGGTTCAAATTATGACTTCATAAAGACCTGTATCTTGTAGTCTCTGCAGCCAAAACCTATTGGAGAAAAAGAGTCCTTATCCACACAGTTAATTTGAGCTGTGGCTTGGATAATGCTATTGTGATACCATTGTGATACCATCCCCCACCATCAACATCCTGGGGGTCACCATTGATCAGAAACTTAACTGGACCAGCCACATAAATACTGTGGCTACAAGAGCAGGTCAGAGGCTGGGTATTCTGTGACGAGTGACTCACCTCCTGACTCCCCAAAGCCTTTCCACCATCTACAAGGGACAAGTCAGGAGTGTGATGGAATACTCTCCACTTGCCTGGATGAGTGCAGCTCCAACAACACTCAAGAAGCTCGACACCATCCAGGACAAAGCAGCCCACTTGATGGGCACCCCATCGACCACCCTAAACATTCACTCCCTTCACCACCAGCGCACAGTGACTGCAGTGTGTACCATCCACAGGATGCGTTGCAGCAACTCGCCAAGGCTTCTTCGACAGCACCTCCCAAACCTGCAACTTCTACCACCTAGAAGGACAAGGGCAGCAGGCATATGGGAACAACACCACCTGCACGTTTCCCTCCAAGTCACACACCATCCTGACTTGGAAATATATCGCCGTTCCTTCATCGTCGCTGGGTCAAAATGCTGGAACTCCCGACCTAACAGCACTGTGGGAGAATCTTCACCACACGGACTGCAGCGGTTCAAGAAAACGGCTCACCACCACCTTCTCAAGGGCAATTAGGGATGGGCAATAAATGCTGGCCTTGCCAGCGATGCCCACATCCCATGAATGAATAAAAAAAAAATTGTAAAAGAATTGCTTTCAACAGAACTGAGTAAAGACTTTAAACTCTAATGAAACACCCTCTGTCACAGGACTTCAATTTATGTTTGGCATATTCAAATGAAATGTTGAGAAACTGACAGGTGCAAGATTGAACCACTATCTATATAATCGCGCCACTTGAGTCCCTCCTATGGTGCATAATGGATACACAATCAATGAATGTGCATGCTGAGGATTATAATCATTCTGGCTGACTTGCTCAGAATCTTCCACCATTCTGTATTGGTTCTGATTGTTTAAAAGTAGAAATGGTGTTTCTCGGCTTAGTAAGATGCATAGCTATGCTGAATCAGCTACCCTTAGATATAGGGGTAGATTTCTGGCTCTGGTAGATGCCATAAATTAACATAATTGGGCCATTACAGGGCATAAATATGGGTAAAGATCAGATACGCTTTATCTCCGCTAATAATGTGCATGATATACATTTTCATTGCGTGTAATGTTAGGCACAGAAAGGTCCTGTCTGACAGTGTGACTAATATGCTCTATACCATAATGTAATGCTTCTGGCAGGGCTATGTGAGGTGACCTGTTGTTGTGTGTCCATGGGAGGCTCTTGGAGATGAGGTGGCTCTCGAACTTCTGTGAACAGAGAATGCTCACCTATAGGCTGCGTCAGTTCCACAATTGCAGGAGCAGCTTGGTCTTGCCCACTTTCTGGCCCGCATATAGCTATTTGAGGGGGAGGTGGAAGAAGCTGCATGTGTTGCTATCGTGAGAGACAGTACCACCATTCATGCCAATTTCATGTCTGCCTGTTATTGAGCAATGTCTCACATGTACCTACTGATCTGCATGACAGCAGTCATGATGGCAGCAATGACATTGCTGAAGCCCTAATCAATGGGTTTGCTCTGTGCGATCAGAAAGATTGGCCAAGGAGGAGGAGAGAGCTTCTTGCAATTAAAATTCCAAGGCCTCTAAGGCAACCGTCAGAGCATTCACAAGAGATGCTGTGATTGGCCTTACAGTTTCTATCAGGAGGGGCTTTACGACAGATGTCTCTGGAGTTGCCATGTGTTCTATGGTGGACTGCAGTGTTTCGATTCTGTGCATCACCACTGCACAGCTGCAAATTGTGGATTGCTTCACACTAGCTATCATCTGGTGGAAGTTACTTGGCAGTCTCTATTGACTGCAGCAGTCTCTTATGCTCAGCAAGCACTCTTTTTCTTTAAAGAGCATGTTTGAGGTTCAGATTGTTTTCTATTCCATTTGCAGAAGACAACACGTAACGAGAGGGAGAGAACTCAGGCAAGGGGTTCCCAACTGTGTCCTCTAACCTTATGTAAGGCTTTATCAGCTGAGGATGGATGCGAGCTGGCTTCCTAGATAGTTTGTTTCTATCCTCTCCTGCCACCATCAACTGTTTGTGCTTCTGCTCTTGCTCTGTGTATTTCCCACTGTACTTTCCTCCATCTCAGTCTCAAAACCCCCCAGGATGAACGTACCTGAGCTGCTGTTTTCGATGGTTAGAATGCGGGATGCTGCATGCTGTGAACTGATGTCTTGCTGTGTTTCACTGCTTTCCGACTCAGCTTCCTGTGGGCTGAAGAGAACTATTCAGATGTAGCTTTCAGCAGAATGAGTGAGGTGGAATAGTGTTTCTGTGTATGCTTTGGTGTCAGTGAGTGAGTGAAAAGGATGAGAAAAAAAAAGCAGCATAAGGATAGTACAAACCTGAGCTAGGGCCAAACCTCCTACTTCCCCATTCCCTGCTCTCCTTCATCCCAGAATCACAAGTACCACCTCCCCAAATGGGGTAAGAGGATGCAGTTGGTGACCCTCCTCCAATGTGGCTTCTTTCTCTTTTGTTATGTGCTATCTTCTGCTGCGAACATAGCCAAAGAGGTGAGAAATTAAAATTGCCAGGAGGATGTACAGGGGTAGCCAGGTGTCACCGTGCAGCCCATACTAATAGTCAGGCACATGCTAATGTTGCACTGCCTGACTGCTGCTCGATCAGAGGCCTCAGTTAAAAATTGGGTTTAGGGTCCTAGAACAGAGCTGTTTATGGGTTCAATAATTAACCATACATCAATATGTATCCATTGTGGAGAACTAGTTAATGTAGCAAATAAAATGCTCTTGCTTTGAACATACAGTCTGATTTCTCAATAATTTAAAATGGAGGTAAAACATGGTGTCAGAAAAATAGTGACTCTGTCCAAAGTCCTGGAAAAGTCTAACAAAAGCAAATTGCAAGCAACTAAGGCTGGTGCCTGGCTGAAGCAGATATAACAAGAAAATGGGCTCGAAATTGCTACAATGGCGGGTTTGGCAGCGAACAACGTTAATCGGAATTTTATGCTCATTACTGACATCGCACTTTATTTAGTTTGAAACTTGAAAACTTTTGTTTTCAGCGCAGTGGAAACTCCGATTAAATTTCTTAGCTGATGACGTTTGGTAGAATATTTTTCAGTTTTAGGTAAATCTAGTGAATATACCAGAGGCCTGCAAATTAATCCATCAGAACAATTAGAAATCAGGCCAAAGGACCTACACACCTAAAAGCAATAGAAAAAAAAATTGTTGCCATAATGTATAGAACTTGCAATGACTGACAGTAATGACAAAAAATGAAAGTTAAAATGCTTTTGTATCTAATAGACACTCAGAAAAGAGTGTTAAAAACTATCACGTAGTTTACTAGACTCCTAGAAGAATGCACCCTAGCAAAGATAATCCAGGTATTTGATGAGCTCTGTAAACCTAAGAAAAATTATCCTTTTTTATACTTACAAGCAAGAAGTAGGACAGCAACTGCAGAAAAATGTCTCTGAATTGAAAATTTTAGCAATTACCCAAAATTGCAGTGAGTTGCATGAATCTTTGATCAAAAATAGGATCATATGTGGAATTAGAGACTCATCCTTGAGGGAAATAGGTTTAGGCTTAGTAAAGTGTGCAAGGCAGGAGAGCACTCTAACGCATTAGTTCAGAGAGAACTCAGACACAGTGCTAAAGCAGTTGAAACCGCAGTCGGGCAGGATGAGGCTTTCTAAGAAGTTAGTATAAGTAGCATCAGCTGCCACGAGTACAGCAGTGTAAGTATTATGGGCAATAACATGAACAGCAGAAAGAAAAATATCCTATATATAGGCCCTAAGCTCTGAATTTCCTTACCTAAGCCTCTCCACCTCTCTCTCCTCCTTTAAGACGCTCCTTACAACCAACTTCTTTGACCAAGTCCACCTTTGGCTCGGTGTCAATTTTTGTCCAATTAGCTCCTGTGAAGTGCCTTGGGACATTTTACTGCGTTAAAGGTGCTATATAAATGCAAGTTGTTGTTTCCTCTCACAAACAAGGCATCTGTCGCCTGCATTATATCTCAATGCACTGCAGACTGACTGGTATGACTGATGTTCCCAGTAGCACCCTGGAAAGAGCCTGAGGCATAAAAGTTCCACTTACCTTCACTAACACTGGCAGCGCTGTGCCTGCCATGGCGTTTGGCTGGAAATCCTCCTGGAGTATGTTGTCAGTGTCTGTCTCCCTTATGAATCAGAGCCTACAAAGGTAGTGGGGGCGAAATTAAATACATGAGTAAAACAGGCGCAACAATGATAATTTTAACAGAGCAATGGTCCACGCCTGATTTGTACATGCATTTGGGCTGCTGCTACATTCATCAGGGTCGTTTTTAAGGCAGCCCTAAAACCCGTCTGAAATGAGCGCAGGCCTCGTTCCAATATTGAAACGAGTTTCCTGCCCCATTTCTGGGAAATTTGTTTAAACTGATCGGAGTTTGAGCTGTTCGAGTTTTTCAGGGTCTACACTGGCCTAACCAGTGGTCTTTAAAGCGACCACTGGAGGTCACCGAATAAACCGGCAGGTAAGTTTTTTTAACTTTACCTTAATGTGCAGCCAGGAGGAGTGTGAGTGCTCCTCCTGCCTCCACATTAATACTGCGTGCTGCTGCCAACCCGTGATCACTCCCCTCCTGTTTTCCTCCCCCCACCACATCCCTGGACTTGCATGCAAGCTAGCTCAACGTCTGAGGCGGTGAAAATTCAAAAGGCCCGGACCAACGAGCTGCATTGGAGTGCCCGATTAGTGCCTGCAGCTCGATGGATTTATCCCAATGAGGCCCAATGACTAATTTATATGGTATTCAAGCATTTCTCTTCTGGCACACGAGCTCAGTGCGTCGAAGATTTAATATCTGTTATCAGGCGGTATCGAATTTTAGCGCCAGTGTTCCTCTGTCAGTTCTTGCCAGTTGTGTTAGCGCCAATATATTCATCTGGCAGGTTTATAGTGGGTAGGAACTGGCCTCCTGTGATGCTGTTTCACTTCCCTGGCATCTAAAAGTTCTTTCTCATTGTCCTTCTATTCCTGCAAGCAACATAGGTACAAAGGGACCCTGAAGAAGACACCGATTACTCAAAGGACTACAAATCCCATGAATCCACACAGTGCAGCATAACAGGACAATTTTTTTAAGATAACTAAAGGTAATGTCTACAACATGTTGCAGCAAGATTGATTGTACCTGCCTGTCCTTTTAATGGCCTTTCCATCTCAGGTGCAGTCTAGCAACTGGTAACACAAATTTACATGGGTGTTCTTACCTTATCTATGACCCGCTTTACTGGTAGAAAATTACATTAAATTTAAATATCTGTGCTTTTATCAGGAGGATCTTTCAATTTCCATTAATTCCATCCCAGGAAATGTGTAAGCGCAAACATGGTGGACATGTGGCATTATAGATCTCTGCTCCTTTCCCTCTGCCTATGCCTCAGAAACCGACACACATAGGGCATTAGGCAGACTGGATTTGGCTCTTTTACATGTCAATTAGCACAAACACTTCAAGAGGAGAATGAAGGCAAGTGGAAAAAGAATCTGTACCAGATCTGTTGAAAAATCAAGATCACGGAGAATGGTGTAAAGATGAAGAAAACAGCTCACTTGAAAGATTATACTTTTTTATGTATTGTTTGTTTGAAATATTAACTAGTTAATTCATTTCGAGTTAAGTTCTTATATGATATTTCAGGAGTATGCATGAGAGGATAGAAATACTGCAGCACGGTTACACCCAGAGAAATGCAGCAGGGCATGAACTTCAAACCATCATTTTGACCTGCCATTGAACCTGTCCCAAATCCCGGGGATGGAGTTGTTTAAATAATAGGGACGGGTGCCAGAGCCTGTAGCTGCACAACAGGGGCCATCGACCCACAGAGGCAGCATTATTTCAGAGTGGCACCTTGCTGCTCTGAGAAGGAGAGCCTAAGGCCCAGACTGAACCAAAGAAAACCATGGCCACATTTTTTTTCCATTACCCTCAAGTAACAAAGGTGGAACTTGGTGACAGTAATTGATCCCTTTGGAATCAATTATCAATTGCTTCTTCTTTGTTGGGGCTTACACTAGGCCCAGAACGGAACCTATGTCTGCTTCAGCAGATGTAGGTCCCTCTGGGCCTATCAGGAGCGCTTCTGGCAGAATTCCTAGGGTAGTCTAGGAAGACCTACCAGACACTGCCCTGGATCAATCTAAGTGGGGGAAGGAATAGAAGGGCCCACTCTCCCTTGGAGTGGTTCCAGGTAGATCCAGGTTCCATTCTAAATTGCAGCCCCCACGTCAGAAATAGCTGGTATTATGCCAGATCATGCAATGTCTGGGGTTGGTAATTCAAGGATAATGCTTAATTTAAAACAAACCTGAAAAAAACACAAAAAAGAAAGGATGCTACAGAGTAAATTGCTAAGTTGAAGTGTCCAACAGATCCATTAGATATCGATTCCTAGAGGGGTGTCGTCTAGTGTGCTGCCTGAGCAATTATTTGCACCTAAATATATAAGGGCAGATTTTCCTTTTATTGCACTGGGGCATAAAGGATCACCTGGTTGCAGCACATAGAGGAAAATCTGGAGTGGAAGGTCTCATGCATATAACAGAACCCTTCCTATTTTCCCATTATGAACATGCAGTCCTCCCTGCCTGTTTTTCTTCTACATGCTGCACCCAGGCAATGAGAAAAAATGTATCCCATAGAAGCAGCCACTTTGGACAGCTGGGAAAGCAGTGAGTCATTGAACAGCACTCGTGTTTTGAACAGATAACTTGACTTCTCAGTGACTCACAGAACCAGGGAGGTGAAACATTACATCTAAAATTAGATTATTTCCAACCTTACGACTGAATGGTAAATTCTTGTGATGACTGTTTTAGTGCATTTATATGATATTTTGCAGTACTTAAGTTTGTCAGACTAAGTGCACTGACATTATTGAGCTGTTATTCTCTTGCACTGACATTTCATGAAATCTCCAGACCTAATGTTAGATAATGGCACAAGATCTTCCATCTTCTTGCTGCATATTTATTACTTTTTAAATTCTGTTTAATCCATTTTATTTCTGTTTGTTTCCTCTTTCTTTACTCTCCAAACATATTCAAAGTTAAACATCCTTTTATAAGCTCTAAAAATATCACAGACTGACCTATCACTATTTCTCAATAATTCTCCATGTACTGTCCAGTCAGAGCTAAGCTCACACCAAATAAAATGTTAGTTTATGCTCAACAGCAATGGAGAAACTAACCTCACCAGCAATGGACATGTTGGGGATATATCGCTAAGTTAGAATGTTTGCTGTGTGCAGTAGACCTCCCTGGCCCTTATGTAGGATTATCATTTTTAATCTAAGATTTTATTCACCAGGGGAAAACCCCAGTTTTGGGAAAATGTCTGCGAAAAGGACCCTGTTTAAAATACAGTTCCCAGACCAGAATGAACAAGCTTTTGAACTAAAACCCACCCCATCCAACAGAGACATTGCCTTGCATCATCACCAGCTCCAAGTTGGCTAAGGAGACAATGAAATCCCCCCCAGTTGATATAATTAAGTCAATCGGTCGGGACAACAGAATCCATCTGAAAACAGTTCACACCTCATATAGTCAACAGTTCCCATTGTCCTCCAATACCAGCTAGATGAGAGGCGGGAATATAATACACATTCAAACAAAGCTTTCTCTCCAGGGACCAATCATAGCATTTTGCACCGTCTGTTGAGATCAGCCAAAAACAGTATAACTGTGGCAGCCTCAGGAAGGAGGGGGTTGAACAGAGGAGGAGGTCGAAGAGTGGAGGGATCGAACAGTGGATGTCAAACGGACACCAGAGACATAGCTCTACAATATCAGAAGATCAGAGCAGGCCGCTCTCTCGACAACCAGGACCGAAGGAAGTCACATGCCCCAAGGAACGGGTACAGCCCCAAGGACTTTGATCGTAGAAGACACGACCCGGCAGCCAAAGTCAGCAGGGTGAGCATTTCAACCACAGCCTGCAGAATACTCAACTCACAGCCGTGTGGAGAGTTACCTTTGCATGTCCCGACCAAACCTTAGCAGTGTAGTGTTGGGAGTTAACAGCCATGAGTAAGGGAACACGGAGGGGCTTAGTTTAAGAAGTCCAAGGGGAAGTAATCTATTTGTTCGTAGTCATATGGAACTTTAGCATCAGTTTTGCTATATTGAGATTTGCTGTACACATTAAACATACTTTTACTGTTCAAAATCTGAAACCTGTGTCGATTGTATTATTCATCATCCTTCAGTGTGATTCATAAGGGCAAGCCCAGACCTTCGACCATAAATAAGTGAATTCAGTTGTGACCAGCAAGGCTGAATGACCCTCACACGATCGGAAACACCCTACACTTAGTAGGGCATTCTTTTATCTTTCTGGGACCATATGAAGCTGAGGCCATGTCTAAAAGAGAAAGTAATTAAAGACAAAATGGAGTCACAGGCAGCGTATTGTTTCAAGATGAAGTTAATGATCTTGAATGATTTTAGTCCTGAACTGTCTCACATCAACTTGCACTGCTGGCTTAGAGATGACTTACCCATTATTGCCATGGTGATAGACAGTGGAGTAGGATTCTGGGAAAAAGCCATGCACTGAATAAATTGAGATAACAATTCAAAAATTGCAGGGTTTTTCTGATTTTGCTTTATAGCAGACCCAGAGGAACTACAACAAGGAACCATGCAGAGCTGAGCAGAACCCTAGCATGACCAAGCTAGGTAACAGCATTCTCAATTTGAAAGTTGACCCTTACTCTGTCACTCACTCACCTTGAACGCAGACTAAGGGTCCCATCTAGTATGTGTCGCTAGTGTCTGCCCTCAGGCCTATAGTATGGGTTTGAGTTTCGTGTCCAGCTGTATTGGATTCAAATTAGTCTAGAACTGGAGAGTGGCACTGAATGTCACTGACTCACTTAAATAGAAAATTATTTGGTATGCAGTGAACAAATATCTATCTGTGTTTGTTACAACTACTTCTGACTCCATCTATAATTTATACCTTGATCTACTGTAGCCTTATACCTAGGGGGTTGTCACATTATATTTGAATGAGAATCAAAAGCAACCCAAATGAAAATCTTACATTCAACCATAATAAAGCTCTACAATTCTCCTATTGCCAATAATGATCTTTATCACATGGTTTGGTACAAAATCCTCTTGACAAACAACCAGAATAGGAGTCTAAAAGAGCAATAAACATGTATCCAGGCCGAGTGACTTCTACATATGCTTTTCTTCCATTGTCTTCAGCAGAAGTAGTAAACACTGACACAAGCTCTTTCCACTTGCCATTTCTCCTGACAAACAAACTAGTTCTCTCTGCAGTCCCAGACATAACATATCTTTTATTTCACTTAATGCCTAACACAGTGAATGTGCAGCAGATCTTCAGATAATGTCTGCTGAACATTCTATTCCATATTAACAGCATGCAGATGTGCTTATATTATTAGTCAGTGTGCAGTCTCATTTAGGCTCCACATGACACAAAGAAGATCTTCACACTAATTTAGGAGAAAATGCTTATGTCAATATCACATAACAATTACATTTGATATCACTGATAAAATAATAATTAGTAATTATCTATATTAGGTATACAATCTAAAATAGTATACCATGTTAGAGCCATTTTAGGACCTCAAGCAGATTGTTGTGGGACCTCATAAAGTAAAACTATGAGGGGAGATTTTCCTACTGCTGCACCCAGATGGCCTGGATCGCCTGGGCACAGTGAATATTGGTAAATTTAGCAGGTCAGAGCGCACACCTTTAAAGGAACCCACCCAATTTTCATTATATTCATTCCTCCATACGCGGCGGAAAATCAAATGGGTTCCTTTACAGGCAGGCGTTCCGACCTTTCCAATTTTCCGCTTTTCACTGTGCCCAGGCGATTCAGTGTACCTGGGCTCAGATGCAAGAAAAATCTCCCTTTTTATCTCCAGAGACAAATCTGCCCTGTGATCTTCTCCTAGTCTCAAAACATTGCGTAGTGCAGTGATCTATTAATCCTGCCTCAGGCAGGGTCATTTTCACATGCATACTGGAATTGTCAGCGTTTTCAACAGGAAAGAAGCACTGTCTAACTTCATTTCTCCTGTTTATTTTTGTACATTTATTTCATATAAAAAATTATACTGCATCTGAAAATCTAAATGGAATTTTTTTGCAAAAATCCTAACTCACCATAAAATAGTTTAGGACTCGGTTGGCATCATCACAAACCCATAATTCGTTCTGTTCTAAACTGATGTATGGTGCATTAATATATAATACAGGACCTTTGTTCTGAATCAAATTTTCAGCCAATATGTACAAGTCCTCAGAAAAACCTAGCATAGCACTTCTTCAAATATATTAGAATAGCTATGGGCAAATCTATAACATTTCTCAATTCTGCATTTTGCCATCTTTTACTGTTATTTTTTACATAGGACGGCAATCTGCATGTGATTTTCACACCTAGTGTGTGCCTCTACAAGATTTCTTACTTTTTGTTATAAGCCATTCCAGATTTTTGTTCCTCCATTTATGACCGGTCCGGGGATACCCAAAAGGGGGAACCACAGGCTAGATTTGGATTGTTGTGGATTCAAGCCCAACTCCAGGACTTTAGCACATTATCTGCTCTAATACCCTAGTGCACTACTAAGGGAGTGTTACATTGCTGGAGGTACTATCTTTCAGATGAGATGTTAAACTAAGGCCTGGTCTGCTTATTTTGATGGTTCAGGTGGATATAAAAAATTGTATGTCACTATTTGAAAAAGAGCAGGGAGTTCTCTTAGTGTCCTGACCAACATTCCTCCCTCAATTAACACCACCAAAAACAGATTAACTGGTCATTTATTTAATTTGCTGCTTGTGGGATCTTGCTGTGCTGTGCTTCAATTGTCTTTCTTGTTTACCATTCAAAAAATAACATTGTATTTGAAGTGCTTTGGGATATCCTGAGGACATGATGTGCTGGGGATGGGCACCAGGATGAAGCATTAGAGAGAAACAAGGTGCACAGAGGACTGGGAGAAACAAATAGCACTAGAGTAAAGAATAGTTCAGAAATAGGAGGGATCAAATGGGGCAAATGTGAGGCGATCTAAGATGAGTTTGATGTACATGTGCATAAATGCACGTAGCGTGGTAAATAAGGTTGCTGAGCTGCAGGCACAAGTTAGCACATGAGTCTATGATATAGTGGCAATAACGGAGACCTGGCTCAAAGAAGGGGAGGATTGGGTACATAATATTCCCAGCTACAAGGAGGAGGATTGGCAGTATTAATCAAAGAAACTATTATAGCACTGGAAAGAGAGGTCAAAGATAGAATCTATTTGTTTAGAATTAAGGAAGAACAGAGGAGCTATTATGCTACTGGGTGTATACTATAGGCCATCAAATAGTGGGAAGGAGATAGAGGAGCAAATTTTCAGGCAAATTACAGAAAGATGCGAGAACTATAGAGTAATGATATTGGGGGCCTTCAATTATCCTAATATAGACTGGGATAGTAACAGTTTTAAGGGCAAAGAGGGGTAGGAATTCCTAAAATGTATACAAGACAACTTTCTTGATCAGTTTGTTTCCAACCCAACAAGGAAGGAAGCAGTGCTGGATCTAGTTCTGGTGGATGAAGTGGGGCAAGTGGAGTATGTTTCAATGGGGGAGCATTTGGAGAATAGTGATCATAATATCATTAGATTTAGAATAGTTATGGAAAACGACAAGGACCAATCAAGTGTAAAAATATTTAACTGGAGGAGGACTAATTTCAGTGAGTTAAAAAGAGATCTTGCTCTGATGGATTAGAATCAAAAATTGGTAGGCAAAATATTAATTGAGCAATGGGAGGCCATCAAGGAGGAGATGATTCGGGTACAAAATAGACACATTCCCATGAGAGGGAAAGGAAGGGCATCCAAAGCTAGAGCTCCCTGGATAACTAAAGATACAGAGATTAAAATGAAACAGAATAAGGAGGCTTAAGAAAAATGTAAGGTTCACAATACAGTAGAGAACCAGGCTGAATACAGAAAGTACAAAGGAGATCTATAAAAGGGAATATGAGGAGCAAAGAGAGAGTATGAGAATAGATTAGCGGCTAACATAAAAGGGAACCCAAAAGTCCTTTATAAACATATAAATAGTAAAATGATAGTTAAACAATGAGTAGGGCTATTGACAAAAAAATAAATCTTCTTGTTGAGGCAGAGGGTGTGGCTGAGGGGCTAAATAAATACTTTGCATTGGTCTTCACTGGAGAAGAGGATGCTGCCAATGTAGCAGTAAAGGAGGTAGTCTCGATAAGGAATAGGATAAAAATAGATAAAGAGAAGGTGCTTAAAAGATTGGCAGTACTCAAAGTAGAAAAGATACCCGATCCAGATGGGATGCATCCTAGGTTACTGAGGGAAGTAAGGGTAGAATTTGTGAAGGCTCTGGCCACAATCTTCCAATCCACCTTAGATATGGGGATGGTGCCAAAGAATTGGAGGATTGCAAATGTTACACTCCTGTTCAAAAAAGGGGCGTGGGGTAAACCCATCAACTACAGGCCAGTCAGCCTAATGTCGATGGTGGGGAAACTTTTAGAGACAATAATCAGGGACAAAATTAATTGGCACTTGGAAAAGTATGGGCTGATAAATGGAAGTCAGCACAGATTTGTTAAAGGAAAATTGAGTTTGATTAACTTGATTGAGTCCTTTGATGCAGTAACGGAAGGGGTCGATGGGGGTAATGTGGTTGATGTGTATATGGACTTTCAAACGGCATTTGATAAGTTAGCACATAATAAATTTGTAAGCAAAATTAAAGCCCATAGGATTAAAGGGACAGTGGTAGTGTGGATATGAAATTGGCTAAGGGACAGAAAGCAGTGAGTAGTGGTGAACGGTTGTTTTTCAGACTGAGGGAAACATATAGTGGTGTTTCCCAGGGGTTGGTATGAGGATCACTGCTCTTTTTGATATATATTAATGACCTGGACTTGGGTATAGAGGGTATAATTTCAAAGTTTGCAGATGACACGAAACTCGGAAATATGGTAAACAATGTAGAGGGTAGTTATAGACTTCAGGAGGACATGGGCAGATTGACTGGTGAAATGGGCAGACACATGGCAGATGAAATTTAATGCAGAGAAGTGTGAAGTGATACATTTTGGTAGGAAGAATGAGGAGAGGCAATATAAACTAAATGGTACAATTTTAAAGGGGTGCAGGAATAGAGAGACCTCGGGGTGTACGTACACAAATCTTTGAAGGTGGCAGGACAAGTTGAGAAGTCTGTTAAAAAATGCATATGAGATCTTGGGCTTTATTAATAAAGGCATAGTGTACAAAAGCAAGGAAGTTATGCTAAACCTTTTTAAAACACTGGCTAGGCCTCAGCTGGTGTGTTGTGTTCAATTCTGGGCATCACACTTTAGGAAGGCTTTAGAAAGGGTGCAGATGAGATTTACTGGAATGATAGCAGAGATGAAGGACTTCAGTTATGTGGAAAGAATGGAAAAGCTGGGTTGTTCACCTTAAAGCAGAAATGGTTAAGGGAAGATTTGATAGTCGTGTTCAAAATCATGAATGGTTTTGATAGAGTAAATAAGGAGAAACTGTTTCCAGTGGCAGAAAGGTCGGAAACCAGAGGACACAGATTTAAGGTGATCGGCAAAAGAACCAGAGGCGACATGACGAAGCATTTTTTTATGCAGCGAATTGTTATGATCTGGAATGCATTGCCTGAAAGGGTGGTCACTTTCTGTGCTGTATCATACTATGATGCTATGATAAATATAAGTTCTTTCTTCTTCTCCTTTTATCAAAACCTGCTTACTCACTCTATCCCCAGGCTTAGATTAGCCATCCCTTCCCATGCAACTTTAGGCTCTAAATTGGGTCGTGTAGCACCCGTTAGTTAGGTGCTACGCCATCTCCTAAGGACCCAAAATGGCATCCGGATTGCATGCGCACACTTCTAGTGTGAAGTGCGCCGGACACCTTATTGGTCAAGATGTTCACGCACGTGCAGATAACGAATGCCAACATCATGTGAAGTAGGAAGAATATTTGGTAGATCAGTGTGCAACGCTGATTTAAAGGGACAGATGTGATTTTGGAACTGAATGCTCCAGTGCGCAGGCTTTCTGGCAGGCTTTCCAGTGCACCAAGCATTTGGTGGTGTACACCCATCACCCATCTTCTGTAGCTTGGCCCATCTGACTCCTTTGCAGCAGAACTAGTGTGCGGCCTTGCCCTCTGGCGAGGTGGCACCTGTGGTATCGATTCTCCCCACCCTGACTCCTGCACACTTGTGCCCGGTGTCTCACCATGTGCAGATCCCTCCCCTAACCTAGCTTCTACACTATGCGCAGTGTCAGTATCTGAGCTGGTGGCTGCGAGTGTCAGATCAAGTGACGGTGTGACTTCATCATTACTGTCTTCCTCCTCCTCCTCGGACGGTGCCAGCTCCAGTTCTTGGGTATCTGCAATGACAATGGGAGACGGGTTGAGTTGTGGAGTGGGGAGAGGAGCAAGTAAGACGTGCGTGCTGACAGCATCTGCAGCACGTGAGTCAGAAAAGATTGTGGGATGCGGGAGATGCGGGAAACAAGAAGGAGGATTCAGAATGCAGAGACCCTCATCATCGATGTGGGTCGTGTGTGGTGCAATGCTCCTGTCATTCACTTCCAGAGCTACTTCCTCCCAATGCCTCCACCGATTATGTTTGGAGGGCCTCCTGCCCCCCTGCAGATAAAGGATGGCCCACCTTGCATCCACCTCATGCACCAAGGCCTCTAGAGTGTCATCTGAGAGCATTGGTGCATGCTCTCTCGCAGGTCCAACCATTACTACTTCTCTTCCACCACCGATTAAATTGAAAATGTACCTTCTACAGCCACAGTGCACCTCCCCTTTAAGAAGTGCAGGCTGCCTTTAAGTAGCGCTGGCCACGCCCCATATCGGGCACCCTGCTGGTCCGTGCAGCCACTCAGCAGCGTAGGCAGCGCTGGCTGCACGCAGAAATTATGGAGATTATCAGGTAGCACTTATCTCATGTGCTGCCTGCATCTCAATGGCCGTGAGCGGGTTAATCGCGCACCATGACCCCCGCGCCTGGTTTCGGGGGTTATCCAATTTAACCCCCATAAAGTTCAATTGTTTCCATGAAACGAGAACCCTGCCCAGATTCTCTCCCATTGTAAAAATGCTGTTAAACTTGGCACTGGGGTTTAGCATTAACCAATTCCTCAATATACATGCCAACCTACAAACCTAGCAAAAGCTGATCAAACAGCTTCAGAAATGCTGACATAGATCCGTCTGCATGTAAAAGATCTTCAAAGAAGAGCAGGGGAGTTCTTCCAGTGTCCTGGCCAATATTTATCCTTCAACCAACATCACCAAAATAAACTTAACTGTTGATTTTTCACATTGCTGTTTGTACTCAAATTGGTTGCTGCATTTGCAATGGCTATAACTCAGAAATATTTAATTCACTGTAAAATGCTTTTGGGCATCCCAAGGACATGAAAGGCGCTATATAAATGCAAGTTCTTTATTTCTAAATTGTGGCAATTCCACAAATATAGCAATAGAAGTACTCAAATAAAGCCAATTAATGCATTCACCAGGAGACATCCTCTTTATCTCAAAACAATTGGCTACAACTGGCCTTCGAAAAAATTAACCTGCACATAAGCGAACAGTCAGGCATGCTCCAGAAAGTTCCTTTAAAGAAAATGAAAAAAAAAATCTGCATTATAACAGTGTGTTTATTATATATTATCCCTTTAGGAACAAACATGAATTAAACATATCTACAACTCTCAGAAACCATCAGCTCATCTTTAAATGTTTTACTCAAATTTGTGGGGGAAAGTAACATCTGATTCTTTCAACTGGTTCCAACCCTGCCTTCCAAATGATTCATGTTGACAACCTCCAAGGTATTAAGGGATATGGGCCAAAGGCAGGTATATGGAGTTAGATCACAGATCAGCCATGATCTTATCAAATCGCGGAGCAGGCACGAGGGGCTGAATGGCCTACTCCTGTTCCTATGTTCCTAATCCCAGGGAAAATAGCTAATTTTCCTGGCAAAATTCTGATGGCTACTATATTGGTTAAAATACTGATTGTCAGGTTAAAAAGCTAATGGTTGCCATGTGAATAGCCATGTTGGGGAGAATTCTGATTCATTACACAAAAGCTCATGTCATACAATTAATGTTTTCCCTCTCCAAAATGTTCTAAATTATACCACGATAGGACAATATTAGGGATGAAATTCTGCATATTGGAAATTTTTGCCTGTAAAAAAATTAAAATCTGAATTTTAACAGCTTGTTTATTATATATATCTTCTCCAGGAACAAACCTGAAATAAACCTACCAGCAACTCTCAGAAATTATCAACTCACCTTAAAACTTTCAAATTTGCGTGCAACTATCATCAAATGCAAAGAATTAATGAACAAGTATGAATGAAGAGGTTTCATCTAAATATGCCCAGGATTCATCAAGTCTAACAAATATTTTTGAACAAATCTTAATAGATTATCATGACTTAGTACCTCAACAAGCAGGAGGTGAGTCTCTTGATCCCTATAAGAAACATTCTTTTCACCAATACAGATATGTGAAGTGGAAACATTAGAGCTGGGATACATAAATCACCAAGAACAGTGTAATCTATAAAAGCAGTAATTAATTTGGTCAGGAGTATAGCAATGCTTAGCTTTGGTAAATGATCTCAATCTATATATTACAAAGCAGACTTGGCAAGATATCATCAGCATGGTCAATACCATTGCTGTTTACAGTGTATATAGAAGATTTGGAGTTGGGACCAGAAACAAAGCAGTTTACACTTGGAGATAGCATCAATGGGGTTCAGAAATGGAGAAGGGGCAAACCAAAATACAAAGGCATCTGGATAGGTTGGGATTGTGGGCTTAAGATTGGAAATAGCATTTAATGTGGTCAACTGCAAAGCCATAATAATGAAATAGGGAAATAAACAGTGAAAATGTAACCTAAATGGCTTTAAGCTTTTGGACATAGCACAGGAGGGGGATGTGGTGTATAGTTGACAGAAGCGAACAGTACAATGTCTAAGGGCAGAACCCCTCAGGACCGGGTTAAATGTCCACTTGCAGCCTTTTGGGGTTCCGCGATCTTCCACCGAAGTTGCAAGAAGAGATTGGAAGAACCAGTGCAGAAATTCAGGGCCAAGATCTTTATAGGAGAGCATTATTGTTTTTACTAGGCTGCTCCGTTGCTTCTCTTCTTTAAAAAACAACTTTTAATCCACTTAGAGTAAAAGCATGGTTTTATTTAAATGGAGTGCATTGCATTTTATATAGTTTGTGTTTTTAAATTAAATCATTCTTTGTACTTGTATGAACATGCATTGCTACATCAAAATCTATTTATCGAAGTACTACTTGAAGCTAGAAATTGTCAATGTTTTGTTTCACAAATTTGCTTTGCTTCATTTCCCTCATTGCAAGGGTTTATACTTTATCACTTGAGTGGTTATTGTTTGTCATTTTTAACCATACTGCACACCACAATCATAACAAGGTGAAAGGTTACAGACGTACTACCGAGAAATTCTTAATTAGGTTCACATTTCTACACAAATGTTTCTATATTAAACTCTCTCTTTGTACAGTTTCATCAATTGCTTTCCTTGACGTTGAATTCAGATGACCATAGAAATTTCTGTCGACACTTTACAAGTAACAGATTGCATTTAGGTTACTTTGTTAAAGCTGTAGAATTATTCTGTAGACACTCTATTAAATGTTCTCTGAATCTTCATATTATTAAATCCAATTTTATTAAATTAACAAAATAAATGCCGCACCTCCTATAGGGTTTTCTATTCAATTTGCAACATTGCTTTAAACACGAGCTAAATTTTTATGCTGGTGATAACTGACACTGTTTTTGTGAATCTCAACATGCAGTAATGATACAGATAGGGGGACTAGTGGTTTCTCAGATTTACACTCTCTAGCACCCATGTTAGGGATAAACTTTTGATGTTCAGAAAAGAGGGAACTGACCCTAAAAGGAGGCAATGAAAAGGGACTACTAACACTTTATCCGATTTCCTCATTTTACGATGCTGATATCGATGACGGGAGTGGTCCTATCCCTGGCAGGGTGTTTCTCTTTCTATTTTTGAGACCTCACCTCTGTCCTCAAAGGACAAGACATGAGCTGCAGATTTGATAGAAATCAATGTAGTCACTAAAAGAACTTCTCCTTAAAATATTAAACCAATCCTCTTTATCATATGTGGACTATTGATCCCATCTGCTCCACTGTTGATAGCTAAGAAAAATGGCCACCAATCTGTTAGGTAGATCATTGAATGTGGTAATTTTTCAGCCAGGAAGGAAAATCCCACAATCAAATAGAAGCAGAATTGTTTACCAAGTCTAGCAGCAGGAACCTTTACCCACTAAGTGAACAAAATCTGCCTGCGCAGTCTGACCTACATACATGTGAATGTGCACGTTGTTTGTGCATCCCAGTGTTTCTTGTTTAGAACCGCATTAAGATTTATGGAAAAACTATTTTGTACTGCATACCTATGAGTTATATCATGTATTATAGATTTAGCCTTGCCCAACATGCCATGGCTGATTTATTTTTTAATTTTAGAAATGGAAAGCAGGTATATAGGGGGCGGAGAGGGATTTTACCTGATATTGTCAGTAAAATGGTGGGATGGGATTTGTGCTCATCCATATGATCCCACCAAGCATCTGACCATATTTTCCTTAGGAGTGCCTCATTCAGTATGCAGGGTGGAATTTCAGCAAGAATCCCACTCCTGACTGGGCCTCTGCTGCCGGGAGAGAGAGAAATCTAGGCAGGCTGCAGCAGTTTAAAGGGAGCTAGCGGTGCACAAATTGGCTGCCATGTTTCCTACATTACAACAGTAACTACAGTTCAAAAGTGCATCATTGGTTGTAAAGTGCTTTAGGTCGTCCTGAGGTCGTGAAAGGCATTATAGAAATATAAGTCTTTCTTTTCTTTCTTTTACTGCTGACTGGGCACAGCCTAGCTAATTTGAATATACAACATCTGAACCCAGGTCCCTTCATTTATGACTCATAGCGATGTATACAGAATAACTAGAAATTCCATTTCTTGATGGTATTAATTACATTTGAGCTCATCTAAAACTCATCCGTCACTGACCTCATCTCTTCTGGAGATCTTTCCCTCATGACCTCCAACCTCATAGTCCCCCAACCTCACACAGCCCACTTCTACCTCCTTCCTAAGATCACAAACAGGGCTGCCTCAGTAGACCCATCGTTTCAGCCTGTTTTTGCTCAACAGAACTTATTTCTTCCTATCTCAACTCTATTTTTTCGCCCTTTGTCCAGTCTCTTCCATTCTACATCCTCGACTCTTTAACAGTTCCCAGTCTCCTGACCTAACCATCTCCTTTTCCCCTGGACGTCCAGTACCTTTACATCTCCATCCCCCACCAGGATGGCCTGCAGGCCCTCTGCTTCTTCCTTGAATGGAGGCCCAACCAGTCCCCATCCACTACCACCCTCCTCCGCCTGGCTGAACTGTTCTTACGTTGAACAACTTTTCCTTTGACTGCACTCACCTCCTCCAAATGAAAGGTGTCACTATGGGAACCTTTGATGGCTGTTTGAGGCAGTTTTCTGCTTTCACCCCAAACTGGAAAATTTCATCAACTTTGCTTCCAATTTCCACCCTCCCCTTGCCTTCACATGGTCCATCTCCAACTCGTCCTCTCCCTTCCCTTCCTCAACTTCTCTATCTCCATTTCTCGGGATAGATTGTCAATCAATATCTACTATAAGCCGACCAACTCCCACAGCTACCTTAATTACACTTCCTCCCACCACGCTTCCTGTAAGGACTCTATTCCCTTCTCCCAGTTTCTCTGTCTTCGTCGCTCTGTTCTGATGATGCCACCTTCCATAGCAGTGCTTCCGATATGTCTTCCTTTTTCCTCAACCGAGGATTCCCCTCCACTGTCGCTGACAGGGCCCTCGACCGTGTCCATCCCATTTCCCGCATTTCTGCCCTCAACCCTTCCCCTCCCAGAAGCACAATAGGGTCCCCTTTGTCCTCAGCTTCCACTGCACCAGTCTCCACATTCAATGTATCATCCTCCGCTATTTCCGCCATCTCCAGTGCGATCCCACCACCAAATGCATCTTCCCCTTCCCTCCCCTTTCAGCATTTGGAAGGGACCACTCCCTCCGCGACACCCTGGTCCACTCTTCCATCAACCCCAATACTCGCTCTCCTCCCCACAGCACTTTCCCGTGCGAGTGCAGGAGATCCAACACCTGCCCTTTCACCTCCTCCCTTCCCACGGTCGAGGGCCCCAGACACTCCTTCCAGGTGAAACTGCGATTTACTTGTACCTCGTTCAATTTATAATACCGTATTCGCTGCTCACAATGCGGTCTCCTCCATAATGGGGAGGCCAAACACAGATTGGGTGATCACTTTGTTGGACACCTCCGCTCAGTCCAGCAAGCATGACCCTGAACTGCCGGTCGCTTGCCATTTTAATTCCCCGTCCCACTCCAACTCAGACCTCTCTGTCCTTGGTCTCGTACACCGTTCTAATGAAGCTCAACGGAAACTCGAGGAACAGCACCTCATCTTTTGATTAGGCACTTTACAACCTTCTGGACTCAACATTGATTTCAATAACTTCAGATCATAAGCACTGCTCCCATTTTTTTCGGACAGCAGGTGCTGGTAATGGTTCTGCTGTTGCCATTTACAGCTCCTCTAGACCCATCTTTTGTTTCTTTACTTGTCCCATTACCACCCTCCATGCCTTGCACCATCATTCCTTTTGTCACTTAATCACTCCTGCCCTCTGCCTTATCAGAGATCTTCCCTTTTGTTCTTTCCTCCCCTCCCCTTCCTCCCCCCCCACCTTCCCTGACTCTGTACTTGCTTAAAAACTGTTTACTCTTCAACTCCTTCCAGTTCTGACGAAGGGTCGTCAACCTGAAACATTAACTCTGTTTCTTTCTCCACAGATGCTGCCTGACTTGCTGAATATTTCCAGCATTTTCTGTTTTTATTTCAGATTTCCAGCATCGACAGTATTTTGCTTTTGATTCAACCAAACCTCTGCTGCCCATATCCTAACTCACACCAAGTCCCGTTCACCCATCACCCCTGTGCTCGTTAGCTTACATTGGCTTCTGGTCTGGCAATACCTTGATTTAAAATTCTTATCCTTGTTTTCAAATCCCTCCATGGCTTTCCCCCTTCCTATCTCTGTAACCTCCTCCTACAACTCTCTGAGATCTCTGCACTCTTCCAATTCTGGTCTCTTGTGCAGTCCCTATTTTCTCTGTTCCACTATTGGCGGCCGTGCCTTCAGCTGCCTCGGCCCTAAGCTCTGGAATTCCCTCCCTAAACCTCTCCGCATCTCTACCTCTCCTTTTTTAAGACGCTCCTTAACACCTACTTCTTTGATCAAGCTTTTGGTCACCTGTCCTAACATTTCCTTATGTGTCTCGGTGTCAAATTTTGTTTGATAACGATCTTGTGAAATGTCTTGGGATGCTTTACTATGTTAAAGGCACCATATAAATACAAATTGTTGTTGTTGTTGAGAAGAAATATAAAGTTAGGGCCAGGTAGGTAGGGAAGATGCTGTATTGCTGTGTTGTTCAACAAGTGAGGAAAAATGCACCGTCCATCTAGGCATTAGAAATAGTTAAGTTTGAAGGAGGCAAAGCGAGCCAATGGCCCCAAGCAGAATAAAACCCTAGAACTTTTCTGATGCAGACCACTAAGTGCTTCTGAAGGAGATAGGAGGAAGGAGGAACAGACTCCTAGGTGTGGATGCCACCAAATCACCCAGGAATAACACTTGTGCCACCTGGAGGGTGGTGGTACTGGCACTGAGTGCCAACTACTTCACCCCCCAGGACTGCAGAACAATGCCACAAAAAAGGTCATGATGTGGAGATGCCGGTGATGGACTGGGGTGGACAAATGTAAGGAATCTTACAACACCAGGTTATAGTCCAACAAATTTATTTTAAAATCACAAGCTTTCGGAGATTATCCCCCTTCGTCAGGTGAATGAGTGAAAGGTTCTCAATTCGCATATCTTATATTAGGCTGGGACACCATCACACCAATCAAAAGGTGTCGTTGGTGTTCAGACAGATTAGCCACGGAGAACAGTACGTCCCACTACACTGAATATACATTGTGTCAAATTACACAGACAGAGAGAAAGAGACCCAAATGGCAGAGAGAGAGAGAGAGAGAGAGAATATTAAAAACAGATAACTTTTTTTTCCCTTTGCTGGTGGGGTTACATGTAGCGTGACATGAACCCAAGATCCCGGTTGAGGCCGTCCTCATGGGTGCGGAACTTGGCTATCAATTTCTGCTCGACGATTTTGCGTTGTTGTATGTCTCGAAGGCCGCCTTGGAGAACGCTTACCCGAAGATCGGTGGCTGAATGTCCTTGACTGCTAAAGTGTTCCCCGACTGGGTGGGAACCCTCCTGTCTGGCGATTGTTGCGCGGTGTCCGTTCATCCGTTGTCGCAGTGTCTGCATGGTCTCGCCAATGTACCATGCTCCGGGGCATCCTTTCCTGCAACGTATGAGGTAGACAACGTTGGCCGAGTCACAGGAGTATGAAACAATGTACCTGGTGGGTGGTGTCCTCTCGTGTGATGGTGGTATCCGTGTCGATGATCTGGCATGTCTTGCAGAGGTTGCCGTGGCAGGGTTGTGTGGTGTCATGGACGCTGTTCTCCTGAAAGCTGGGTAATTTGCTGCGATCGATGGTCTGTTTGAGGTTGGGTGGCTGTTTGAAGGCGAGTAGTGGAGGTGTGGGGATGGCCTTGGTGAGGTGTTCATCGTCATCGATGACATGTTGAAGGCTGCGGAGAACATGGCGATCTTCGGGTAAGCGTTCTCCAAGGTGGCCTTCGAGACACACGACAACGCAAAATCATCGAGCAGAAATTGATAGCTAAGTTCCGCACCCATGAGGACGGCCTCAACCGGGATCTTGGGTTCATGTCACGCTACACGTAACCCCACCAGCAAGGGGGAAAAAAAGTTATCTGTTTTTAATATTCTCTCTCTCTCTCTCTCTCTCTCTGCCATTTGGGTCTCTTTCTCTCTGTCTGTGTAATTTGACACAATGTATTTTCAGTGTACTGGGACGTACTGTTCTCCGTGGCTAATCTGTCTGAACACCAACGACACCTTTTGATTGGTGTGATGGTGTCCCAGCCTAATATAAGATATGCGATTTGAGAACCTTTCACTCATTCACCTGACGAAGGGGATAATCTCCGAAAGCTTGTGATTTTAAAATAAATTTGTTGGACTATAACCTGGTGTTGTAAGATTCCTTACAAAAAAGGTCAATAACCTCACCAGATCGGGCAAGGTAACATACTGGACACTCTTCCTTTTTTTGCTTACACTAAGCATCAGCACACACTTACTCTCTTAAAGCAACAATTGCACAACTGACCCTTCACAATGCACTTTGGTTAAGAGCAGCTCCAACTCAAATCTCTTGAACAATAGGCAAAGACGATGAATTCACCTGATCTCCTGTAAAAGGCTCCAGTGGCATGATGAATATAAACTGCTACAGCTGCCGGACTGATATTTGACCAATCACTGCCTCAAATTACATGGTGTATTAAACTTATGGTTAGCAGTCGCCTTCATAGTCATAGAAAGAGCAGTGCAGGCAGATGGGTGTACTCCTGCAGTACATGACAGCGCTATCCCATTGTCTCTTTGGTAAAGTATACTTTTGTTATGCACAACTCCTGAGTAAGGTCCTCATATGACCTCCATTGCCTATATATTGTATGATGGGTGGGTGGGGGGAGGTAATATCTGGTGGGTGCATCTTCCTTAATTGCTGGATGACTCTTCTTTGCTCCATCCTGTGCTCCTCCTCCTCCTCCTCCTCTCCCTTCATGATAATGGTGTACAAGGTATACTCATAGGGAATACCATCACTGTTCCTGAGAAACTCCCATTGGGGGTAGGAGGTGGTCCAAAAGTCTGCCAATGATCTGACCCTGTAAGTAGCGAGTCCTCAGCTGCACCTGTTGACTATCCAGGGGGAATTTTAACATCCTCCACCTGACAGTAACCGAGCAGAATGGGAGTTAAAATCCAAACGGTAAACTAACGGCTCTTTTATCACCCTGCCGTGGTTGAAGTGGGAGCCTCGTGAATGACTGTAAATTGGGATTCAATGATGTCCTACTGAGCAGGTGTGGTCCTCCAGGCCCCTCAAAGAAATTTTGGCTGCTGCCAGCCCAGGCTCCCAACCTTTCAGCCCGCAAAACCCTCCTGACTCCACCCTGGTGACTTACATGACTCCCAACCTGGCAGCCTCTGGGCCTCCCCACCTTTGCAGGCCACAAGCTGGTGCACTGCCTCTGGTCGCCCATTTTAGGTGGGTAGCTGTCCAGTGAGATTCAAAGAAAAGCCCAGCCATTAAAATGGAACTCAGGAGAAGTGTTTTAATGGTGGAAATTAAGCAAAAACCAATTCCAAATTTCCTGTCTAAAAAAAATTCCTGCATCATTTATATACCACTAATGCACTGAAAACATTGAGGACGTTTATTTTTATTCATTCGTGGGATATGTACATCACTGGCAAGGCTAGCATTTATTACTGAATGCTAGTTGCTCTCGAGGAGGTGGTGGTGAGCCTTTTTCTTGAACTGCTGCAGTCCATGTGGTGAAGGTACTCCCACAATGCTGTTATATAGGGAGTGCAAGGATTTTGATCAAATGACCAAGGAATGACGATATATGTCTAAATCAAGATGGTGTGTGACTTGGAGAGGAACGTGGAGGTCATGGTGTTCCCATGCACTTGCTGCCCTTGTCCTTCTCGGTGTTGGATGTCGCGGGTTTGCGAGGTTCTGCTGAAGAAGCCTTGGCAACTTGATGCAGTGCATCCTGTAGATAGTACACACTGCAGCCATGGTACGTCGGTGGTGGAGGGAGTTACATAAGAACATAAGAACATAAGAAATTGGAGCAGGAGTAGGCCAATCGGCCCCTCGAGCCTGCTCCACCATTCAATAAGATCATGGCTGATCTGATCCCAACCACAAATCTAAAGAACACAAGAAGTAGGAGCAGGACCCGGCCACACAGCCCCTGGGCCCTCTGCGCCACCCACAGGGCATTGACCGATCCGAACTCAGCTTCATGTCCAATTTCCTGGCCGCTCCCCATAACCCCTAATTCCCTTTACTTCTAGAAAACTGTCTATTTCTGTTTTAAATTTATCTAATGATGTAGCTTCCACAGCTTCCTGGGGCAGCAAATTCCACAGACCTACCACCCTCTGAGTGAAGAAGTTTCTCCTCATCTCAGTTTTGAAAGAGCAGCCCCTTATTCTAAGATTATGCCCCCTAGTTCTAGTTTCACCCATCTTTGGGAACATCCTTACTGCATCCACCCGATCAAGCCCCTTCACAATCTTATATGTTTCAATAAGATCGCCTCTCATTCTTCTGAACTCCAATGAGTAGAGTCCCAATCTACTCAACCTCTCCTCATATGTCCGCCCCCTCATCCCCGGGATTAACCGAGTGAACCTTCTTTGTACTGCCTCGAGAGCAAGTATGTCTTTTCTTAAGTATGGAGACCAAAACTGTATGCAGTATTCCAGGTGCGGTCTCACCAATATGTTTAAGCTTGTGGATGGGGTGATTGTCAAGCTAATTGCATTGTCCTAGATGATGTGGAGCTTCTTGAGTGTTGTTTCAGCTGCTCATACAGGCAAGTGGAGAGCATTCCATCACACTTCTGACTTGTGCCTTGTAGGTGGTGGAGAGGCTTTGGGGAGTCAGGAGGTGAGCCACTCTGCGCAGAATATTGGCATTTATGTGGCTACTCCAGTTAGTTTCTGGTCGATATTTACACCCAGGATGTTGATGGTGGGAGACTCAGTGATGGTAGTGCCATTGAATGTCAAGGGGAGGTGGTTAGGCTCTCTCTTGTTGGAGGTTTTCATTGTGTGGCACTTATATATCTCAGACACCTGAATTAAAACATTACTTAAGAAATCTATTGGAGTTGAGAAACATTTCGTAACTTTGCAACTTTCATTCAATTAAATGATGTTCTGTAATCAAGTGAAACCTGCTGGGTTGACTTTTTTGCTTCTGTTTAAGGTTTATTTTTAATAAACCTGATTTGTAGATTATAATCTAAAACACGTCTGACAGAATGACGTATCTTCCATTATTCAAAGATTAGACACAGATGGAGGACTTGTGGTATTTATTTCCAGTGAGCTAATTACAATAAATCTGTATTCTATTCAACCTCTAATCAACCCTGAGCAATGCTACATTGCCAGATATTGTGCACATAACAGCAACAACAATTGCATTTATATAGCACCTTTAAAATGTCCCAAGGCACTTCACATAGGCAGAATCAAGAAAAAACATACGGTCTCACTATGTTTTGTAGGGAGCAAGGGTTGACTTACAGGAGTTGCATTTAGCACTGAGCATGAGAGAAGTCTCTGGTGAGTGTCCAAAATTGATAACAGCTCACATCTTGGCAGACTTTGGAGCAGAACAGTGTACTCAGTAATAATGTTTACGCAATGCCCAGTGCTGGCTTAGGGTATGGTGAGCTTGTGTTTTTCATTTAGTTGGACAGGACCACTTTTTCACACTTTCGGAAGATGCTCCTGAAATGAAATACAATATATTGCAGCACCAACACAAAGCATCACACAGTCTACCCAGGTGACGGTGAAATCTAAATGATGAAAACAAAGCCACTCACTGGGGCTTGCTGACACACAAAGACTGTGATTTTGTTGCAGTGGTTAATCTCTGATGTGTAGTGGGAAAAGTGAGAGGAAGGGACACAGGTAGAGGCCAAACATTTCCCCAGAGGAGTGAAGAAAGGGAAAGTCAAACAAAGATTTCTTAACTGTCAAAGAGCAACACTGATAGTTGCTTCAAAAACAGATGACCCTTATAACTGTGAGGGTATGTGACATGTAGAGGACTTACAACTGGAAAAAAAGGTAATTATTTATTTATCATTACATTTTCTGACTAAGCTATGTAACTGATTCAGAAATTAACCAGATACAGAGAAATCAGTTTCACCATTAGGTCAGTGTTTCATATCCCTACTGAATGATTAGAAATGTTAAGAGCTAAGTTGTCTATATAATAATAGTGAATGCACTTCAAAAATAATCCATTGGTTGCAAAGCACATTGAAATGTTCTGAGGACATATTTTGGTGCTATATAAATGCAAGTTGTTTCTTTCTTCCTTTGACACTTACTTTATGCTGCATATTGAAGGAATCATTTAATATCTGTGTTTTTGATTTCATAACACGATGACTGATTTGCTCTGAAACCATATTGATAACCTGATAGTAGGTTGTTGTGAATATGGACCTAGAACTGGGTTCAGGGAGTGATCTCTTCACCGGAAGGGGCAGGCCTGTGGCACAACAAATATTGGGCCTCATTTACATGAGGCCAGTGAACGGCACATGCCTACTGGGTGGCACCAGCAGCAGCCCGCATGTAGGTCCTGGGAGAGGGGGGAAGCGATTGGGATGGAGGGGTTGACCAGGGGGGGCGGAAGTGTTCAGGAGGGAAGGGGTGACAGGGAGAGGGGGTGAAGCGATCAGGAAAGGGAGGGGCAACTGGGAAGGGGGGGGGAGTAATCAAAAGGGAGGGGGCGATCGGGAGAAAGGTGACCGATTGGAAGGGAAAGGGTCAAGTGGGGGCCGGCAATGGTCTTCGGCACTGCAGTGGACCCGGGAGAAGCACTCCTGTAGCTGGGGCTCCACATTCAGGTAAGTATTTTTTAACAAACTTATCTTTTTTGTGGCGACCTGCAGCAAGCCCTTCAAGGTCTCTCTGTTGGCCACATGCGGACCACATTTTCCTGAAGCTGGCCCGGCTTCAGCTGCGTTCAGGGCAGCTCAATTTTACATAGAAGGTCTCAAGACCCCCTGTTGGCATATGCAAAGGGCCTAACGCCTGTCTCAGGTACGGCCCCTGGACACCTCTTTTATGGCCTTCACCAATATGGCGGGTGACACATGTCTGGTGAGTAATGAGCGCCCATACCCCGCCCGCCATATTGGATGTTTAGCCCCCCATTTTGCACTCCTCTTCTGCAGGTATATCACTTCCATAAGTTTTATACATGTTGAGTAAAAGGATGGTTAAAAAAGAGGTTTGCCTATTTAGAGACAAAGAGGGAATGGGAGAGATATTTAATAAGTATTTCACCTCAGTTTTTACAGAGGGAGGTGAAAGTAGGATTGTAGGAGTACATCGAATAGCTAGGCCCTGATATTTAATTGCTTTTCATTCTCTATGGTTTCTACAAACACATTTGAACAAAAGGAATGCTGGTCTATAGTTAAGGATGTGGATTACTTCTTATCAGTGAGTGTTATATTTACTGCTTTCTATTCATATAGGACAAAATCAGCTTACAGAAACAGTCAGAAAAGATGTGCAAAGAGAACCCTTCAGCCAGGGATTTCAGAATCTGAATTGTGCTATCTGGGTCATTAGATTTTTCTGGGATTGAGCTTTTAAAGTAGATGTTTGATTTTTGTGTCGTTGCTTTGACTACCTGTTGCACTTTGATGGAATTTTAGCTACTTGGATTCAAAATCACTTTTTAGCAAGTAGGAGCTTAACATCTCTGTTTTATCTACAGAAGTGAGGATGTAGCTCTATTTTTCTCGAGCCGGTTAGTAGAGTTACCTTGATATCTTCCTCCAATCCTTTGAACCCGGCTGAAAATTCTGCAGCTTGGAGCTGATCTTTGGACTTGTACTTCTGTTGACAGAATCTTTCCTATTGAGACTTAGCATGGAGCTGAGCTTCTGTGTTCTCGTAGGGAAGTCATTGCATGACATCTGCCAAGGCACAAATATTTTTCATGATTTCATCATTGTTCAAGTTCAGTTCAGAGTCTTTACCAAAATAGTAAGTATTGTTAGTGGAATCTACACTACCATGTTGTTAAGGTTTAAATATTTTGAAAGACTAAAGATTTGGATATCATTACTACTGCAATCACAGGAGGAAATTAAAAACAAGTATGCTTCATGAAGAAAATCCACTAGAAAATTATTTCAAAAAGTAGAAGTAATTAACAGCTTGTGTGCGTTCCTCTTCTGCAAGTATATCACTTCCATTGGTCTTATACATGTGAAGTTAAAGGATGGTTAAAAAAGCAGTTTGACCATTTAGAGGCAAAGAGGGAATGGGGGAGATATTTAATAAGCATTTCACTTCAGTTTTTACAGAGGAAGGTGAAAGTAGGTTTGTAGGTGTACTTGTGGAACAGCCACTACCAGAGATAAATATTTAAAAAGGAAAATATTTAAAAAGTTAAAAGGAGTAAAAGAAAAGTCACCTGACCCAGTTTTTATACATTTTAGAATACTGAAGGAGGCTGGGAAGGAGATAGCAAAGGCAATAACCACAATTTTCAAAAATCTTTGTAAACAGGAATGTACAAAGGATTGGAGGGTGGCAAATGGTAAACACCTGTTCAAAAACTCAGAAAAGGATAAGCTAGAAAAATATAAATTAATCTTACCTCCACTGTAGAGTCAATTTTCCAAATATACACTGTCCGTGGTAATATTTGCCTGTTGACTGAACACATCAGGAAATATCAAGCCCGTGATTTTGCTTCTGTTAATTTCAACTGGAAAAATTGGCCCTCTAGACTCCATACTATGGCGTGAAAGTAGAGAACATTTCGAAAGGTGTAGGCTAATCAGAGAAATTCAGCATGGAATTATAAAGATCGGGTTGTGCTTGTCTAATTTAAGGGTAAGGAGTCTTACAACACCAGGTTATAGTCCAACAGTTTTATTTGAAATCACAAGCTTTCGGAGGCTTCCTCCTTCGTCAGGTGAGTGTGGGATTCCATAAAAGTACAGCATATATAGTCAGAGAACAATGCCTGGTGATTACAGATAATTTTTCCAACTGCCCGTTATCAAAGCAATCAAAGGACTTGAATGGTGTTCAGACAGGGAAACATTACATACAAGACTACCGAATACACAAACGGTCACAACACAAAGACACAGAGAGAGAGAGACACACACCCGAAAGGCAGAGAAAGAGATAGAATGACCAATTATATTAAAAACAGATAACTTTTTTTTCTACTGGTGGGGTTACATGTAACGTGACATGAACCCAAGATCCCGGTTGAGCCCGTCCTCATGGGTGCGGAACTTGGCTATCAATTTCTGCTCGACGATTTTGCGTTGTCGTGTGTCTCGAAGGCCGCCTTGGAGAACGCTTACCCGAAGATCGGAGGCTGAATGTCCTTGACTGCTGAAGTGTTCCCCGACTGGGAGGGAACCCTCCTGTCTGGCGATTGTTGCGCGGTGTGCGTTCATCCATTGTCGCAGTGTCTGCATGGTCTTGCCGATGTACCATGCTCTGGGGCATCCTTTCCTGCAACGTATGAGGTAGATAATGTTGGCCGAGTCGCAGGAGTATGAACCATGTACCTGGTGGGTGGTGTCCTCTCGTGTGATGGTGGTATCTGTGTCGATGATCTGGCATGTCTTGCAGAGGTTGCTGTGGCAGGGTTGTGTGGTGTCGTGGATGCTGTTCTCCTGAAAGCTGGATAATTTGCTGCGAACGATGGTCTGTTTGAGATTAGGTGGCTGTTTGAAGGCGAGTAGTGGAGGTGTGGGGATAGCCTTAGCGAGGTGTTCATCGTCATCGATGACATGTTGAAGGCTGCGAAGAACATGGCGTAGTTTCTCCGCTCCGGGGAAGTACTGGACGACGAAGGGTACTCTGTTGGTTGCATCCCGTATTTGTCTTCTGAGGAGGTCTATGCGATTTTTCGCTATGGCCCGTCGGAACTGTCGATCGACGAGTCGAGCGTCATATCCTGTTCTTACGAGGGCATCTTTCAGCATCTGTAGGTGTCCATCGCGTTCCTCCTTGTCTGAGCAAATCCTGTGTATTCGCAGGGCCTGTCCATAGGGGATGGCCTCTTTGACGTGGTTAGGGTGGAAGCTGGAAAAGTGGAGCATCGTGAGGTTGTCCGTGGGCTTGCGGTAGAGTGAGGTGCTGAGGTGCCCGTCTTTGATTGAGATTCGTGTGTCCTAGAAAGAAACCGATTCTGAGGAGTAGTCCATGGTGAGCTTGATGGTGGGATGGAACTTGTTGATGTTATCGTGTAGTCTCTTCAGTGATTCTTCACCGTGGGTCCATAGGAAGAAAATGTCGTCGATGTATCTGGTGTATAGCGTTGGTTGGAGATCCTGTGCATTGAAGAAGTCGTGCTCGAACTTGTGCATGCAAATGTTGGCGTATTGGGGTGCGAATTTGGTCCCCATGGCTGTTCCGTGTGTTTGGGTAAAGAACTGGTTATCGAAGGTGAAGACATTGTGATCCAGGATGAAGCGGATGAGTTGTAGGATGGGGTCTGGAGATTGGCTGTTGTTGGTGTTGAGTACTGAGGCTGTTGCAGCGATGCCGTCAAGTGTACCGTTTGTGTATTCAGTAGTCTTGTATGTAATGTTTCCCTGTCTGAACACCATTCAAGTCCTTTGATTGCTTTGATAACGGGCAGTTGGAACGATTATCTGTAATCACCAGGCATTGTTCTCTGACTATATATGCTGTACTTTTATGGAATCCCACACTCACCTGATGAAGGAGGAAGCCTCCGAAAGCTTGTGATTTCAAATAAAACTGTTGGACTATAACCTGGTGTTGTAAGACTCCTTACATTTGTCCACCCCAGTCCATCACCGGCATCTCCACATCATAATTTAAGGGAAGGAAAGATGGTGAATATTGTATGTATGAATTTGCAGAAGACATTTGATAAGGTGAAACATAAGAGACTTGTTATGAAAATTAAGGCACGTGGTTTTAAAGGAAATGCAGCCACATAGATAGAGAGATGGCTAGGACACAGAAAGCAAATTTTAGAGGTAAGTCGATGTTTTTCAGATTGGCAGGTTGAGGGTAATGCTTAATACTAGAGATCTGGGTTGGGACCTCTTTTGTTTCCATTTATATAAGTGACTTGGACACAAACACAGGAGGAAATAAATTGAAGTTTGCTGATGTTGTCAAATTAAGAGGCATAGCAAACTGTGAGGAGAATGTACAAGCTTGCAGGAGCAAATAGACAGGTTAGCAGGGTAAATGTAATTCAATGTAGGGAAATGTAAAGTCATACATTTTAGGAAAAAGTACATTGGGAGGAATTACACCATCAATGGTAATATTTTTAACAAAGTGGAGGATCTGAGAGGTCTAAGGGTGCAGGTACAGAAATCTTTAAAGGTGGCAGTGCAGGAGAAAAGGCCATAAACAAGTCAAATAGAATGCTAGTTTTACACAACCATACATTGAATATAAAAGTCAAAAAGTGATGGTGAACTTGAGCAAGACATTGGTTGGGCCAAAGTCGGAGTATTATCATAGAATCATAGAATCATAGAAATATTACAGCACAGCAGGAGGCCTTTTGGCCTACTGAGCCCGTGCTGGCTCTTTGTAAGAGCAATCCAGTTAGTCCCATTTCCCTGCTCTTTCCCCATTGCCCTGCAAATTTTTTCTTTTAAATATTTATCCAATTCCTTTTTGAAAGCCACGATTGAATCTGCTTCCCCCATCCTTTCAGGTAGCGCATTCCAGATTATAACCACTAGTTGTGTAAAAAAGTTTTTCCTTACGTTGCCTTTGGTTCTTTTGGCAATCACCTTAAATCTGTGTCCTTTGGTTCTCGACCCTTCCGCCAATGGAAATAGCTTCTCTTTATCTATACCCTTCATGATTTTGAACACTTCTATCAAATCTCCTCTTAACATTCTCTGCTCTAAGGAGAACAACCCCAGCCTCTCCATTCTATCCACGTAACTGAAGTCCCTCATTCCTGGACCCTATCTAAGGCCTTCACATCCTTCCTAAAGTTCTTAGCATCCCGTAATAGGGGCTATTAGGGCCATGAAAAGAAGTAAAGAAGAAAAATCGGACCACTGCAAGTGTCACAGTGGGTCTGAGGGCCGGTTCAGGGATGGGGGTGTGAGGCAACGCAGGGCCAAGGGTCGGGTAGGGGTTCAGGGCTGCGGGTTAGATCGGGGAGCTTTGTGTCGCTCAGGACAGGGGTCAAGATTGGGTTGGAGGGCCTGAAGTTGTGGGGGGGTGCGCAAGGGGGAAGGAGATTGGGGGCTGGGGATCTCACAGTCAGTGGTCAGAAGTGCTGGGAGCATGGAAGATCGGGGGGTCAGGCGAGGCGGATGGGGAGATTGGGAGGTTAGGCTGGTGGTGAGGGGTAAATCAGGGGGTCAGAGCTGGATTGGGGGGAAAGGGAAACCGGGGGTTGAGTTAGGAGACTGGGGGACTCGGGAGAGGAGGCTGGAGGAGGGGATGGATCGGGATCGAGAGCGGCTGCGATCAGGAGGGGGAGGATCAGTGGTTGGAAGGAGCAGCAGTGCTTATATTCAGGTAAGTTACTTAGCTTCTTTGTTGCAAGTGATCCCTAGGGTTGGTTTTCCTGAGTACAGCCTGTGATGCAAAGGGCCTAACGCCTGCTTCAGGTGTGGGTATAGGATTGCCCTTTTTTGTCCTTACCCAATATGGCAGTTGGCGCACTTCCTGCGCACCATTTTGGGGCCTTATGTGTTTGCACAGTTCCCAAAAAACAGGAGCTGCGTGATGCAATTTCGAGGCCAGAATGTTTTACCACAAGTGGAGTGGCTATTGAGGCAGAAACCAGGGTTACATGCTGGTGTTGGGAATCCTTGCCTGAGGCCAGCGCATAGTGAAAATTTTAGGTCAACAACATCATTTAAAAGGGAATTAAATAAGTATTTGAAAAGTAAAAATTTGAAATGAAAGGGGCAGGGAAGTATGGTTAGAGTAGATAGCCTTAACTGAAGAGCTGACACTGGCACAGGAGAGATAGACCAAATGGCTTCCTTCTGTGCTGTAATTTTATATGATTTTATGATTGTGGCCTTCCACTATAGCTGCAGCATATTTTCTTTTCCTAACTTACTTGACTTGGAAGAGTACTGAATTCTTTTCTCTTAAACAAAACGTTTTTAATTTCCGAATCACGAGATTGCTGAATGGTGCAACCGGTTCCAATGAGGATAACCACTGACACCTTCTTTCATTTCCAACTGCAAAAATCTATCAGGATTAACCATTCCTCTTTCATCTCCATTTTCTTACTGAACAGAAATGTTTTTCTCAGTTCTTGATTCTGGCTGACCACATGGGACATGCGTTCATTGTCTGTGAACAGGATTTAATAGTAAAGCCTAGGAAAGTTTCACACCAACTCAAACGTGCTAAAGTTGTTGGGGTAGATTTTGACCTTGTGCGATCGTGTAAAATGGGTGACAGCGAGTCAGCAGCCCATTTTACACCTCTCACGAATGTTTTAACCATTGAAGTCAATGGAAATAAAAATTGGGAGTGATATAAAACGGGCTGCTAACTCGCTATCACCTGTTTTACACTATCGCACAAAATCAAGATCTACCCCATTGAATTTTAGAACAGGTGCACACAATTGATCGAAAATACATGCACCTGTATCTAGAACAGAACAAATTCTAGCTTGACTTGATGGTAGTATAATTTTCTACATCATTTAATTCTATCATTGACTGTTGCTTTTTGCCCTATACTGCACTGTGAGCTCTTAATTCAAAGTTCATTTGATGCAGCTGTCTAGGCCATAAGTTCTGGAATTCCCTCCCTAAACCTCTCCGCCTCTCTCTCCTCCTTTAAGACGCTGTTTAAAACCTACCTCTTTGACCAAGCTTTTGGTCACCAATCCTAATGTCTCCTTCATTGGCCCAGTGTCAATTTTTGTCTGATTATGCTCCTGTGAAGCGCCTAAGGACATTTTACTATGTTAAAGGCGTCAGTTGTTGTTGCTGTGTGGACTCTGTGAATACTGTATTTTTCACCCCTTCCCCTAAATAGGTCTTCCTGCTCTATGTACTATTCCTCAGCCAAGAGTACACACAGGAAGCCTACTCTTAGATTTGTGCCACCATTATTGGTTCACAAGTATTGTGGTAAACCACAGCAAGGTAATACTGGATGCTTTGTAACTCCTTCAAGTAATCAGTCCGATGACACTAATACCAAGTCTGCTGTACATGGGCCACTGTGTGTGCACGAGGAGCAAACTGGCTGACAATAAGAGGTCAGCTAATTTACAAATTTTTACAGAAATAAAGCCTATGATGTGTTGTCAGCACTTGGAGGTTTGGGCAGGATTTATGATATCAGCATCTCTTAAGAGGTGATGGTTACACTTAAAGCTGTCCTGTTAGAGATGATTAGTATTGGCAGGGAGCTGAATGGCCCCACTTGGCCATTGTGCTTTAGAGGTCCTGTTAGTAAAGGCTTATTCTCCAATCGGAAGCTCCCAGCAAGGATCGGCACTCGCAAGGAGAACTGGTGAATAAATTGTGGGCCCACAGTGCCTGGTTTTCCATCCATTAATTTAAATGGATGGAATATCAAGTGGTGTGGGCCTGTGATTTCTCCACCAGTACTCTCTGCAAGCACAGATCTCATCGAGAGTGTCTGATCGCAGAATCAGCCCTGCTGTCTCTATTTGCAGGAGACAGCTAACCTACAATAAAGAGTAACACCACAGCAGCGTGGATGGAAGTGACAGAGTGTGTAAATGTAATTTCATCTGCAGCCCAAACCTAGAAGAAGATGAGGAAGAAATTTGCTGGCAAGGTAGCTAAGATAAGAGTGCAAATATGTAGCTCCACTTTAACTTGTTGGCCTAGAAATTGCATAGTGCAGCGCCCATTTTCCGGGCACTGCACGGATACCAAATGCCCCAAAATGGTGGGCAGGAAGCGCGTGCGCAGTTCTGGCCAGAAGTGCACCGACCGCCATATTGTGTAAGGACAAACAAGAGATGTCCTTTACCCATGCCTGAAGCGAGGGTTAGACTTGTTGCATATGTAAATAAGTGGTGTAATGCTTGCTTGAGGTCCCTGCTGTAAGATTTGTTTGCCCTGAGGCAACCAGCGCCATCGTGGGCTACACGCAGTGACACCAGTCCTAGGGATCGCCTGCAACAAAGAAAGTAAGTAACTTATCTCAATGTGGTGCCAAGAGGAGCTGGAGTGCTCCTCCCGACTGAACATTTAAACCCCCTCCCAATTGCCGCTGCTCTCGATACCCGATCCTTCCTCCCTCCCCAGCCTCCTTTCCAAACTCCCAACCATGGAGCCCCCGTCCCCCCAGCCTCCTCACCCGACCCTCGATCACCCATGTTTCCAGCTCTGATCTCCATCCTCCTCCAGCCTGGACCCCCGATTGCCCACGCTCCCGACCCCTGACCCAGAAATTCCCAGCCCCCTGATCTCCCACCCCTGGCCTCTGCGACTCCAAGCCCTGAGATCCTTGACCGTCTCTGATCTCCCACCTCCTGCTGTCCTTGCTTAGGGAAAGGGTGCATCTTCCTTTAAGAGATGCTGCCTCTCTTATTATGAAGATGGGTCCGTCAGAAATCCTGCACCCCCCCTCCCCCTCATTGGCGAGCTGCCCGTTAATGCCGGAAAACTTGTGGGCAGTTTGCCCGTGATACAATAATGAGGCCTGGCCATCGAAATGGTTCAAATCTCTCACAGTTTCTCATGGGCGGACGACACAATCACCCCGCCCATCCGGCACCAATTCAGCGTCCGAAGTCGAAATCGACGCCTAGGACTCAGGCACATATCTTCAAAAAGGCTAAAAATACGTGAAGGAACGAGTAAAGAATAAAGAATTAGGATAGGCTATTGACCCAGTCCACCATTTGAGGCACAGTGAGGCCTGGACAGGTGAAGGGCATCCTAGGTGCGCTCTGCCTGCACATCACCTGAACAAGGGGATAGGCCAAAAAAAAATCAACCCCAATAGTCTGTGCTGAAGAAAAATCTACGCTCCAGGGGGTGAGTTTTCTTGGAGGTCCTCCAGCTCGGCCATCATATCTTCAACGAAGATCGATGGAAACCATCTCTACCTGCGATTTCCACCGATCTTCCATCAAAGTTAGGGTGGACTATCGGGGGAGCCCCCAACAAAATTCTCAGTGACGTACTTAGGTCTCAATTTGGTGCAACTGACACACTTAAGGCTCTTAATATCTGTCGTTAATCTTTACTAAAAAAAATTTCACATCAAATTATAGGCAAAACCAGCACTCAATAAACCTTAGACTATTGGAATCTCCACAATATTTTCAAGCCCCTGAGCCAGCTAATTTTTTCTAAAGATTTTGCTACATTGCATTAGACCATCTATTACAGCATGTATTCGTATCAATTGCCAGAAGCAACACATTTTGGAAAAATCTTCAGCAAGGCTATGTTTGTGTAAAATATATTGTGAATTAAATCCATCACAGAGGTGTAAAATACATTATCAATGAGGTTTTTGTTCATGGAAAACATAATTTTTAATGTAAGATTGGGATAAACTGCATCAATAATTAGATCAATAAACTGTTGTTACTTTCATGCACCAGTACTTGAAAGCTGTAAACAAGACCCATTGAAATCCCAAAATAGTTACACTAATTAATTAGACCTGCCACTGGTAAAGGGTCACTAAGCTTTTCCTAATTTATCAAAGTGTGGTACTTCATAAAACAAAGTAATACATAATTAGGTAAACCACATGGTGCACAACATTAGACTCTCTCCTTGTGCTCACCCTGAATAATGCACACTTTGCATTCCTCTGGATTAACTGCGCCTTTTCTGTTTAGGATTGTAGCTCTGAAAGTCAAGTTAGTGGATTTCCTTTAGATAATCTTCTTTGAGAATTTTGTAGGTCACCAAATACACCTCTCTACAAATTAAAAGATCTGTTACAAACTCCAAGTGGATTGATACTGTCAGATTCTTTATGAAATCAAGCAGCCGATGATGTACAAGGCAGTCAGGAAAGTGGAGGAAAAATGTATTTGTGAAGCAATGATTTCCAAGTTGACCACCACTGATCACAATGCCCATACGCTTATTGTAATCCTATACACAATTAAGCTCCACAAAAAGCAGTACCAGTCTTCTGAAGCAGCTTGCTTTTAGCAGTCATTTCACCAGTCTACATTGTACTGAGCCTGAAAATGTCTTGCTTGGAATAATATTTTGGTGCAGAAAAAAGGGTTCCTTGCCTCAAAATTCCAGTTCTTCCATCTTCAAAGCGTTACCTGCCGGAGTACACAGCACATTTTTCTGTTGAGCGTTACTGTTTCCCACACACTGCTCCTCTCCATCAAAAAGGGTGAGTGAGACATTGGCAGGGTTTCCAAATGTGCCCTCCAGGCACGGAGATTTGCCTGCCAGGAACATATATCGGGAAATCATGGGGAGCACACCCACTGTTAATCTCACACAACAACTTGCATATATATATAGCACTTTTAACATAGTAAAGCGTCCTAAGGCGCTTCACCGGAGCATTATCACACAAAAATTGACACTGAGCCACAAAAGCAGATATTAGGACAAGTGACCAAAAGCTTGGTCAAAGAAGTAGGTTTTAAGGAACACCATAAAGGAGGAGAGAGAGGTAGATAGGTAGAGAGGTTTAGGGAAGGAATGCCATAGTTTAGGGTTTAGACAGCTGTTTTAATCTCACCCAGGGTATATGTTCTGTGTTGTGGTTTTCTGTTCTAATATAAGTTTGTGTCTTGCATCCTTATCTAACAATAGTTATCTCAGATAGGGTTAACTCTACAGCCATAAGAACATAAGAACATAAAAAATAGGAGCAGGGGTAGGCCATACAGCCCCTCGAGCCTGCTCTGCCATTCAGTCAGATCATGGCTGATCTTCGACCTCAACTCCACTTTCCCGCCCGATTCCCCATGCCCCTTGATTCCCCTAGAGTCCAAGATGTGCATAAGTATCCAGTTTTTGTGTTAAAATATTAATACAGACAAAGACAAGAACTCACAATTGGTACTGGAAGCATAAAGGGGCAATTAGAAGGATTTTCTTTCCACACAAAGGATTATTATGATATGAACTGCTATTGAAATTGAATGAATCAGAATATTTAAGGGAGAACTAAATAAAACACTATTAAAAGGGTATAGGGAAAGTGCAGGGAAATTGGATTAGAGTAGGTAGTTCCAATTTGGTGGTAGCATTGGCACAGGCACAGTGGACTGAATAGCCCCTTTCCTATGATTTTATCACAATTTATTGCTTCTGCAACATTGTATTAGTGTTTTAACCAATCAACCAGATTGTGACTCACTCCACTTATTACCAGATGTGTTTTGTGTGGGCATTACATTGCCCCACAATGTTGTGAGTGCATTTTAATCAGTATAACATTGGCATTTCAGGATGTTTATCTATGTAAACATGTCAAATCATAAGTACAATTGATTCTGTGCAGAAGTCTGTCTTAGAGTATCTTGCATGTAAACTAATTTCATTTTAATAACATAACAGCTATATTAACTCAACATGTTTGTTTTTCAAACAAGAGTGAAAATATCATTATCAAGACAAGAAAAAAAATATTTTAAAGACAACAAGCAGATCCTTTATATAAGATGTTGTAGCACCAAATTATCTTGTAGCGCTTCTAGGTGTTAGCTTTGGCTTAGTGATAGAACTCTTGACACTGAGTCAGAAAGTTGTGGGTTCAAGCCCCACTCCAATAACCTGAACACATAATCTAGGCTGACACTTCAGTATAGTATGGATGGAGTGTTGCAGTGTTGGAGGTGCTGTCTTTCAGAAGAGATATTAAACTAAGGCCCACTTTGCTCTCTCAGATGGATGTAGGAACAGAAGAATTATTAGATGAAAAAAAGACCAAGGTCCATCCAGTTTGCCTTCTACCATCCTGGTAGTCACATGATACAACAATAATGGAGTTGTTGACTAATCATTGCAATCAATCTTTATCAATTAGTCTACAACAGACCCAGACATGAGGCGAAGGAAAGACCTAGTGGTGGAAAGCTTTAGGAACCAAGGGCTCGAATTTAGCAGGCCTGCGGGTTCCCAGCGGGTGGTCCTCCGGGAGCGTCGAAAACGCGGACGGCGAAATTAGTGGGTTGCCCACGCGATCGTAGCAGGCAACACACTAATCGGAATCAATTACCTGCTCCTCCGGGGTCCACGGCGCTGGCCTGCGCGTCGGTCGGGCTGCGCATGCGCAGTACGATCTGTCAGCTGGAGGCTCTCTAGTTAAAGGGGCAGTCCTCCACTGACAGATGCTGCAACCAATGGGACAAATTGCAGCATGGAGCAGCCCAGGGGGAAGGCTGCTCCCAGTTTAATGATGCCTCACCCCAGCTATCATCAGATGGGGTGAGGAGGAGGGGGAGGACACAGATCTTCCCCCCGGCGGGCGGGAGGAAGCGGCCTGCCTCTGCCACCAAGAAGGCCTGGCTCGAGGTGGCAGAGGGGGTCACCTGCGCCACCAACATATGGCCCACCTGCATACAGTGCAGGAGGCGCTGCAATGACCGCAGTAGGTCCGCCACAGTGAGAACACGAAGTCTTTCCCCTACACTCTGTCTGCCACAACACTGCCCCCACCCCAAATCTCCTTCGGCACTGCCAACACTATTCTGTCACATCACCCTTCATACCCACTCACACCCCGTCCTCATCTTACCTCCACCTACTCACCTCGCCAGTACTCACCCTGCCACTAACACGCAACCCACTCCTCATACAATCTCATTGCTCCATCCCATACTCACCCTCTCGTGCATCTCCCTCACGGCCAGCCTCACTCAACCTGCCACCACCTGTGCTGCAGCCACAGGGCATGCATCACATATGTGCAGTAGGCAGCATAAGGCAAACGTCTCGTCAGCATGAAGGGGGTGCACAAGGGTGTCTGAGGGTTTGTCATGGGTGTTACCCATATTGAATTTCAGAGCAACAAACAGCACACATTATATTGACACCACCACTGCCATGTCTCCGCGAATCCTGTCCGTTGTGTCCAATAATGCCCACTCCTGGGTATCACTATGAGGACCCACCACTGATGCCACCCATCGTGTTACTGCAGAGTAGGTGCAGGTGTATTTGCAGGGCTCGTCCGCGCAGACGACTGAGAGACATCGGCGGTGTAGCCGGCTGCACCCTGGAAGGATGCGGAGGAGAAGGTGTGGAGGGCAGTGGTGACTTTGCCAGCGACAAGTAAGCAGTTGGTGCTGGGGCCAGCCAGGAGCAGCTCGGCATGAAAGAGGCTGCAGATCTCCACGACTACATGTCGAGCGAATCTGCGCCTCCCTGTGCACTGCTGCTCGGAGAGGTCCGGGGAGCTGCGCCTCGGTCTGTGGACCCTGTGGCGAGGGTAGTGCCCTCTGCGACGCGTCTCTCTTTGCGGTAGCCCTCCCTCCTGCTGTGCAGGTGGGCGTGCAACAACACCGTGTTGGGGGGATCTACGTCTCTGCGGCGGACGGCGTGGACTGCGAGGCTGCTGGTGCTGGTCATGCTCTTCGTCCTCCGAGGGTGTCCACACACCACCCAACTGGCAGGTGTTGGTCTGAGGGGTTGTGCAGCGTAGGTGTGTGGTTCCTCGGACTGGGGCTGCGGTTTCGTGTCGGTCTGTCCTCTGGCTTGGCGGGGGGTGGTGGAGGGCAGGGGTTGCCCTATGTGATGCGGTGGCCTCCTGCGTGGGTGAGGGCTCTCCCCCGTGGAGCGCACCTTGGCACCTGCCAGAGGCTGCTGGCTGCAACACGCCTGGTTGGAGGGAGTCTGTTTCCCCCAGTGTGGGAAACTCACTGCCTTGAACCTAAAATCCCACACTTCCTCTTTTGACAGCTGCTTCAGCTCATTAACTGACCACAACGAGCAAGTTAAGTGCTCTCAAGTGGAACCCCGCTGGCTTTAATTGCCTGCGGGATTCCCACCAGCGGGGCTTGCGCGCCCAGCCCCGCACGTCAGCGCGGTACCCGGAAGTGGCCGGGATTTCGTCGCGATCCGGTCACGTGACCGGAGATCGGGATTTTCGGGGCCCCCCCGCTGGAAACCCGCAGGTAACCCGACCCTAAAATCGAGCCCCAAATGTCCAGAGCCACCTGTTCCTCCCAAGCATCTGTCATGTCTTAAATTACTAATATACTGTATCCTACAACATTATTTTCTGCAAGAAATCTATCTAATTTGCATTTGCATTTGAATGAATCAATACTATCTGCTTCCACTGTCTCCCTAGGTAACGTGTTCCATAAATATAAAGGATAGCATAGCACTATTTAAAGTAGAACAGTGGAGTTCTCCTGGAGTCTTGCCAAAATTTATCCCTCAATCTGCACCACTAAAAACAGACTATCTGGTCATTTATTTGATTTCTACTTGTGAGACCTTACTGTGCATAATTTGGCTGCTATGTTTCCCTACATTACAACAGTAACAACACTTCAAAAGTACTCCATTGGCTATAAAGTTTGGCTTTGGGACATCCTGAAGTCATGAAAGGCGCTATATAAATCCAAGGTCTTTATTTTTCTTTACTTTCTTTGGATTTGCTGAACTTGAATATGAATGGGAAGTATTGAAAATATCCTGGAGCTAGGAATGTTATTAAATGATTTTATTGAATTCTGCTAAGAAGAATGAACGTGTGCAATATCACCTGACATTTTAAGGGTGAACTGTGGACTGTTAGAGACGATGCCCACCTTACAAATTTCTATGCATCCAATTAGAGAATGAACTGTTGAGCGTGCTTATGGATTCACCAGCCTAGTAATTGGATTGCGCAACTGGGGTGCAATCTTGGTGCACCACATGCTCCTAATGTGGCCAATGAAGGAACAATGCAAAATTGGTCTGCTGGCCTCATTTGCTTGGTGGGGGGGTGGATATTGGGAGGGAGAGCTAGTGGCAGCCAGCATGAATTTAATGTGGAGCTGGGACTCTACAATAGAGTAAGTAAAATAATAAAAACTTACCTCCAGTGATCCCTTTAAGGACTACTGGTTTGCCTGCCAAGCAACTGACTGTAGCGATGTATGGTGCATACTGCGGTCAGTCGCTAACAAATTTTGTAAAGGGGATCTCAAACAAGAGTTAAGCCCCCTATTTGCATATGCAAAGGGGAGAATGACTGTTTTAGGCGTGAGCCTTTATCAACATAGCAGGTGGCACACTTACGGCGCGGAATGTGTCACGCATGCCACTCACCATATTAAGTGCTTAGGTGCCCACTTTACGGTCCTCCATATTGCCTTGTGTGCTCCCCATCATCATCCTGGTATCTTTCTGAATAGAAAGGGATTCCACCCATTCAATATCCAGTTTGTTTGCAGTGCATCATGCGAATCTGTGTCTGGTTTCCTGGCAGCAGTACTGCTTCATTCATCCTGTACCAGTCCACTGTGCCACCTTTTATTCCAACCAGGCCATCAGGTCACAGGTTGGTTACTGGGCAATACAGGATATTCCCTTCAGACATGGCTCATGATTCCTGTCAGGCACACAAGCACAGCTGCAGAGGTGGCCTACAATGAAAGCCACGCTGCCACCAGAAACACCATTGAGCAGACGGTCGGCGTGCTCAATCAATGCTTCCACTGCCTGGACCATTCAGGAGGAGCTTTGCAGTACAGCCCTAATCGTGTATCTAGATGTACCTGCTATATGCTGCACAACTTTGCTATAATGAGGAACCAGCCCTTACCACCACCTAGGCAGCAAAAGTGCAGGAGGAGGAGGAGCAGGAGGTGAAGGAGGCAGAGCAGCACAAAGAGGAGGAAGAGCAAAAACAACATCGACCATCAAGTGCCTTTAGCTGCCAATTCATCCAACAGTACGTCACATGAACCATCCCTCCCATCCCCAATACATCAACAGTCCTGCAACCCTTATCACCACTGTCCTTGCTACCACCATGCGATTGCCTTCCTTCAGTCCAACCTTATGGGTCTTGGCCCCCACTTCACTACAAATATAAACACCAACACCAAATACAGAAAAAAAAATCCAACAACAGAATTCCATCTGTGTATAGTATTTAACAGGAATAATTAAGAATCACCGTTCTGCTAACCCCTTAATGCCTGTCTTCTGTGCTTGTTTATCGATCCTGATACTTCTACGAAGTGTTTCCCTGTGGTTACAGCTTGGGAGGTGGAAGGCTGCTGCATTTCCATTTACCGTGGTGAGCGACTTCAAGCAGCTCTGGGCCTTGAGAGCTCAGCTATTGACTGCAGCATTTTGGCATGAGCCAGGGCAGTCTGATCCAGCTGGTTGTGTGACACTAACAAGGGTACTGGCAGAATAGTTTGAATGTTGTGTGGAAGATGTGAGGTGTGGAGTGGTGAGGGCTGTAATAGTGGTGAGAGTAGAAAGTGCAAAATCTGTGTGTAGGAGGAGAAGGAGATGGAATGAACTGTGATGCAGTGATTATAGGAGAGTGAAGGGAAGCGGAGGAGGGGATTATTGTGAGTAGCGAGACTGATGGTGGTGAAGGTGTGAGCAGAAAGCAATTGAGGTACCTTGACAATTCTGGTGAGGTCACTCAACTTTTTTCTGCATTGCAGCCATGTCCTGAGAGCTAAGTTCCTGGTATTAATCTGCTCTGCAACCTATTCCCACTGGTAGTGGAGGTCTTGCCTGGATGGCTTACTACCCCTCTGGGGGAAAAAGGATTTCCTTCCTTCTGTCCACCACCTGGGCCAGGTTTTCCAAATCAGCATCAGAGAACATGGGGGGACCAATCTGCAGGTCTTGCAGCCATTTCTCTCCTTACAAGCATTCCCTCCTGTCTGCAGCCAGGGTACACCTCCCCTTTAAGAGGTGCTGATTTTCTTTAAGTGACATAAGTGAAGGACGATTTCCCAACTCCCAAACGGGTGCACAGCCAAAGAATAGCACTGCATTATAATGAACTGGCAGCACCAGTTTGCCGTGGTCCCTGCATCCATGTGAACAGGCGTGTGCAGCACATCCCCTGCACACTGCATGCTCGTTTTCCAGCATGATCGAATTTCTAGGCTGTCATGTCCAAAATTGTGATCTGAATGATTTCTGCAGCATTTGAATTGTTGAAGTGAATACAGTTATTTTCTGTAGTGCTCTTTACCTCTAGCCACAAGTATAGGTATTTTCATGAACTTTCTTCAAAGGAAGAACGTGAAGGGTTTATGTAGCCTTGACATAGGCTCTACTGTGGTTAGTACAGTTATAAAGTTAAGATTGAAAGTAAAGCCTCTAATTTGTAGGAGAGTGGTTCAGACTTAAAGTACTGTATTATAGGTCTCAGTGAGAATTCTACAACGGGATTAGATTACTGACATACTTAAATCTTGAAATGGGTCAATACAGTCTTAGACTAAAAATGAACTGAAAAGCTAAAAACCTGTAACAGCACTTTAATTACACATTTACATTAATACTATTCCTGATTAAAAGGAAAGACAAACATCTTATATCATCATTGAACTCCGTGCTTTCGAATTGCTTTTCTGTCAGTCTGTCTTATGGTCCATGACCCACAGGCCAAAAGAACATTCGATTGCACTTCACACCTGCATTGTGGATACTGAAAGATCCTGCGATCCATCCTTCCTCTCGCGTCATCCTCTGCACATCATCTACTGCTGTCAGTTCGTGTCTTGTTCTTGTGTGGATTTGTGTGTGAATGCCATTTCATTTTGTCTTCACCTTTGTTATCGGTATGTGTCACGATACTTTGCGGCTTCAAAAAATATATAATTTATTGTATTACTATTGCTATTACTTATCCTATTTTATGCACATTTCTAAAATTAACAAAAAAGGTAACATTAAAAAGTGGCCCTTTAATTAATGTATATTACAGAAGAATAATAGTTATATTAAGTATAATAGTTATATTGTATGACTATTAGATTGCCTTTTAATGCTTGCAAATTAACAAAAGGATTTAATTAGATTTGCATATGTTATCTGTTTAGATAAGGGATGTAATAGTAGAGATCTAAACCCCTTAACAAGGAGTTACTCAAAAATAATAATTTTAGTGCGTTTGGGGATTCAGCACATATTATCTTTGCTTATTTAATTAAATACTGAATTTCCTTTGTAGACTCAGACTAAAAATATTGTTAAAATGTTTTTAAATATTCTTATAGGGTCCTATAGTGAAAATCCTTTTTATATTGAATTATCAAGAGTTTACATTCACAAATATATTTTATAAATCCATCGTACAGTTTGATTATACAGATGCTTACTGGAGGAGTGCATTAATACATTAAGGTTTTTTGATACTGTTATGTTCGCATTGGGAGCAATGTGGATTTAACAGTTGAGGAAATCTGTTTGTCAGAAACAAAGAAAATCTCAAGGATGGAAAAGACCTCCAAGCAGTTTCCCTCTTGTTATGCTTGGGCATAAATAATCGCCTCAGCAGAGTGGATTGAGGAAAATAGAGCGGGATGGTAATGCATCCATAACAGAGCTCACCCAATTTCCATTCACTTAAGTTAATAGATGAAAAATTAAGTGGACTCCATTAAGGTCGTGCAATCCACCCCACCCAATATTCCTCAATGCTGTCTGCACAGGCGATTATTTATGCTCAAGTGTAACAAGAAATTCTGCCTCCTTAGATTCATCTAGTCTGCATTACTACTGTCCTAACAGTTGTATCCAATAATGGCCTGTAAATTCGGCCATGCAGCCCCATTTTTCGGGCGCTAACTGGCCTACTAAGCCCCCAATTTGGCGGGTCAGAAGCGTGCGCACATTTCAAGCCGGAAGTGCACCAACAGCCATATTGGGAAAGGAAGAAATGAAAACGAGGGCCTAATGCCTGTTTTATTACCCTACTTCAAGATTGGTTTGCCCTGAGTATGGCCGTTCCACCGAATCCATGCCCGTTTCAGGTGGAAGTCAAAGATCGGCCCCTATGGTGGGATCATAGAAACATTATCAGTAGATGAAACCAGTCAGGTTAAGTGATGTACATTATAATGTTGGATTTTTATTTTGTGATTTGGGCTCAATTGGCTGGTTGGCCTTTGCTTTTCCCATATTTTTGTATAAGAACACGTGTATGCAACGGATATACTTATATTAACAGTGTAATGGAGAAACGTTTGGGTATGTTTATCAAGTACAGTCTAGTCCTCTTATTTCAAAGTCACTCAATTCAAATTAGCTGCTAATTCAATTTTGTAACACTAAATTTCCACTTTGTTGTTTTATTTATGTTGTTTAATTCGAATTACTGGATAATTTAATTTTTTAGTGCAAAAAAATCAACTTAAAATGATTTAGAGTAGATTGTGGTCACTTAAAAGATCAGGCCTAGGATGCACATATAATGGGGGCCTGTGGTCTATCTAACTGACTATCTTAGATTATAGCTAGATCCCACATTTCTTTACTAGGTTCGGATGGGATGTGAATGTAGTCGAATAAGGCAGTAAGAGTTTACACAGCAACAAATCAGCAAAACAATACTTTGAATCGTACAGCACAGCAATACTTAAATCAAACAAAACAGTTGTAATCAGGCAATATATCTTTATATATGGTATGTTTTCAGAGGTTAGTATCTGCTTTGGATTTTTTTTCTTTTACAGCCTTTTCAAGTTAAGCAATGTATTTTTACAGTGTCACCTTTCTAACTATTTCTTAATAGTTCTATGTTGTTTTAGTAGCTGTGCACCTACACGGATTGTGAGAGGAATAGAGTGAGAGTGAATGAGAGAACATTCAAGAAAGAATAAATCAAAGCAGAGAAAACAATAACCTGGTGTTCCACCTCTATTTATACCTCAGACTGTGCTGCGATTTGTCAATCAAAATCTACCAGGGCTGTTTACTTTTACCTAACTCCTTCGATCCCAGTTTGCTGTCTCACAGACCTTTGGTGTCATAGTAATGGCTTTGTAATTGTACCACCAATTGTGTGTAATGGCTTCTTAAATGCTCATTTCTCTGATGTTCCTACAAAGGTGACTGGGTTAATGAATTCCTAGTTCCAGGGTTTAAAAGGGATAATCAATACCGACATCTAAAGCTTTTAGCTTGATGATACTGCTTAGCCATTTTGAAAGACTTTGCAGTGGATTTTCCACAACACTGCTACCCGATTGTGGGCAGTAGAAGGACGATTGGGGTCAGATAGGCTGGCTTCCTGGAGTTCCAGGAGTTCCGGCTGCAAGTGACAGCAGATGGTGGGATGGATTCAAATTAGACATTAATGTTGGGAATATGTCATTAATGCCTTAGTAATCCTGGGCATCATAATCGTTGGTGTCCAATATTACTAGGGCAGCAGAAGGATTTTTTTTAAATTAAAGGATCATCATGCCTTGAGCAAGTTTTCACAAGGTGATGGATTACACCAGTCAAGGTGAGAGATTCAAATAATGTAAACTTTTTATTTTCTTCAGCTAGGGATGTCAGACACACTATGCTATGACAGGTGCTGCAACCTGAGGTGGGTGATCCGGTGGCATTGCATCAGAAAATCCAGCTGCTTTGTTTCTTGGAAACGTATATGTTATTTTAAGCAGATTGATGCGTGTATTTTCATATCATATTTTTAACTTTTCCAAATGATCCAATCCATTACATATAACTCACTGGGGAGAGTACATATAAAATATGTGCAAGTTGGGGCCCCGTCCCTTCTAAAATTGCATGAGATAGTTTTAAAAGAAGAGCAATCCAAGATAATTCCAGGACTTAACTCCAAACTATGGGAAGAGGCTGAACTTGTCATTAGAGAAAAGAAGAATAAAAAGCATTGACCATGTGGGTGAAAACAGAATAATGGGTTGAAATAGAAATTAGTAACAAATGTGTTGACGTGTTCATATGAATTTTCTTTCTCTGCAATTTTAAGGAAGGTGTTAACCATTTATTTTAAAAAGGGTGTCAATACAAACTTGAAAGGCCTCAAGTAGTCCACAAACTGGAAGAATTTTATTTTTCCCACAAAGTATTAAACACATGGGGCAGGCTCCCATCAAAATCAGTCAATACTATATCATAGTATCAGAGTAAGTACAGCACAGGAGGAGACCATTTGGCCCATCGTGCCTGTGCCAGCTCTTTGAAAGAGCTATCCAATTAGTCCCATTCCCCTGCTCTTTCCCCATAGCCCTGTAAATCTTTTCCCTTCACGTATTTATCCAATTCTCCTTTGAAAGTTATTATTGAATCTGCTTCCACCATCCTTTCAGGCAGTGAATTCCACATCATTACAACTCGCTGCATACAAAAATGTTTCCTCATGTTGCCTCTGGCTCTTTTGCCGATCACCTTAAATCTATGTTCTCTGGTTACCAACCCTTCTGCCACTGGAAGCAGTTTCTCCTTATTTACTCGATCAGAACTGTTCAAATCTCCTCTTAACCTTCTCTGCTCTAAGGAGAACACCCCAGCTTCTCCAGTCTCTCCACATAACTGAAGTCCCTCATCCCTGGTACCATTCTAGTAAATCTCTTCTGCACCCTCTCTGAGGCCTTGACATCCTTCCTAAAGTTTGGTGCCCAGAATTGAACACAATACTCCAGCTGAGGCCTAACCAGTGTCTTATAAAGGTTTAGCATAACTTCTCTGCATTTGTACTCAATGCCTCTATTAATGAAGCCCAGGATCTCATATGCTTTTTTAACAGCCTTCTCAACTTTACTTGCCACCTTCAAACATACACACCCAGGTCTCTCTGACCCTGCTCCCATTTTAAAATTGTACCATTTAGTTTATATTGTGTCTCCTCATTCTTCCTACCAAAATGTAGCACTTCAGACTTCTCTGCTTTAAATTTCATCTGCCATTTCACCAGTCTGTCTATGTTGTCCTGAAGTCTGTTACTATCCTCTACATTATTTACCACATTTCTGAGTTTCGTGTTATCTGCAAACTTTGAAATTATACCCTCCATACCCAAGTCCAGGTTATTAATATATATCAAAAAGATCAGTGGTCCTAATACCGACCCCTGGGGAACACCTCGGTACACTTCCCTCCAGTCTGAAAAACAACCGGTTACCACTACTCTCTGCTTTCTGTCCCTTAGCAAATTTCATATCCACGTTACCATTGTCCCTTTAATCCTGTGGGCTTTAATTTTGCTAACAAGTCTATTATGTGGTACTTTTTCAAATGCCTTTTGAAAGTCCATATGCACAACATCAACCGCACTACCCTCATCAACCCTGCCCTTTACTTCATCAAAGAACTCAATCAAGTTCTTGCATCTTTCTGCAATTTGCCTGCAAATTTGCTCCTCTATCTCCTTCCCACTATTGATGGCCTATGGTTAAAAACCCAGTAGCATAATAGCGCCTCTATTTTTTCCTTAATTCTAACCAAATGGATTCTGTCTTTGACCCCTCAACTACATCATCCCTTTCCAATGCTGTAATAGTTTCTTTGATCAATACTGCCATCGCCCTCCTTTCTTTCCTTCCCTATCATTCCTGAATACCTTGTAGCCAGGAATATTAAGTACCCAATCCTCCCCTTCTTTGAGCCAGGTCTCTGATATTACCACTATATCATAGTCCCATGTGGCAACTTGAGCCTGCAGCTCACCAGTCTTATTTGTCACGCTATGTGCATTTACACACATGCAGTCCAAACTCATCTTAGACTGTCTCGCATTTGCCCCCACTTTGATCCCTCCTATTTCCAAACTATTCTTTACTCTAGTTCTATTTGTCCCTCCCAATCCTCTGTGCACCTTATTTCTCCTCTCTCATGTTTCATCTTGGTGCCCATCCCCCTGCCAAATTAAACCCTCCTCCACAGCACTAGTTAACCTCTCCGCGAGGATATTGGTCCCAGCTCTGTTGAGGTGCAACCTGTCCATCTTTAACAGATCCCTCCTGTCCCAGAATTGGTCCCAATGCCCCAGGAATATGAATCCCAGCCTCCAGCACCATTCATCCAGCCATGCATTAACCTGTCTTATCTTACTATTCCTATATATTTACTAGCGCGTGGCACAGGGAGTAATCCAGAAACTAATACCTTTGAGGTCCTGTTTTTTAACTTCCTCTAGCTTCTACATCCTCTCAGTGATTTCCTTTACCCTGACACCAACACACCACGTTGGATTCGAGTCGGAGGTTTCAAAAACACCTTTCTATTTCCCAGACTATCAATCCCCTATAACAACTGCATTTCTTGTGCCCCCCTGTGCAGCTGAGTCTCCCACGGTGCCGTGGATTTGCTCCTGATTGCACTTCTCTGGTCAACACCCTCACTGGTATCCAACACTGAATACAGCTTTGTGCGTGCCACACTCCCAGGGGACTCCTGCACTGCCTGCCTGTTCCTTCGTGTCTGTCCAGTGACCATCCACTCCCTCTCTGCCTGAACGCTCAGAAATTCTGAGCTCGAGCAGTTGGCGGTACTTCCTGCACATGTGGTTTTCCAGGACACATGAAGTGTTCTGGAGTTCCCACATGGCACAGGATGTGCAGGCGACAAACCCCAGCTGCCATGTTAGCTAGCAATTATTTAAACTATTTGTTTAGCTTTAAGGCAATTTACTGTTTAGCTATATTGATTATATATATTCTTTAAATAGCTGGGTGGGTATGTGGTTAAGAATAAATTAAGATTTATAAGGATTAGTATAAACATAGATGACTGACACTTTACAAAACAATGGCCTAGAAATTGGATCGTGCCTGAATTGGGGGGCGATCCTGGTACAGCAGATGCTGTACGAGCCTAATGAGACCAGCTGCAGGACCATGGCAAATGGATCCGCCAGCTTCAGTTGTTTTTTTACTGATGAGCTGCGGGCATCAGTCATGGCCCCAGAGGCAGTTCACCAGTCGCGGAGGGAGAGCAAATTCAGCTGGCTCGAATGACGGCCAAGATCCTCAGCAAAGTCTGGGATGGGGGAGACAATCGGCCCGCAGATTTAATATGGGACCAGGAGTAGCACTCCTGCTCCTCCCAGCTCCACAATTTGATAAGTAAAAAACTTAAAACTTACCTTTTGGCTGGCAGCTTTCAGTGATCCCTTTAAGGACAGCTGGTTTGGCTGCTAAGAACTGGAAGAAATTGACCCCAGCATTGCATGGTGCATCCTTCAGTCAATTTTACAATCAAATTTTACAAAGACAGTCTGAAATAGGAGTTAGGCCCTCAATTTGCATATGCAAAGGGCCTAGCACCAGTTTCAGGCGTGCGCCCCAGACTCCTACAAAGAAGCCCCAACAAATATGGTGGATGGTACACTGCTGACATGGAATGAGCACCTGTATGCTGCTTGCCACATTCGTAAGACAGGCGCAACGCAATTCAATTTCTAGACCAGAGTGTTTTCAGGGTACTTAGCCCATCAAGCTACTAATTCCAACAGACTAAGTAAAATTTTCACGACATAGATTTCCCTCAGTTGGTTTAATTCTTCAGGGATGTGAACAACCACAGCTAAAACTTCTAAGGGATAATTTTAGGAATTTATTTTTCTAACATGGAGCTTCACCTCCAAGGAACGGATATCAGGAATTTAAACGTGAGCTCCTGATGATTTTCCATCCATTTTGGACCATAAATCAAGGGAAGCAAGTGCCTGAATTCCCGATATTTGCTCCTGACAGGTGAAGCTTTGTGCCAGGAATACAAGTTTGTAAAATTACCCCTCCAAGATAAACTCTGCAATTTATCTCTGACCCAAGTTGTTTGGATGAAATTAAGAAAGGCTGATTGTGAAGTTGGACATCCATTTCTATAAAGGACACTGAGCGATTTTATTATTTAAAAAGCTGCTGGGCTAGGTGTTGAAGATAAGCTGGGGAAAACATGTGCTAAAGATGGCGAGAAGAAAACAGTAGAAGAGCAGTAATCCTTTACAATGCATGGGTGTAAATTTTAACCCCACGAACGGGGGGTTGGGGGTGGGTGACAAAAGTTGTAAAAAAGTAAAACCCGACCCCAACCCGCCTCCACTCGCCCATTTCCCGTTTTAACGGAGGCGGGTCAAGGGGCAGGCAACCAACCCGCTCTCAGGAGGCGGGTCAGTCAGTGAAAGTTTTTAAGGAGGCTGCGGGTTTCCATATTAATAGGTTTTTTATTTTAACTCTTGGGGGCCGGGATTCCCGGGCCTTCTGCTTCATGCCACGTAAGAGGAGGCGAGAAGGCCCGGAACAACAGGTAAGTGCCTTTATTGTACTGCTTGTGGGCTGGGAGGAGCAGGGGTGTTCCTGCTGCAATCCCACACACACGATCAGCTGATCTTCTCCCCATGTCCGAACACCCCCACGATCTTCGACCTCTCCCCATGATCTCTGACCCTCCCACGATCTCCGACACCCCCACAATCTCCGAACCCCTCCCACGATCTCCAACCCCCCCCCACGATCTCCGACCCTCCCATGATCTCCGACCCGCCCACGATCTCCGACCTCCCCCATGATCTCCGACCCCCCCACGATCTCCGACCTCCCCCCATGATCTCTGACCCAGCCACGATCTTCGATCCCCCCACCACGAGCTACGACCACCCCAATGTCCAACCCCCCGAAGACTGAGCCCCTGATGACTGACCCCCTCCTCCCCCCGATGACCGAGCCCCACCCCCCACCCGAGCTAAGACTTACCTGCTGGCATCCTCTCCCTGGCTGCTCTCCCATCCGACTGAGAGTCAGCCTGTAAATCTGGCTAGCTGTTGGGCGGGAAACCTACTGAAAAAAATTGAAAAACGACCTTATATCATAATCATAAAGATGTCTGGGAAACCCATATTTCCGGGTTTCCCATCTGGAAACTCACCGCCCCCCCCCCACTCCCTCACCCCCCCCCACCACCGGTTCTCCTCCCTGCTCCCCGTTAAAATTTATCCCGTAGTTCTCCTTGTCACAGTCAGCAGTTTCAATGTTCTGCAAAGCTGATACTAGCCCAGTGCTGGAATATTTTAACTTTATTTGGTAGACTGCAGAGAAACCCACCTGGACTCATCAGTTCAAAGCAGTACTAGCCAGTGGACTGGATAGGTAGCTTGTACCATGGCAGAGTCCATTCTCAACAATAAGAGAGAAATGTAGCAAGACTTTTAGACCACTGCAAGATACTATTAAGAGCTAATGGTACTTAAGCAAGACTTCCATGATAATGCAAGAACACTAGAGCTGGGCAGCTGCATTGAACATTAAACATTCGTCCAAAACGTCCATAAGGAATAGCAGATGCAAACCTTCACACATCACTTTGCCTGTGGGAGTTTCTCCCACATAGTGTTATCACTTGGAACTCTGCTTCTTGTGTGCAGAAGTTGAAACGTAGAGTTAGCTTGCTGAATGAGACTAGTTGAAGCAGGCATCAGATGGGAAAACTCCCAAGTTTAAAAGACATCTGTTTCCATTACAGCTGCCTCTGGCTGCATCCTGTTATGCCACTTAATATGCCAGTACACACAAATAGCTCATTAGGATATTTGAGCATACATATTTATATTCTTCCCTCTACGTTTTCAATGCAAAGTCATTGAACTGGGAAGAGAGAAGATAAACTCCACCACCACTGATGTACTGTGGTTGCAGATGTACTATCTACAGAATGCACTGCAGCAACTTGCCAAGGCTTCTTCAGCAACACTTACCAAACTTCTACCACCCAGAAGGAGAAGGGCAGCAGGTGCATGGGAACACCATTACCTCCAAGGGAGGATCCGGGTGGGCAGAAAACCCCCATGATGTTGTCGACATGAGTCCCAGGGCATATTAACTCCCGGGCTTCATTAATATTTAAAGGGCGGGCTGCTTTGTCGATCACCTATCCAGTGTAGGCTGCGGGATGACACCACAGAAGCTGAATGTGGACTCCTCCACACTCTCATTCATAGTGCTGTAACTCCTTGGCATGCCTTCCAATACCTCATACAGCTGTTTGTGTGAGTTTTCTTTTCATGGCTAGACCCTTGAAGTCCTCATGTCTGTTGTCCTCAGCAGAGCTGGGAGAGGGCCTCGCCCTACAGCAAGGTCTCTCCTAGGCATTTCCCTGCCATCGGAAGTGAACCAATCCTCAACACTCAGATTTGAGGGAGGGGTCAGAGGACTGTTTTCATTTTCCATCTCTCTCCCAATGTCACCGGCCACGAGCATCTCAAGCAAAGGATCCCCACATGAGGAACAACAGCCTTCCACCTGCTCTGCTCAGACTACTAGGGGAGCACCTCGGGGGAGAGGTAGAGTTAGGAAAACTTCTTTAAAGAAAGGCACTATGGGTTGATCACCTGGGTGAGAAACAAATGGAAGGCATTTGTGATGTTTGGAATGAAAATTAATTGCCTTAATTACATTTGGCACTTTTGTCTGCAATATGGTTTAATAGCAGCTTCCAAGCCTGCATTGTCAGAATGTAATTGATATAGAAGCTGTCTGAATGGTTTGAATGTTCTTCAATGCAGCATAAAGGGAGTGAAAAATGTGATCAAAAATTTGCAGAGGAGTTCTTTGTAAGTTCTCAGGGCAGAACTGTGAGAAGCTCAGTGGAGTTGCAGAGTTATGAGCTGATCCCTGACGTCTCCATCAGCAAGGTGCTGATGTTTTTTTTTATTCGTTCATGGGATGTGGGCATCGCTGGTGAGGCCAGCATTTATTGCCGAACCCTAATTGCCCTTGAGAAGGTGGTGGTGAGCCGCCTTCTTGAACCGCTGCAGTCCGTGTGGTGAAGGTTCTCCCACAGAGCTGTTAGGTAGGGAGTTCCAGGATTTTGATCCAGTGACGATGAAGGAACGGCGATATATTTCCAAGTTGGGATGGTGTGTGACTTGGAGGGGAACGTGCAGGTGGTGCTGTTTCCATGTGTCTGCTGCCCTTGTCCTTCTAGGTGGTTTGGGAGGTGCTGTCGAAGAAGCCTTGGCGAGTTGCTGCAGTGCATCCTGTGGATGGTACACACTGCAGCCACAGTGCGCCGGTGGTGAAGGGAGTGAATGTTTAGGGTGGTGGATGAGGTGCCAATCAAGTGGGCTGCTTTGTCCTGGATGGTGTCGAGCTTCTTGAGTGTTGTTGGAGCTGCATTTATCTAGGTAAGTGGAGAGTATTCCATCACACTCCTGACTTGTGCCTTGTAGATGGTGGAAAGGCTTTGGGGAGGCAGGAGGTGAGTCACTCACCACAGAATACCCAGCCTCTGACCTGATCTTGTAGCCACAGTATTTATGTGGCTGGTCCAGTTAAGTTTCTGGTCAGTGGTGACCCCAGGATGTTGATAGTGGGAGATTCGGCGATGGTAATGCCGTTGAATGTGAAGGGGAGGTGGTTAGACTCTCTTTTGTTGGAGATAGTCATTGCCTGGCAAATGTCCGGCGCGAATGCTACTTGCCACTTATCATCCCAAGCCTGGACGTTGTCTAGATCTTGCTGCATGCAGACACGGACTGCTTCATTATCTGAGGGGTTGCGAATGGAACTGAACACTGTGCAATCATCAGCGAACATCCCCATTTCTGACCTTATGATGGAGGGAAACTCATTGATGAAGCAGCTGAAGATGGTTGGGCCTAGGACACTGCCCTGAGGAACTCCTGCCGCAATGTCCTGGGGTTGAGATGATTGGCCTCCAACAACCACTACCATCTTCCTTTGTGCTAGGTATGACTCCAGCCACTGGAGAGTTTTCCCCCTGATTCCTATCGACTTCAATAAAAGTTTGTTGCTGCTGTTGCCGTCTCCTCCAAATGAAGGCCTCTTTGTAATGTAATGTTATGCAATATGCAGCAGAGCCCAACACTGAGTGACAGCCTATCTGGGGCACATTGCAGGGAGCACCCCTGAGCGGTCCAGGCACCTGAACTTCTGCTTGAGCAGTCCAAACATGTGCTCTATAAGGATCCTGATTGTGACCTGGCTTTGATTGTATCTGTGCTGTTCAGGCATGGTTGGGTCGATGAGGGCTCCCAGATAAAATACAGTGTCTGGGTATAAAAGCATTGTGGCAGCTCCCTGGGTTCCTTGCACAGACCTGCTTGATGTTGTTCCTGTGATTGGCCACTATCTGTATATTGATAGCCTAATATCCTTTTCTGTTGATGAATCTTGCTGGCTCATGTTCCGGTGCCCTGATGGCCACATGTGTACAGTCAATCACGCCCTGGATGTGAGGAAAGCCAAATTTGCTGCAAAGCCACAAGATCTCTCATGTTGTTTGTTGAGGTCAGTGGGGATGATTATTAATAATACTATCCTTAACTTGTTTATTCAGCCATGGATGGATCTATCCAATATGTTTTGTTGATGGGTCTGAAACTGGGTGAGGCTTCCGACATTTGGGGTTAAAATACAGTGGGGTGGGTATTTTGTTATCGGCGCTTTGGCCTTTTAATTAGGACCCCACTAACTTGGGGCAGGTACCAAACACGCAAGCAAAAACATAAGTTGAAATGGTGGGTTTGATGGGGGGTGAACGGTGCGGCAAGGGTGCAGGGTGCCCCCAGATGCAATTTTAACCCCTGCCCACCCTATTTCTGCTGAGCAGGCTGGGTTAAAATCTGCCCTCAATTGATTTTTTTGCAGTGCGTTGATGTGGAATCATGTGATGCATCAGGCCATTCTGAAAATCATTGCCTTCACTGCATGGGCGGTAATCTGTCAGACTGCAGCACCCACCCATTGTAGAACCCGCCTGCTTTTTATTCTATTGAAATCAATGCTTCCAGGATTTGGTGGCTGCCGTCGCACCAGACATTCAGCTGATAACAGGGCCAGGTGGAAGGGCGTCTGTCCAAGTGCCCGATGCAGCCGACTCTCAGGACAACTGCAATTGCCAGCACTCCAGCCTTCACCCTCAGACCACCATGCTAGTGGAAAATAGCAGGCGAGACCATGCTGCACAGAAGCTGCCTGCATAGATGCAGCCAGCAGCAGTAGTAGCACCATGCCAGGAGCCAGCTGCCATGAATCGAGAACCACCTTAGCCCCAAGATTGTTCAGTCCAGCAGCTGGAGCCCACCGGCTTCCACTTTGCTGGTCCTGAGGGCATTGTAAAGACGCAGCAATAGACAATTTGTCAGAAAGGCACTTCTAAGGCACCAGGGGATGCGCAATGTCTCCAAAGAGTAGGATGACTGTCTGGTTGCATTTGGCCATTGATCATGTCCAATTCAAGGTGTGCACACTTTGCACATTCTTATTCTGGGGGCTGCTTTGTGCTGTGTACTTACTCTATTCTGAGTCATTAATGCAGGCCTCTTTGTCTTTTGCCCATTTCTTTATTACGGTTCAGTGTGCAGTAATACAGCTTTATGGAGCTCATATCTTGTAATTAGGCAGGTTGACTGTGCACTCATTCTGTTCTGAGTCACTAATGTAATTCTATGAGAATGCTCTAGATCTTGCAATTTATGTATTCAGGTTGAAAGCTCGCTTATTTTGTGCCTTGGTATTTATGAAAGCCTGTTCATATTTGTATTAAGGTTAAATTATTACTTTTATCCTTCGGTCTGTTAATCAGTGGGATCACAGTCACACGAGGAACGGTCCAGACGAATGGTTCTGACTTGTTCACTCCACTGATGGAAGTTGATATTTTCATGTGTGTTTGAGACATGGGGCATGATTTTAACTTGGAGCCGGGAACTCAGCGGGTGGGTGGATTTGTGCGTGGGGAACACGGAAGTCAAATGTGTGCGTTTAAATCTGCAATCGCAACTCGATTGCAGGTAATTATCTTTGCTTCCAGATTTTGTGAGTCCAAGCTGTGCAGCAGACATACTACGCATCCGAATGACGCAATTTAAAGCACACTATTTAAAGGGCCAGTCTAAGAATGGATTTTGAAGGAGAAAGGAGAAATGGAGTTCAGGAAAGCAAAAGCTGCCTCTAGATTTAATGATGCCACCCTTGATATACTGCTGACTGCAGTGAGAGCCAGGAGGGAGGTAATGTTTCCAATAGATGGTAGGAGGAAACCTGGCTCTGTAACCTGAATTGCTTGGCTGGAGGTGGCAGAAGAGGTGAGCAGCAGAAGCATGGTGCCCAGGTCTTGGGTTTAGTGCAGGAAGTGTTTTAATGATCTAACCAGGTCAGGAAAAGTAAGTACAGTTGCTGATTCATCCACATCCTGTGTTGTTCAACACCACCGCCTTCCCCCCCACCCACCCCCGTCACTCCGTGTTGGCTTGCCTACCCCATCAGATAACTCCTCACACCCACTTATGTGTCAGCAGCAACAGCAACCATCCTTCACTTTCTATGCACTTCTTCAACTGCCCATTTATTCACCCACCACTGCCACTTACCCCAATCTTGAGGCAATGTGATAAATCTGAATGATGCATCGGTTTCATTGTCAGCCTCATGTCAACAATGCATCCATCGGGTGACTACGTCACCTTAAGTCACTCACTGGTCTGTTCTTTCTCCCCTTGTAGGAGAAGAGAATGCAAAATGCAAGGGAGAGGAGGAGGACTAGAGGTGGAGCACCACAAATAGTCCAGCTCACAGAAGTGGAGGAGGAGGCCATGGAGATAAGTCGTACCATTGCAGGCCTTCCATCAGAGGTGGAGAGACTGGCAATGCACAGATCACTGGTGACAGAACTTTACCATCTTTCACACACGTGATGAATTGATTTTATCAATGATGTAACTGTGTCAGACCTCAGTATAGTCATTGGAAAAATTGTAATTTTTGCGATGAATCATTAATATCATTTTCTGTTTTCTTCCAGGGCCTTCAAGTTTGACGAGGAATCAGCAGAACTGGAAGAAAGCAATTCCTCAGAGGAGCTCATTCCTTCTGAGGGTGCAACATCACATGACATACAGCCATGCACCAGTGCTGATACTGGCACTTTGGTGGGTCCTAATAAACGGTTAGTTGGGTTGTCACCTGGTGATTCACAAGTGAGTACGAGCAGACAGGGAGGCAGGGGTAGCTGAGGAGAGTCCGCATCAAGGGGCACACTCCTCCCCAAGCTCTGCTCAGCTCAACATAGAGGCTGAACCCCATGGGCCATTGTTGAAAAGGAGTGTGATAGAGGTGCAGCAGCAACTTTGTAAGGTAATGGAAAAAGTGCCACACACACTGTCCATAATAGTGGATAGGATGGAGGAGTCCAACTCCATTGCTAGTAGATTGGTGGCACAGGTAAGTGCAAGAATGTCTGCAATGGAGAGAATGGTAGCCTTCATTGAGCTTCAAGCATGGCTCTCAAATGAGTCCATGACCGGCCATGACAACGGCCGTGCGGACTCTGGATGCCAACATGTCTGCCACCTTAAACAGGCAGATAGATATGTTAGCCATGGCCTTACAACGCGGCACATCTGCTCACCAACCTGCTGTCCAGCAGAGTGGTGGGAGTGATGTTGCGTTGGCCTGGGAGAGAGATGATGGCGAAAGAAGACATGAAAGTGGAGACTCCACTCAAAGCGCTCCCACGTCTCACCCATTGCCCCCTCTTCAACCAGTACTCATAATGTTGCCTCCTCTCCTGATGGCCAAGTCTGCACCTGCACAGGTGTAGGTGGAGCAGTCTTTGGTGGGGCCCTCACGGGCTCCAAAGCCCAGAGGTCGTAAGCTAAAAGCATCTCAGCAGTCAGGCCAGGGGTCTGAGCAACCTGCCACTGACTCTGTTGAAGCCACAGGGGATGCACTCAAAGCAGTAGAAAGAGAAAGGCTAAACGATTGTAATTCACCAAGGGTATGCACAAGGGTGTATGACGAGATGTCATGTTGTTAATTTATATATTTTTTTGTTATGGCACATCAAATTTAATCATTATTATCACCACTGCCACGTCTTAGTCATTATTGAGTCCCTTTTGTGAATTTGCCCTTTCATGTGCTTCATCATGAATGCCAAGACATGATGCCACCCATTGGGCACGTGTGCAGTGGGAGTATGTGTGGTTGAAGAACTGTTTTGTGCAAAGTCGGGGAGGGGTGGTTGGCAATGGTGGTTGTTCCAGGTGACGTGAGTATTTAAAAGTCTTCGATTTGCAAATCTCATTACGAGAACCTGTTAGAGATGAGGGCATCCCTGGAATCACGGGCAGCAATGAGCGCGGCTGCTCTGGCTATGGTTCCCTATCTTCATTTTCCTCCTCCTCAGATGTACTATGGAATAGGTCCATTGAACGCCCCCCCCCCACCCCGCCCACCCCATCCTGGTCTTGTCAGGTAAATTTGTCTGAACACAAGAATTCTCAGTCTCAACAAAGAAATCTCAGTCTAAACACAAAGAACTCTCAGCCAAACATTTATCTAAGAGAACTGAGTGCCCAGCTGCAATACCTCACCTTTTACTGAGATGTGTCAATCACTGGTTTAAAGGGCCAAATGAGCTTCGGCTGCAACTCACCTCTGTTTCTATGGCATGTTTCAGAAGCCATTGGAGACAAGTTCAGGAGAAGTTAAATCTGTTTCTGTTGCAGAATCCACAAAAAGTTAAGTAGCTAAAGTGTTTCAACGCCTGAATTGACCCTTTAAATATCAGCCTACCAGCTTTAAGTGGCATAGGAACATCGGAATATAGGAACAGGAGCAGGCCAATTAGCCCCTTGACCCTGTTCCAGCATTCAATGAGATCATGGCTGATCTGTGACCTAACTCCATAGACCTGCCTTATCCCCATATCCCTTAATACCTTTGGTTAACAAAAATCTATCAATCTCAGATTTAAAATTAACAATTGAGCTAGCATCAACTGCCATTTGCAGAAGAGAGTTCCAAACTTCTACCACCCTTTGCGTGTAGAAGTGTTTTCTAACTTCACTCCTTAAAGTCCTGGCTCTAATTTTTAGGCTATGTCCCCTAGTCCTAGACTCCCCAACCTGCGGAAATAGTTTTTTCCTATCTACCTTAAGAACCATAAGAACATAAGAAATAGGAGCAGAAGTAGGCCATATGGCCCCTCGAGCCTGCTCTGCCATTCAATAAGATCATGGCTGATCTTCAACCTCAACTCCACTTTCCCACTCTATCCCCATATCCCTTTATTCCCTTAGAATCCAAAAATCTATCTACCTCAGCCTTGAATATAGTCAACGACTCAGCATCCACAGCCCTTTGGGGTAGAGAATTCCAAAGATTCACCCCCATTGTCATGTGCTTGGGTAGACTTTGCTTTCAGACAATCTCTTTTGTCTGAGAGTAGGGGAGAAGGTGGGAAAGCTGTGTTTTGTAGGTTGAGGCAGTCAGGTGGATAAGACCTCTGTAATGAGCTGCCCTCTGACAGTCCTGTCAACTCAAAGTGATGACAAGTCCGAGCAGGCATCATCAATGGGCTCTGGGACCTGCAGCTCAGGATCTTCTGGTGCCACAGGATCCTCGCCAGGCATATCCAGACTGAGCCCTTCCCGTAAGATGAAATTATGAAGTGCGCAACAGGCCACAATTATTTTTTTTTTATTCGTTCATGGGATGTGGGCGTCGCTGGCGAGGCCAGCATTTATTGCCCATCCCTAATTGCCCTTGAGAAGGTGGTGGTGAGCCGCCTTCTCCGGCGCTTACCGCAGGACACACCCTGATTTGTCCAGGCATCTGAATCGTCCTGTCAGAACCGCTATGGTCATCTCCACCACCTGCCTGGCTGCTGCATGGGTTTGATTGTTACTCTCCTCTACTTCACTGTGGGCCGCATAGAATTGTGTCATCAGCCATGACAAAAGTCACAGACAAACTCCAGAATATGGCCAAAAATGTAGAGAGAGGTAAATTACAATAATATGATAAAAGTTTAACTTGATTATAGTTACTGACAATATAATCCTCCCTGTAAGTGCTTTATGAGTTTAGAATTTAATGCGCAGGGAGAGCAAAAAGCAACAACAAGGAATCCACTATATGCATTATATAACAAAAGTCATGCTTAAGTAATTAGGCTCTGAATTAAACAAAACGGAAGTTTAATTTAATCAGTTTAAAGCATCACCAACATACCTTTCACTTTAATTAGTTTAAAGATTTAGTTACACACATCCTGAAATAACTTCCGTGAGACAAACTGTCGTCCACAAGAGCAGCCACAAATGCAGAAACCAAGAACAAAATAACTTAGTTTCTGTCATAAAGTCATAAAACAAGTAAAGTAAAATAATGTAAGGCAGCCTTTGATACCATTTTTAAGGAAAGCCTAACATAAGCTAATGATCATAACCATAATATCTGTCCCCATAACTAAATCAGCAGAAACCTTCCAGATTCCAATCATATCTTTTCAAAAGTATGCCAAAGCAAATAAGTTGTTTTCCTTGATGTAATCACCTTAACCACTGAACTCTACAGGAATCACTCTCTGGACTGAATAACAACTTGATCCAATCCAGCAATATTTTATTGTGTTTTAACTCAGTTCAACTCCAATCTCAATCTTACTTTCTTGGCATCTTTCTGCTTGTTTTCACTGATTACTGTAGTCTCGAGATTATTTTTGTTTCATTCAAGAGGCTTCTGACAAATCCGTTGGGATTCAACCAGAAGAAGTTCAGAATTATCTCAATGATTACCTGATGTAGTAATAAAAACAACAGTAAAGTCAATTATTGATCTAACCATGGACAATTTGGTCTATAGTCAACCAGATGGTAATATTGTAATACAGTATACTCGACACTGAGGGAGTTGAAAGTGAGTATCAGAAAGAACTTTTCAGATAGCAGTTATAATGTTATCTGAGCAGCTGTGACTAGCAGTAGTAAGTTATACAAACATATTGCACCGTACAGCAATAGGTCATGGGACCACACTTATGATTTTGTAAGTAGTGATCTCCAATCTGAATAAGGTTAATAAGGGAATGAGTGGAGCAAATTACATACCAACAGTGAGTGAGAGAGAGAAAATCAGAGGACAGACAATTCAGGCTGCTGTCACATATATCCTAATCTCGATGACAGCTTTGGCGGAGGCCTGGAAATAAAGAGCTTGTTTTTCAAGGAATAATACATGGTACAGATTTATCTAAAGAGGGAAAGCAAAATAGTTGGCCATTTCTGTTTTACTGAACTCTATCAAATTTTGCTCGTAAATCATTGGTTCATTAGTTTTTTCTTTCTTTTGAAAAGATACACTTTGAATTGTAGGATTAATGCTATATAAAAATTAAATAATTTTGTAGGAATTAGCACTTGAGTGATTGTTGGTGATTAGATCCATAAATGATGAGTGCTGTTCAGTTTGATACATTTTAAGTTTCTTTTATCCTTTTACCTCAGGCTGTAGCATTGGCAAGCTTTTGGAAAGTTATGATTGGATTGCTGTAGCAAACTAGTAGCTTTGGGTGAGCAGGCCTTAGACCATTCAGCAGCCAAGCAGCCTTTTCAACAGAGAACTGTCTCACTTTTCTTCAGCATCGTCATTAAGGTCTCAAAACATATGGTACTGATCTAATTTGCTATTCCTCATGCTTTTCACTGGGCATATACTGAAGAAGTTGAACACCTGTTTAAAAGAAGTGCTGCAGTGAAGACAGCTTTAAGCAATTTAGATATTGCAGTCATAAAGGGGAGTTCATTATTAGCTTTACTTTGCCACCATACTCATTGTTAATTGAGTTTCTTTATATCTATTTGTATAGCAGTAGCTGGTGTTTCTTGTTTGTGGTCTACTGGTTATGTTTTTTACATTAATTTTCATCCCTCTCTTTTCTGTCAGAGGCTTCTTGCGAGCTACAATTTCAGTTACTACCTCTATGATGGTCTGTGGTTTGGTTAAGCAGTCAAACATGATTGCACAGATGCAAGTAATGGATTCCTTCATAGATGCTGACAAATTTTGCAGGATGCTTGGCACATTCACAAATTACTGCATGACTGCTGGTACATAAGGCTTCATGTAAGCACATTCTGAGAGATCCCAATCTCTGGCTTATCAGCTGAAGGAAGACTCCATTTCAGGTTTCTACTGCCAGCTCCACTTGCTCCTGCACCTGCTCTGTGATTCATCCAGTGCTCCCTGCTGCTACTCAGTACCTAATTTCTTCAAAGTCAGTACCTGCTTGGGTTGGTACTTGCCATTGTTAGAGTGAGTAGCTTATAGTGCTAGGGACATGGCATGCACTGGCTGCTTGCTCTCTCTTCCTGTGGATCGGAAGAACATGGGGCTGAAATTTTGTTGGACTGACATCTTGATGTAAGTACTAGGATGGTGATTTCTGCTCCTGACCCTGCCAAGGTATGCGGATCTGGGGAGAGATCACGGTATTTGAATAATCCTGGTGGGTGCTCGTGTCATTAGGGGTGTATCTCATGTGCCTGCCAGACTGAGGGGGCCAATGCTTCTGGTGGAGGTTACCTATTCCAGCTAGGGAAGGGACTGAGCCCCTCCCCAGAAACCTTCAGCATGTTGCCCCTTTGGCCCCCTTTATATGGAGCCTGAAATTTTTTTTCATAAGACCGTAGGAGGTCCAGGCCAAGTCCATCCAGCAGGCTGGAACACCTCCTCTCACTGAATTTACTGGTCTGCCAGTGGATTCCCAGGCCATGGATGAGGAAATTCCCTGCCTGGGAATCCTATGCCTACAGTCACATCCAATCTGATGTTAAAAACCAGGTTTGTAGTGGATAGAAGTTAATCTCTATTTAGCCTATCATGCGTATACCAACTCTGTGCTAGATCAGTCCAAAAATAATTCCACTACCTTGCTCTCATTCCCTATAGCCCTGCATCATCTACTTCAAATCTTTCCTTAAAAGATGCAATGGTCCTTGCCCCAACTGGCCTCTGGTTTATCTTTTCCCATCTTTCTTGAACAAGAGCTGTTACAGTGGCTACTTTCCAGACCCTGAAACTAATTTACATATGTAAGGATTGAAAAAATTATTGTCTGAGCCTCAGCTACCTCCTCTGACTTCCTTCAACAGACTAAGACGCATGCCAGCAGGATGGGAAACTTGCCTATCTTGAGTTCTGCAAACCTTTTATGCCTGACCCAATCCCTTCTCTACAGTTATCTTTTAACATTTGGTTCCATAGCCTCTACTACACTCTCACTATCACCATCATTTGTAAATACAAATGCAACACGTTTATTTCATATCTGTCATGCCTTCATTACCATAATTAGACTCCCTTAATGCCTGAGTGGTACATTCTTTTTTTGCTTTTAATATGCTTATAAAAGTATTTACTGTTTCTTTCTTTCATGATCTAACTTTTTTCCTTATTCCCTTGTATCTATAATTTTCTTTTACATTTCCCCACTATAGTTTCTACATTCCTCATGATTTTCTTTAGAATTGGCAGTCTTATTCTTATCTCTTCACTCATCAAGAATGGGCTGGATTTTCCTCCTCCTGCCAAAGTGGGGTTAGAGTGCGACTTGAGCTTGCTGTTCCAATCCTACCGTGACTGTGACACTGGCCCATTTTCTTGGGTTGGGGGTCATTACCACGCAGGGCAAGTTCCCAGCAGGAACCCCATCACAAGGAAAATTTGAGGTAGAAGATCAGCCATGATCTTGTTGAACGGTGGAGCAGGCTCGAGGGACTGGATGGCCTACTTCTGCTTCTATTTCTTATGTTCTTGAGGAGGGAGTCCTCCTCTGCCAAATGAAGTTGTGGCAGTCGGCCTGCTGCAGTCCTGTGATGAGGAGGCAGACCAGTAAAAGAGGCAGCAGCATCCCAAAGGCCTCAGATTTTGTTTTGAATAAAGGCCTCAGAATGGACTGAGCCCTTCAAGAGGTGAGTGATTCAGGCCTATATACAGAGAGAGATGACCACTACTAAGAACCAGGGTCTACTATCACTCATCTACATAAAAGATATGATGGTAGATAAGCAATGGCGAACATTTAAAGAAATAATTCATAATTCTCAACAAATATACATTCCCTTGAGGAATAAAAACTTCACGGGAAAAGTGATCCAACCGTGACTAACTAAAGAAGTTAAGGATAGTATTAGATTACAAGAAGAGGCTTACAATGTTGCTAAAAAGAGTAGTAAGCCTGAGGATTGGGAGGGTTTTAGAAATCAGCAAAGGATGACCAAAATTTGATATAGAGGGAGAAAATTGGATATGAGAGTAAACTAGCAAGAAATAGAAAAACAGATTGTAAGAGCTTCTACAAGTATGTAAAAAGGAAGAGATTAGCAAAAGTAAACATGGGCCCCTTAGAGGTAGAGACACGTGAAATTATAATGGGGAATAAGGGAATGACAGACGTTAAACAAATATTTTGTATCTGTCTTCACAGTAGAAGAGACAAATAACATACCAGAAATAATGGGGAACCAAGGGTCTAATGAGAGTGAGGAACTTAAGGATCGGTACTAGGACCACTGCTTTTTTTGATATACATTAATGACTTGGATTTGGGTGAAAAGTGCAAAGTGATACATTTAGGCAGGAAGAACAATGAGAGGCAATATAAACTAAATGGTACAACTTTAAAGGGGGTTCAGGAACAGAGAGACCTGGGGGTATATGTGCACAAATCTTGGAAGGTGGCAGGGCAGGTTGAGAAAGAATACGGAATCCTGGGCTTTATAAATAGAGGCATAGAGTACAAAAGCAAGGAAATTATGTTGAACCTTTATAAAACACTGGTTCGGCCACAACTAGAGTATTGTGTCAATTCTGGGCACTACACTTTAGCAAGGATATGAAGGCATTAGAGAGGGTGCAGAAAAGATTTACTAGACTGGTTCCATGGATGAGGGATTTTAATTACGTGGATAGACTGGAGAAACTGGGATTGTTCTCCTTAGAACAGAGAAGGTAAAGAGGAGATTTGATCGAAGTGTTCAAAATCATGAAGAGTTTAGATTTAGTAAGCAAAGAGAAACTGTTCCCATTGGTGGAAGGGTCAAGTACCAGAGGACACAGATTTAATGTGATTGGCAAAACAATCAAAGGCGACATGAGGAAAATCTTTTTTAAGCTTTTATAATCTGGAATGCATTGCCTGAAAGAGTGGTAGAAGCAGATTCAATTGTGGCTTTCAAAAAGGAATTGGATAAATACTTGAAGGGAAAAAATGTACAGGTCTACAGGGGAATGGGACTAACTGGATTGCTCTTACAAAGAGCCGGCACGAGCTCGATAGGCCAAATGGCCGCCTCCTTTGCTGTAACCGTTCTATGATTCCATGATAAAGTAATTAATATTAATAAAGAAAATGTACTAGAGAAATTAATGGGACTAAAAGCCAATAAATCCACTGAACCTGATGGCTTATATCCTGGGGTTTTAAAAGAGATGGCTGCAGAAATAGTGGATGCATTGGTTTTGATCTTCCAAAATTCCCTAGATTCTAGAACGGTCCCCATGGACTGGAAGGTAGCAAATGTAACCCCGCTATTCAAGAAAGGAGGGAGAGAGAAAAGAGGGAACTATAGGCCAGTTAGCCTGACATCAGTAGCACGGAAAATGCTAGAATCTATTATCAAGGACGTAATAACAGGGCATCTAGAAAATCATAATATGATTAGCCAGAGTCAACACAGTTTTATGAAAGGGAAACCGTGTTTGACAAATCTTTTAGAGTTTTTTGAGGGTGTAAATTGCAGATAGATCACGGGGAACCAATGGATGTAATATATTTGGATTTTCAAAAGGCATTCGATAAGGTGCCACACAAGAAGTTGTTACACAAGATTAGGGTTCTTGGGATTGGTGGTAATAAATTATCATGGATTGAGAATTGGTTAACATACAGAAAACAGTGAGTAGGAATAAATGGTTCATTTTCGGGTTGGCAGGTTTTAATTAGTGGGGCACCACAAGGATCAGTGCTTGGGCCTCTGCTGTTTACAATATATATCAATGGCTTAGATGAGGGGATAAATCACTCTATGTCCTAAATTGGGATTTGTGAATTGCAAATATATCAGCTATAGTCAATTAATTAAAACAGAGTTACAGCTTTTGGCCAATGGAGTGGTGAAAAAAAATCTGTAAAAGTTTCTGAGGAGAATTGAGTTTCTGTGGTAGAAATGTGAGCAACCACCTACCAATGTGTTGTTACAATATTGAAATAATTCAAAAAATAGTAAAAATTTCATGATTGGGAATAGAGAATACAGAAGAGGGCTTACTGAAAATAAACTCCTTCAGACCATTAGCTGACCAGCTTGAACAGTAAATGAATGTCATAGGTTGAGTATTTTTTTAAATTTCAAAATATACTTTATTTCATAGAATTTAAGGATACACACAGTTCAATGTAAATATCACAATTCAAAACCAGTCCAATCAAACCAAAACACTACAGATCGTACACAAAGCGATCTCATTATTACAATTCAAGCATAGTATTTCTTATGATTCATGGTGTACAATACAAGGTGGGGTGTCCTTTCCCCATAGCGACTTCACGTAGGTCACACCTCGCCTCAGTGCATCCCGCAGCACGTACTCCTGGACCTTGGAGTGTGCCAGTCGGCAACACTCAGTCTTGGATAGCTCCTTCAGCTGGAAGACCAGTATGTTTCAGGCGGACCAAAGGGCTTCCTTCACCGAGTTGACGGTCTTCCAGCCGCGGTGATATCTGTCTCGGTGTGCGTCCCGGTGAACAGCCCATAGAGCATAGCGTCCTGTGTTACTGAACTGGTTGGGATGAACTGGGCGAAGGGGCAGCCCATCAAGAGGTGAATGACGGTCTCCTTCCCGACACAGCTCGCGGTGGTGCTGAGATTCCATGTGTGTTGGAAGGACCGCACTGGGAGGGCCCTTCTCACCACCATCCAGGCTGCATCCTGGTGCCTGTTGGTCAGTTACAGCGATGAGACATTCTGCCAAATGACATCGACCGTCTGGTCGGGGAAGAAACCGACCGAGTCCACCCTCTTAGTTCCTTGCAGGACTCTGAGAACATTTCATGTCGACCACTGTCTGATGGCCTCGTGGTTGAAGGGGTTCCTCCTCAGGAATTTCCCCACCTGGGGGACAGTCCAACTGGACAGGATGTCCTGTGCCTGCTCGGCCAGCGTGGCCAGACCCAGCCTTCTCAGTGCATTGATCAGGTAGAAACCCAGCACGTAGTGACACTTGGTGTTTGCGTACTGGGGCTCTACACACATCCTGAAGCAGCCACACACAAAGGTGGCCATCAGGATCAGAGCGGCGTTGGGGACGCTCTTCCCCCGTTTGTCTGGGGTCTTGTACATGGTGGCCCTGTGGACACGTTCTACCTTGGACCGCCAGACAAAGTGGAAGATAGCTCGGGTGATTGTGACGGCGGAGTTGTGGGGAATGGGCCAGACCCTGGTCACGTAGAGCAACACCGTGAGTACCTCACACCTTATCACCAGGTTCCTAGCCGGTTATGGAGAAGGATCGCCCCACCCATATACCAAGCTTTTTTTTGGACTTTGCGATCCATTCCTCCCAGTTCTTTGTGCAGGCCAGGGGCCCCCCGAACCAGATCCCCAGCACCTTCAGGTCGTCGGACCTGACGGTGAAGGGGACAAGGGACTGGGCCTCCCACCTGCCAAAGAACATAGCCTCGCTTTTATTCCGGTTCACTCTGGCCTCCAAGGCCAGCTCGAAATGGTCGCAAATGCCCATCAATGTGTGGACCGACTGCTGATCGGAGCAGAAGACAGTGACGTCGTCCATGTACTGGGAGGCCTTAACCTGACAGCCTCCGCTGCCTGAGATTGTCGCCGCCCCGATACCTGCATCCTTTCTGAATTGACCTTCTTGAAGCAGAATCCCCAAGCCCGAGAAATGACTATCGTTGCCTCCCGATCAGGTTGACTGCCTGTGGGTCCACATGCATGACCACTGCCGGTAGTTGCTGAGGTGCAGGATCCAGCACTCCTGCAAGAACAGCAGGTCCCTCCTGGCCCTGGACAGATAGTCCAGGGTCGCGCCACATCACGTAGTCGATTTGATGCTATGCACATTTATGGATCCAATTTTTAAATCCATTTTAAAATGCAAAGGAAACAAAACATTCAGGACTTACTACTGCATCAGTCCGGGGTCTACGATATGGTCCATTTGAGACCCTGGAGCCAGATTCTGCATTTCTGTGGTGTGCAGGAACTTCTGGACAGTCCTTGGGCTGAGGAAGGAGTCCATTCCTCCATTGGAGGAGGTTCCTCGCTCAGGTGTCGACAATGAGGTCTCGTGGGGTAGTGTGTCCATGAAATCCACAACACCCGGCTCCTCGTCCGTCGCCAGTGGTTCTCTCTCCGTGTCCATCATGCTGCTCCCGGTTGCCCAGAGTTGGGGGACCTCGCTCTCTGCGTTGCTACTCCCGGTTGCCCAGAGTTGGGGGACCTCGCTCTCCGCATTGTAGCTCCCGGCATCCCGGAGTTGGTGTGCGCTTGGGGTGGGGGGGGGGCGGCATCGCTGCTCCCGATACCCTAGAGCTGGGTGTTGCTGCTCCCAGATTCCTGGAGTTGGTGCACGTTGTTGGTGTCGCTGGTCAACATCATGTTTTGCCTCTTCCTTTGATGAAAGTGGGGTTTCCCCCCTTTTCCTTGGTCGTCGTCCGATGAGTGGTTGCTGTTGTCTGTTGGGGACTCTAAGCTCCCCTTGCTGCTGGCCGTACCTTTGGCGTTCATGCCTCTGGTCCTGCGGGACTTCCTCTTTTTCTTTGTTTGTACCGTCCATCCTTCATCCGTCCCTGGTTCGTCTTCCATTGGCTCTGTATTCTCAGGGGTAGTTTCGGGGCTGGGTTTCGGGGTTTGGTTGGTTTCCTCATCAATCCCTTCCTGCTCTTTGTTCTCCTCCTGGTTGTTGGCCCTCTCTCGTGGGGCCACAGAGGTGGGGGGAGGGAGGGGGCTGGCCTCCTTTGGGGCAGCCACGACTGCTGCTCAGCCTGACCGTGTTACGCGCCCAGTGCTCTGGATCTTCTGGTCGCCATGTCTGCTGCGAAAAGGAAACCATCTTCACCTTACTGGAAAAAGGTGTTATACCGCTCCCTGACCAGCATTTAAATCCACCTCTACGTCTGTAAAGCTACAACAGGTTATAGCTCGTCCTGGGAGATCCGCCTTCGGGATCACAGATTCTCCCCTGCCAGGTAGCAAATTACAGAACCAAGTCATCTCTCTCTTTTACCATGTGATTTTAATTGGGGATTAGTACAAACACAGTGGATGCTCTGATACACTCTTAATTCATGTGACTTGTGTATTGCATCACTCTCCAAATGCACCTGCTCAATTTCTTGACAATTTTCATATTGGAGAAGATGTGCTATGCTCATGGAGATTATTGTTCCGAGAAGTTATTAATTTCACAGGTGCTTCATGAAATGACTGTAAACTCTTAATTCCATTTAAAGACAATAATGAGAATATGTTAATTTTATTGCTGGATACTGTCTAAAAGAAATTCTGCTCTTTAATTCTGTAAATAGGTTGCACATATAGTGCTACTATATGATATGTACAGTGAGGACCAGTTGGTCTCCCTCATCATTGCATATAGGAGACAAGGTTACAAGAGCAACCAGAACTATAAGTGACATTCCTTCAAAGATGATCAAGTTTACAGGAAATATCCAATTGTAAAATATCTTAATTGCCTTCGGCTGTTTTTCTACATTAAAGGTGCTCTATAAATGTATGTTGTCGTTAACTGTCTGCCACAATTAAGAAAAAAAACAGTGAACATTACTAAACTTAATTTACAGAACTCAGATCCATTTTCCTGACATCTAGCCATTATTTCAAAATTAGGAATCCACTCAGCAGCAGAGAACAGAGCCACATCCATCCACATCACAGCACAACACTTCCACTGTGCAAAAGCATCACATCCCGAAGTGTACAGATCAGGAACAGCTCTTCTCCTTTCCAGAGTCTTCCATTTACACGATATCTAAATCCATTTGAGGAGAAAAGTTTGGAACTGTGCAGTGAAACATTGTGTGGAAGGTTACATAATTTTGTGGATGCAATAAAATGAGTGGGAGACTGCCAGGCAGTTATCTGGTATGGCCACCATTCAATTCCTGTTTTAATTAGTGCTGTTTCTGGTTTCATCTCCAGAACTATTTCAGGTGTTGTGGAGAATTCTGCTCAGACTATGTCCGTTTCTGGTTGTTTTTTGCACCCAGAGTAACTCTTAAACTTAACACCAATGAATTAATAAACAGAGTATCTTGCAAAATAGGAAATTATTCTAGCTGAGATATATGAATCCAATATTGTTTTCGACAGTATACATCATGCAAGAAATGAACAAATTATGTTTACACCTATATTTTCACATCCTCAAGCAGAAAATTCTTATTCAATCTACTTGTTTGTATATAATTGAAGGGAAATTTGAGTGATGGAGATGTTATTTCCACTGCTGATTTTTACAAGTGGAAATAATTTTATTACTGACAGTGTATTCTTGTTGGTGTCTTCTCTTTACCTGCCCTGTGCATTGTTCATTGTAATAAATCATTGTGCTCCAGTTTTGTCTCCATGTTCTTCTTTGCAGCTATTTCCAATGGAATAGCATTCACCCGCACACAACTGTAGTCTTGTTGAGATCCACTTTCCACACAAAAAGGACCCATCAGGGATAACTTACAAAAACGCAGGACAGGTCCCAAAACCAGTCTAGCACAGAAGATGTTGAGAGTAATTTTGACTTTTGGCGATAGTGTAAAATGGGCGACATCGGCTCAGCCACCCTTTAAACACATCTAATGATTTTCATTTCCATTGAAGCCAGTGGGAACAAAATCAGGAGAGGTGTTTAACGGGTGCCCGTGCTGATATCATCCATTTTACACTATTGCCAAAAGTCAAAATTACCCCCATTATGCCAACTGGTCTTTCACAGGGTAACAAATAAACAGAAGAGGCACGTTCTTGTAGCATTTTCCATCTGCACCTGACAATTATTCACGTGTATGCTTTGAAAGTGATCGTTAGCAGGTAATTTGACTGCCTGGAGTATCGCAATGAAGCTTGATCCTTTGCTCACCTGACGTCCGCTCCTTTGCATTCCAGCAGGTGTTACTGGATCGTGATCAGCAGTGAGAATCCTGGCCAAATTTCTCTTTGCTAATTTAGGGGTGTGAAGCCGAATTGTGGTGCCCCTATCTTCACCCTGGCTTGGGTTACTAACTCAAATCTGGGACCTTCCTGATCGGTATGGCTCAGGTAAACTTGCTGAGCAATTGGGGGAGTCTGTGTTGGTTTCTAAACTAAATAGGAGGTATCATTTTTATAATAATTACTTGGAACACAAAATGAATCTTCATTTTGACAAAGCTCAATTTTGATAGAATAGCCCTACATAAATACTGTGTACGAATTCTCAATCAAGTTGCTTGATAAGCTTCCATCCAAAGGAAATAGATAGATATGCTGATGGGTATAATCTATGGAATCATACAACACCAGGTTATAGTCCAAACTGTTGGACTATAACCTGGTGTTGTAAGATTCCTTACATTTGTCCACCCCAGTCCATCACCGGCATCTCCACATCATGGGTATAATCTAATAAATAATAGTGTGTTACATGCAGAACAATTTCTAAAGGTTTGTGATTGCTGCTGTCCCGTTAGGTTATGTTCTTTGTGAATAGTATATTATTTGTTCTTTATTGAATATCATTATTGATTAATTACAGGAAAAAAAGAAGTAATCTAGAGCATTAGATGCATTCATGAAATAATTTTTTTATATACTTAAATGCAGCTGTGCATTGCTGCAGTCCTCGGAAAAGTAATAGAATGTTATAATTATTATTTATTTTTTGGTTAGCCAAATGTCATGAAATTACATAGGGCCCGATATTAGGAGGGAGGCAGGTTGGCAGCGGGGGGTCGACTGGGCCCGTGGGTAACACGCTCAGTGAATTCGGGGTGCTCCGCACGCAATCGCAGCTTAATTGAAGGTACTTACCTTTGCTTCCGGGTTTCGCACTGGAAAGCTGCGCAGCGGGCGGACTGCGCAGGCGCATCATAGGCTGTCAGCTGGAGGAGCCCTATTTAAAGGGGCAGTCCTCCACTGACTGATGCTGCAGAAAATATGCAAAATTGCAGCATGGAGCAGCCCAGGGGAAAGGCTGCTCCCAGGTTTAATGATGCCTCACTCCAGGTCTTCCTGGCTGGGGTGAGGAGGAGGGGGAGGATACATATATTCTCCCCAGCGGATGGGAGGAGGTGGCCTCCCTCTGCCAGCACGGAGGCTTGGCTCGAGGTGGCAGAGGAGGTCACCTGCACCAACAACCTGCATAGAGTGCAGGGGTCGCTTCAATGACCTAAGTAGGTCAGCCGAAGTGAGTACACTTACTCATTCCCCTACACTCCGTCTGCCACATCACCGCCCCCACCCCACATCTCCTTCTGCACTGCCAACACTACTCTATCACATCACTCCTCACACCCACTCAAAGCTCATCCTCATCTTACCTACACTTACTTACCTCGCCAATACTCATCCCACCACTACCACTCAACCCAATCCTCATACAATCTCATGGCTCTATCTCATACTCACCCTCTCATGCATCTCTTTCACAGTCAGCCTCACTCAACCTGCCACTACCTGTGCTGCAGCCACAGGGCATGCATCACATATGTGCAGTAGGCAGCGTAAGGCAAACGTGTCGTGAGCATGGAGGGGATGCGCAAGGGTGTTTGAGGGTATGTCATGGTTTTTACTTGTATTTGATTTCTGATCAACTCACATTACATATTATATTGTCACCACTAACGCCACATCTTTGCGAATCTTGTCTGGTTTGTGCACTAATGCCCTTTCCTGAGGATCATTATGAAGACCCACAACTGATGCCACCCATTGTGTCACTGCAGAGTGGGAATAGGTGTATTTGCAGGGCTCTTTTGTGCAGACGACTGAGAGATGTCGGCGATGTCCCCGGTGGCACCCTGTAAGGATGCGGAGTTGTTGAGGGCAGTGGTGACTTTGACAGCGACAGGTAAGAAGATGGTGCTTGGGCCAGCCAGGAGCAGCTCGGCATGAAGGAGGCTGCAGATGTCCACGACTAAATGTCGAGTGATTCTGAGCCTCCGTATGTACTGCTGCTCAGAGAGGTCCAGGAAGCTGAGCCTCGGTCTGTGGACCCTGTGGCGAGGGTAGTGCCCTCTGCGACGCATCGCTCTCTGCGGTTGCCCTCCCTCCTGCTGTGCAGGTGGAAGTGTCACAGCACTGTGTAGTGGAGCTCCACGTGTCAGAGGTGGACGGCGTGGCCGGCAAGGCTGGTGATGCTGTTCGCCCTCCGAGGAGGTCATGACTGCAGCTACGGCGGCCCCCATCCGGAAGATGTACGTTTGAGGGGGTCCGCAAGGTAGGTAAATGTGTCTGGACACCGGGGTAAGTGTGCAAGTTTGTGAATTTTATTGTTAGGAGGAGGGTGGTGGAAGCCAAACTTTGTCCAAAGTGACAGAGTGTCCTCCTGCAATGAGTGAGGGTCTCCCTCCCCGCACCTGTCAAGTGGACCTTTGCAGCTGCCACAGGCTGATGGCTGCAACACGTCCATTTCAACTGGGAGTGTTTCGGGAAACAGACTCAGTTGAATTGAAAATCCCACCCCTCCTAAAATTGCTTTAATTGCCGGCGGGAGTCCCGCATGCGGGGGCTGCGTCACTGGGGAACCCGGAAGTGGGCAGGTTGGAGCCGGGCTCTGGACCCACCCCGGGAATCACCAATTTTCGGAACCCCCCCGCCACGAATCCGCTGGCTCGGGGCTCTGAAAATCAACCCCATAGAATCTACAGCACTGAAACAGGCCATTTGGCCCAACTGGTTTTACCGGTATATGGGGACTGCTACAGTTTGGGGAGGGGATAAGAACATAAGAACATAAGAAATAGGAGCAGGAGTAGGCCAATCGGCCTCTCGAGCTTGCTCCGCCATTCAATAAGATCATGGCTGATCTGGTCCTAACCTCAAATCTAAAATCATGTCCAATTTCCTGCCTGCTCCCCGTGACATTTTTTTTTTGAACTATTATATGCAAACAGGTAAAGACCATTTATCTCTGGTGACAAGAGGTCATCGATTTACAATTGCTGCCGAGAGTGAGCAGAGTATTTAGGAAAAATGTCTATGTACAATAGGTTGATGGAGTTCTTTGCCACAGGGAGTAGCTAAAGCAACTTTCAATCCAATCTGGCCAATTACCGCCCCATCAGTCTACTCTCAATCATCAGCAAAGTGATGGAAGGTGTCGTCGACAGTGCTATCAAGCGGCACTCACTCACCAATAACCTGCTCACCGATGCTCAGTTTGGGTTCCGCCAGGACCACTCGGTGCCAGACCTCATTACAGCCTTGGTCCAAACATGGACAAAAGAGCAGAATTCCAGAGGTGAGGTGAGAGTGACTGCCCTTGACATCAAGGCAGCATTTGACCAAGTGTGGCACCAAGGAGCCCAAGCAAAATTGAAGTCAATGGGAATCAGGGGGAAAACTCTTCAGTGGCTGGAGTCATACCTCATCCCCAGGTCATTGCTGCAGGAGTTCCTCAGGGCAGTGTCCTAGGCCCAACCATCTTCAGCTGCTTCATCAATGACCTGCCCTCCATCATAAGGTCAGAAATGGGGATATTCGCTGATGATTGCACAGTGTTCAGTTCCATTCGCAACCCCTCAGATAATGAAGCAGTCCGAGCCTGCATGCAGCAAGACCTCGACAACATCCAGGCTTAGGCTGATAAGTGGCAAGTAACATTTGTGCCAGACAAGTGCCAGGCAATGACCATCTTCAACAAGAGAGAGCCTAACCACCTCCCCTTGACATTCAACGGCATTACCATCGCCGAACTCCTACCATCAACGTCCTGGGGGTCACCTTTGACCAGAAACTTAACTGGACCAGCCATATAAATAATGTGGCTACAAGAGCAGGTCAGAGGCTGGGTATTCTGCGGCGAGTGACTCACCTCCTGACTCCCCAAAGCCTTTCCACCATCGACAAGGCACAAGTCAGGAGTGTGATGGAATACTATCCACTTGCCTGGATGAGTGCAGCTCCAACAACACTCAAAAAGCTCGACACCATCCAGGACAAAGCAACCTGCTTGATTGGCACCCCATCCACCACCCTAAACATTCACTCCCTTCACCACCGCGCACTGTGGCTGCAGTGTGTACCATCCACAGGATGCACTGCAGCAACTCGCCAAGGCTTCTTCGATAGCACCTCCCAAACCTGCGACCTTTACCACCGAGAAGGACAAGAGCAGCAGGCACATGGGAACAACACCACCTGCACATTCCCCTCCAAGTCACACACCATCCCGACTTGGAAATATATCGCCGTCCCTTCGTTGTTGCTGGGTCAAAATCCTGGTACTCCCTACCTAATGGTACTGTGGGAGAACTTTCACCACATGGACTGCAGCGGTTCAAGAAGGCAGCTCACCATCATCTTCTCAAGGGCAATTAGGGATGGGCAATAAATGCCGGCCTCGCCAGCGAAACCCACATCCCATGAACGAATAAAAAAAAACTTTTAAGGGAAAATTGGATAAATATTTGGCATTTGGAAGATCCAGGACGATGGGAGAGTGTACTAAGCAGTGGTATTAGTATTGGATTGGTCTAGCAAAGAGCTGGCATAAACACAAGGGGCCGAATGGCCTTCTTCTGCACTTTAAATGTCTATATGCATGTGACCATTATGAACCCTATGGCATATCTAAATAGAATGAGTTATTATTCCATCAATGTGTAAATGCTATGTCACCACTGCTGGAAAATAATATCCCTCAATGCATCCAAAACATTGTTTTAAAACTTCAAATGGCTGATTACAACTCTGTACAACCACTGTTTCCCACAGAGAACAGCTAATACCATGAGTCCTCAATGAGCAGGCATTAGGAACATCTAACCTGGAGTGGAATACTAATTTTTTGACAACCTTCCGTAGGTGCATAACTGTGCACCAATTTCTCTTAACAAGTAAAATTGCCTTTTTCTCATCATACATTAATGTTCACCTATCTATACTTGAAGGGGTAGGAATGATCTGAGCAGCATTAAACAGATGAACAATCCATGAGAACTTTCTACCTTTACTTTGCCACTTTGCATTCAATTTATTTTTTCGATAAAATTAGCAAAGTCTGGAATCTCACCCCCTTGGTGAGAAGGCGGCAAATGGCTCATCTATCGAGGAAATAGGTTTGTTGAACTTAATAATTTTCCCTATTCCTAAAAGTCCTATATTCTTCCAATGCACAATAATACAATGAAATAATAGCAGGTAAATATGAAATGCCATCTACTGAATCAAATGTTAAAACTTTGCCAAACCTAAGTTTTATTTTTGCAGCAGCATTATAAATATTACCGTATACATCCACCGATTTTCACTTACCTGTGCGGGAAACAACTGTAAGGTCCATATTACAAAAAGGATATAGAGGCACTGGAGATGGTGCAAAAAAGATTTACAAGTACGATACCAGAACTGAGAGGTTATAACCATCTGGAAAGATTGAACAGGCTGAGACTCTTTTCTCTTGAAAAGAGAAGGATGAGGGTGATCTGATAAATGTCTTTAAAATTATGAAGGGGTTTATAGGGTAGACATGGAGAAGATGTTTCCACTTGTGGGGGAGTTCAAAACTAGGGGCCATAAATATAAGATAGTCACTAATAAATCCAATAAAGAATTTAGGAGAAGATTCTTTACCTGGAGAGTAGTTAGAATGTGGAACTCGCTACCACAAGGAGTAGTTGAGGCGAATAGCATAGATGCCTATAAAGGGAAACTAGGGAAATACATGAGGAAGAAAGGAATAGTAGCATATGCAGATGGGGTTAGATGAAAGACAATGAGAGGAGGCTCGTGTGGAGCCAAATGTTCTGTTTCTGTGCTCTAAATTCTATGTAATTCCATGTTCCTTGGGATAAATGATATGAAAAATGCAGGGTGTAAGTGCAGTCAATTTTTCTTTTGTAACTATGCAACAATCTGGTGATCCTTTTCCCACAACATTAATAAACTGGAAAGTAATTGCACTTTGTTTCTCATCATAAATTAAGAGGCTCCTGGGATTTTTATATCATTTTCATCCTGTTCAGAACCAACCAGCTCAAACAGTGTGTAGTTAACAAAAAAAATGTAGTTCTGGAGATTGGTAAATAAATGGTTTGATCTGCCTTGCATTTATTTCAGATCAAAAAGTTCCAGTTTAATTTATGTAGCTTTCCCATGTGTATTGTTCCTTTATTTGCTAGTCACAGTGTAGTGTAAATTGATTTGAAGAAGTAAAGATTTTGTCCAACATCATTTCATCAGCAGGGAGTGGGACTTATATTCTTGAACAAGTGATTATTCTTTTATCCTGCATTGTAAACCAGAGTTTAGCAAAAATTGATTCATTGAGTTCATAGACATTTTTCTTTACTTTAATTGTATCTTTCTTTTTTTCAAAATCCCCATTAAATAGTAAGCTTGCAGCTTTAAAGCAAATGATGTGCAAGCAGTCATTACAACATAAAATATTATTGAAATGTATCAGAACAATATTAATGCATCAATATTATGAATTACAGTTTGCAAATATTAACACTTTGGGGTAGATTTTAACTTTCACCGCCGGGCGGAGAATTGGTGGTAGCAGATTAACTGCCCACTCCGACCGCTTTTTCTCTCCAGTGAAGTCAATCCAAAGGAAAATCCGGCGAGATATAGATCAGGTGGCTGATCAGCTACTGCCCAGCAGTGAAAGTTAAAATCTTCCCCTTTAAACCAGGCAACATAATAGGGTTTGCTTTAAAACTATTGTCCAGGGCAAGGTTCAATTGCACCTTTCCCCTTCACGGTTGCCAGTCCTTTCTCCCTTAATTGCTAAGTTCTCACAAAGTGCTGAACGATGTCTTGCAAACAAAAACTCTTTTTAAAACATGAGAAAGCAGGTACTTTAATTTGGTTACATCCAAACCACCTGCAGTGCTGTTGAACAACAATATACACACATGCTGACATAGCTAATTATTGAAAAACTCCAGCCTCGTCTAACTGCATTGCAGTTCATATTCTCTTGTTTGATGCTACTTATGTAAAGCTACACACAACTGAACCTTAGATTCATTCACAGGCTCCACTCCAGATCGAGGTGGAGGGTTATAACCCCCTTACTTCAATACATCAGAACTGCAACACAGACTTTAGCATCTTCTCCGTAAACAATTACACATATAGGGTAAATTTTGCAAGGCAAAACTCACAGCATTGAGTCTCAATCAATGCGAGTGTGGATTTGTCCCAAAGTTCATGAGCCCAATTCATGATGCTCCTCATTTTTAACTGAAAAATTGGGAGTGTCAAGATTTCCATCCCTCCTCTCACCAACCCCACTGAGCGTGCCACTGCCTGCTTCTCCCCAGGAAAATGGGTGGGGGCTGGGGCAGATATGGAGAGATAGATAGAAGTCCTACACTGCCAGAATTCTGCCCCAAAGAGAATCCCCCCTTATTCTTTTCAATATGCTTTAAACAGATCTCATGGAATAAGAAAGGGAAATGTGGTTAACCAGATGACCGGCTATCTGATGTGAAGGTTGGAATGCCATAAGAACATAAGAAATAGGAGCAGGAGTAGGCCAATCGGCCCCTCGAGCCTGCTCCGCTATTCAATAAGATCATGGCTGATCTGATCCTAACCTCAAATCTAAAGAACACAAGAAATAGGAGCAGGACCCGGCCACTCAGCCCCTGGGCCCGCTCCGCCACCCACAGGGCCTTGACCGATCCGAACTCAGCTTCATGTCCAATTTCCTGCCCGCTCCCCGTAACCCCTAATTCCCTTTACTTCTAGGAAACTGTCTATTTCTGTTTTAAATTTATTTAATGATGTCGCTTCCACAGCTTCCTGGGGCAGCAAATTCCACAGACCTACTACCCTCTGAGTGAAGAAGTTTCTCCTCATCTCAGTTTTGAAAGAGCAGCCCCTTATTCTAAGATTATGCCCCCTAGTTCTAGTTACACCCATCCTTGGGAACATCCTTACCGCATCCACCTGATCAAGCCCCTTCACAATCTTATATGTTTCAATAAGATCGCCTCTCATTCTTCTGAACTCCAATGAGTAGAGTCCCAATCTACTCAACCTCTCCTCATATGTCCACCCCCTCATCCCCGGGATTAACTGAGTGAACCTTCTTTGTACTGCCTCGAAAGCAAGTATGTCTTTTCTTAAGTATGGACACCAAAACTGTATGCAGTATTCCAGGTGCGGTCTCACCAATACCTTATATAACTGCAGCAATACCTCCCTGTTTTTATATTCTATCCCCCTAGCAATAAAAGCCAACATTCCGTTGGCCTTCTTGTCAGGAACTTAAAGGAAAGCCAAGAAGAACCAAAAAAGCTTACTTCTGCACTCTTGCTTTTGGAGGTTATCTTCACTTCAGCAAGTAAGCAAACATTCACCTCTTCTCAAAACAAGTTGAGTAAAAGCTCTCAAAAGCTTTCAACAAAAAACTCCCTGGATGAGCAGAACAAGAGGACAACTAATTGCACCAGGTTTACCAGCTATGAAGACTATGCTGCAGTATAACAGCTGGAAAGCTAACTCATTATTCTTAAAAGAGTCTTGTACCAATACATTGAGCAATCACATGGACCAATTGCAAATCAGCACCAAAAAGGGTCAGAACTATACATGAACTATTTTCACACATTGTTTAATCTGTGAATAGATTAAAGGATTTAAAAAGGGTCAATATTAACTGGCGGGAACAGTTATAATCAACCCTTTGTACGTTTATTTTAAAATGACATATACATCATGTAGCTTACACCTGATGCTTGCACATTCCACTGCAGTGCCACTTTACATCTGTAATGTTATCCAACTATAACATCGAGAACAGCAGAAATTTCATTACAGAAGTTAGGATATGTGACTCTTATTCACTTTAAATATGGAAGTTGAGTCTTGTTTATGCTGATGTTCATCACATCTATAACTGAACCATAATGTAGTATATTCCTGATATAATGTTTTTGTTTTACAGTACATGGTTATTTTTTTATTCATTCATGGGACATGGGCTTCGCTAGCAAGGCCAGCATTTATTGCCCATCCCTAATTGCCCTTGAGAAGGTGGTGGTGAGCCGCCTTCTTGAACCGCTGCAGTCCGTGTGGTGACGGTTCTCCCACAGTACTGTTAGGAAGGGAGTTCCAGGATTTTGACCCAGCGACAACAAAGGAACGGCGATATATTTCCAAGTTGGGATGGTGTGTGACTTGGAGGGGAACGTGCTGGTGATGTTGTTTCCATGTGCCTGCTGCCCTTGTCCTTCTAGGTGGCAGAGGTTGCGGGTTTGGGAGGTGCTGTCGAAGAAGCCTTGGCGAGTTGCTGCAATGCATCCTGTGGATGGTACACACTGCAGCCACTGTGTGCCGGTGGTGGAGGGAGTGAATGTTTAGGGTGGTGGATGGGGTGCCAATCAAGTGGGCTGCTTTGTCTTGGATGGTGTCGAGCTTCTTGAGTGTTGTTGGAGCTGCACTCATCCAGGCAAGTGGAGTGTATTCCATCACACTCCTGACTTGTGCCTTGTCGATGGTGGAAAGGCTTTTACGGAGTCAGGAGATGAGTCACTCGCTGCAGAATACCCAGCCTCTGACCTGGTCTTGTAGCCACAGTATTTATGTGGCTGGTCCAGTTAAGTTTCTGGTCAATGGTGACCCCCAGGTTGTTGATGGTAGGGGATTCGGCGATGGTAATGCCATTGAATGTCAAAGGGAGGTGGTTAGACTCTCTCTTGTTGGAGATGGTCATTTTCTGGCACTTGTCTGGGTGAATGTTACTTTCCATTTATGAGCCCAAGCCTGGATGTTGTCCAGGTCTTGCTTCATGCGGTCACGGACTGCTTCATTACCTGTGGGGTTGCAAATGGAATTGAATACGTGCAATCATCAGCGAACATCCCCATTTCTGACCTTATGGTGGAGGGAAGGTCGCTGATGAAGTAGGTGAAGATGGTTGGGCCTAGGACACTGTCCTGAGGAACTCCTGCAGCAATGTTCTGGGGCTGAGTGACTGCCCTTGACATCAAGGCAGCATTTGACCGTGTGTAGCATCAAGGAGCCCTAGTGTAATTGAAGTCAATGGGAATCAGGGGGTAAATTCTCATGTGACTGGAGTCATACCTGGCACAAAGGAAGATGGTAGTAGTTGTTGAAGTCCAAACATCTCAGCCCCAGGACATTGCTGCAGGAGTTCCTCAGGGCAGTGTCCTAGGCCCAACCATCTTCAGCTGCTTCATCATTGACCTTCCCTCCATCATAACGTCAGAAGTGGGGATGTTCGCTGATGATTGCACAGTGTTCCGTTCCATTCACAACCCCTCAGATAATGAAGCAGTCCGTACCTGCATGCAGCAAGACCTGGACAACATCCAGGCTTGGGCTGATAAGTGGCAAGTAACATTTGTGCCAGACAAGTGCCAGGCAATGACCATCTCCAACAAGTGGGAGTCTAACCAACTCCCCTTGACATTCAACGGCATTACCATCCCCACCTTCAACATCCTGGGAGGCACCATTGACCAGAAATTTAACTGGACCAGCCATATAAATACTGTGGCTACAAGAGCAGGTCAGAGGCTGGGTATTCTGCAGTGAGTGCCTCACCTCCTGACTCCCCAAAGCCTTTTCATCATCTACAAGGCACAAGTCAGGAGTGTGATGGAATGCTCTCCACTTGCCTGGATGAGTGCAGCTCCAACAACACTCAAGAAGCTCAACACCATCCAAGATAAAGCAGCCCGCTTGATTGGCACCCCATCCACCACCTTTAACATTCACTCCCTCCACCACCAGTGCACCGTGGCTGCAGTGTGTACCATCTACAAGATGCACTGCAGCAACTCGCCAAGGCTTCTTCAATAGAACCTCCCAGACCCGCGACCTCTATCACCTAGAAGGACAAGGGCAGCAGGCACATGGCAACAACACCACCAGCACGTTCCCCTTCAAGTCACACACCATACGGACTTGGAAATATATCGCCGTTCCTTCGTTGTCGCTGGATCAAAATCGTGGAATTCCCTTCCTAACAGCACTGTGGGAGAACCTTCACCATATGGACTGCAGCAGTTCAAGAAGGTGGCTCACCACCACCTTCTCAAGGGCAATTAGGGATGGACAATAAATGCCGGCCTTGCCAGTGATGCCCACATCTCATGAATGAATTAAAAATAAAGATGGCATGAGTTAGGACAGTGTTCAATGTAATCATCGGTGCCAATACCCGAGAAGGATTTGATAGAATGCAGCATTTCATGGCGTGGGTAGTGACGTCCGCATCCATCTCTCCTGAAAGAGAGGCCTCCCGCTCAGTCAGTGCACCCAATGTCAATGCTTTGATCACTGGCCTTCAGGCTTAGGTGGAGTACTTGAAGAGCCTCCAAGCACTTTCAGGTTATATCTCTCAGAGTCTGCAGGATCTAACTGATACTGTCAGGTCTGTGGTCCCGTTGATCAGCGAACGCTCAGAACCAGGACCCTGAACAAGTGGCGCTAGAATCCACTTTCATGATGTCATCTTATCTCCCAGCAACAGCAGATGTGGCTTTGCTGGCTGAACCACTCAGATGCCTGCTCATGTTGGTGCTAGGATATAGGACCAGGCTGCCCCACACACTGTATTGGTGATGGAGTGTGCTGAAGAGTCGTCCAAGAAACTCCAAGAGGGTTATGATACCAGAGCGCAACACAACATCCCAAGATCTCAGGTATCACCTCAACGTAGCACCGGTTAGGTTTAACAACAGCACAGAGGCACTGGACTAGGCATGGTGCTAAAAAGTAACACTTGCTATAGATCTATATGTGCACAGTAAAACCACTTTGTGATTTGATGTTCAGTGTTCTGAAGAAATTCTGCTCTTTCTGTTTGAGAGGATGTTTGGAGACAGATTCTCCTCAATGATCCTGCCAGAAATGACATAAAATGCAGGCTGTGAGGCCTACACCCATTCCCACACCGGGACCACTGCTTACCGCTCCTTCATCCCCTGCTGCATGCAAATGGTAGTGATAGCACAAGGCTCAGGTCCCTGGCAGATTTCCCTCCCATCTGCAACACTTACTGCCATTTCCTGGGGCTGCCATGTAGAAGGTGGCGGTAAGCCCTGAGAAGCGACATTAATGAACCAATGTTCCACAAGTGGAGTGAGAGTGGCAATTAACGGCCTCCTCTTGCTCCATTCTGACCCACAATTGCCTTGTGTAGGTCTCAGTTTCTGCTGAAGCATACCAGGATGCCAATTTTCCCATCTTCGGGGCAACTCCGCCTCGTTAAATGCAGCATCACTGGGATTCTGTGGCTGGGCAATGGCAGGCTCCCTCATGATGAAGGGAATTCAGCTAGGAGCCTGTCATGCATACCAGATGAATCCCAATAGGAAACTCCAGCAGGATTCCGCTGTTTTAAGAGAGAATGCAAAAATCCCTTATTGGGAATATGCTGCATGTCTTTTATGTCTCCTTATTGAACTGTTGAGTCACAAGAAATATAAGAACATAAGAAATAGAAGCAGGAGTAGGCTATACGGCCCCTCGAACCTCAATATGATCTTGCCTGATCTTCTTTCTCAACTCCACTTTCCCGCCTGATCCACATATCCTTTGATTCCCTTAGAGTCCAAAAATGTATCGATCTCAGTATTGAATATATTCAACGACTGAGCATCCACAGCCCACTGGGGTAGAGAATTCCAAAGATTCACATCCCTCTGAGTGAAGAAATTTCTCCTCATCTCTGTCCTAAATGGCCGACCCCTTATCCTGAGACTATGCCCCCTAGTTCTAGACTCTCCAGCCAGGGGAAGCAGCCTCATAGAATCTACCCTGTCAAGCCCTCTCAGAATCTTATATGTTTCAATGAGATCACATCTCATTCTTCTAAACTCCAGAGAGTATAGACCCATTCCACTCAATCTCTCTTCATAGGACTCCCCTCTCATCCCAGGAATCAATCTAGTGAACCTTTGTTAAACCGCTTCTAAGGCAAGTATATCCTTCCTTAGGTAAGGAGACCAAAACTGTGCACAGTACTCCAGGTGTGGTCTCACCAAAGCCCTGTACAATTGCAGCAAGACTTCCTCACTCTTGTACGCCAAGCCCCTTGCAATAAATGCCAACATACTATTTGCCTTCCTAATTGCTTGCTTTTACCTGCATGTTAACTTTCTGTGTTTCGTGTACAAGGACACCCAAATCCCTATGAACACCAACATTTAATAGTTTCTCACCCAATCCCCATAACCCTTGATTCCCTTACAGCCCAAAAATCTATTGATCTCAGTCTTGAATATACTCAATGAGTCTTTAAGCAGATCTGGGCCAGCACAGGCACAATGAGCTAAATGTCCTCCTTATGTGCTGTAAAACTTTATGATTCTTCATGGACACAACTGAGAGAACAGTATGGTCTCTGGTAAAAGGGCACTTCCTAGTTGGTTTATCTTTATCCTGCCTGCCTCTGTCATTTCCCCTTCATTCTGATCCTGTTCTGCCTCCATTATATGGATATATATGGGAATGTCCATAATGAATCCCATGGAAAGGGCTTCACGACAGAAGGATGGGAAGAAAAAGTTTCCATCTTTGAAACTGCTGAATGGCAGCTTGTAGAATCGTTTCTAAGTTGCACAACTGAGAACTGATTAATCTAATTGTTTCAGTCAAAGTTAATGTTTCAGACAAAGTTTGTGGACATTTAAAGCCTGTGAATGCAGCCATTTCCTGGTTTCATAAGTTATCATCGTATCAGTGTAGGTACAGCACAGGAGGAGGCCATTCAGCCCATTTTGCCTGTGCCAGCTCTTTGAAAGAACTATCCAATTAGTCCCATTGCCCTGCTCTTTCCCCATAGCCCTGTATTTATTTTCCCTTCAAGTATTTTCCCTTTATGCAGGCGGCTGACTCCTCTTTTCTGTAGACTTAACTTAAGTCAGGTATAATTCTGGCATAAATGGTGGAATTTCAGGGATGGCAGCTTTTGCCTTATTATCCTTGAATATATGCATTTGTGGATTAATCGCCTGCCAGTAGCCAATTCTATTGGAATTTAGCTTGTATTTAGAACAAGTGTAACCTTGGCATAATCTAACATATGCCCCAAATTCAGGCCCATTGTATATTATACATTGGTCCTCTGGTAATAAATGGGGAAATATTCCTTGTATGCGTGTGACTGTATATAAAAGAACTAATATTTGTTATTTTGTACATTAAGTGGCATAACAGTGCAGCTTGAGAAAACCATATCAAGGACAGATGATTGTCTCAAAATGAGCCCCTGTGGTTGCCGGGTGCACAAAAAGGCTTGGAAAAATGGTACTGGGGTCACCAAAGACAAACAACAGATTTCCCTTTGCATAAACCATGCTTCAGCAAGTGATTGTAACTTTGTGTTTAAACTCCCGCATACAAATGAGAGAGATCTTGGTTGCAACTGGTATTCTCTGTTAACTTTTTAGATTGATATAGCATGTTGCATCAGTTGTGAGTGGCTGCCAAGGTTTAGCTGCTTGAATAGGATGTTGTGCTCTTCAGCGGTAGAGGTGATTTGCTTGGTCGAAAGCCAGAAAATGTCTGGATCTTTTGGCTATTAGATAGAATGCCAAAGATAGTGATTTCCTATTTGGGATCTTCTCAATTGCTCTGATCAGGCAGTCAAATATTTCTTTCAAGCTGCCAACGAAAGGCTGCTTTAATACAGACCAGATAGTGGTTAGACACTCCAGCTGGTACTTTCAGTGTTCTCAGGTGATCAGTGGAGCTGATCAAAACTAGATCTAAGTGGCATTATCCATCTCTGGAGAGTAAACCAGTTGGCTGAAGTCAGTAGGAACCACAAAGAAAAGCACCGAATGGCCATAGTTGTCTGTTTTTTAATCATTATGGTGGGAACGGAAATCAAAGTTCTGGACAATGGCCCATCTGCTATTCGTGACCAAGTTTTGTCAATAGTATTTGATATATCTGTAAATTAGAATTGAAGAAGAGGAAGATACAGAGCTATGGGGAGATAGCAGGGCAAAGGGATTAGATTTGGATTGCTCTAGCAAAGAGCCAGCACAGACACAATGGGCCAGATGGCCTCCTTCTGTGCTGTAAACTTCTATGGTTCCATTTTGGTTTAGTCCCGTTTAAAGAGATCAAATCCAGGAATGAATACACATGCATTTGCTGCCTCTTCTATTATGGGTGATTTATAGATTTTTAAAAATTTGTTTCTCTCAGTGGAGTCTTTGTATCTTTAGAGTAAAGCAAACAATCCACTCCAGGATTAATTATCTTACTCTGTTAAAGGTTTGTAGGTTTTAAAGGTAGGCCATTTAGGACTGAGATGAGGAGAAATTTCTTCACTCAGAGGGTGGGGAATCTTTGGAACTCTCTACCCCAGAGGGCTGTGGAGGCTCAGTCATTGAGTACATTCAAAACAGAGATCGATAGATTTCTAGATGTTAAAGGCGTCAAGGGAAATGAGGATGGTGCAGGAAAATGGCGTTTAGGTGGAAGATCAGCCATGATCTTTTTGAATGGCGGAGCAGGCTCGAGGGCCCAGATCCCTGCTCCTGCTCCTATTTCTTATGTTCTTATGTTTTTTTGTCTCAATAGAACCCATAGCATCTCTCAGCTGGCATGATTTCCATCTAGGCCTACGAAGGGTGTAATGGCCGAATCCCTGGGAACTCTGCCAGACATGCGGCTTTGACATGAGGGGGGGGGGGGGGTGGGGCAGATGGAAGATCTACCCATGACCCACCCATCAGAATTTGAAGAGCCACTGTAAATCTCAGTGTAACCATGTCCCAACCTAAATTCCTGCTCCCCGCTCACTCGGATAGGTATCAGGTACTCCGGCCCCAAGAATTTCAAAACCTGTGTCTTTTCCTTTTGGTGAATTTTGTGCTGGAGCCAGAGTGGAGAATGAAGCACCTTTCCTCTTGGAGCACTCTGTATTAGTGTAAAACATATCCAGCTCAGGTGTTGCACATTAGGTGTGTACATAAACTCTGTTAATGCTCCAAAAATACCCTAAATCTCTGAACAATTTTCTTCACTAAATCATGTCAATTTTTGCAATTCCTATGCTAAGCATCTCTATGGTCTTTCTAAGTGAGATTGCCAATTTGTGTCAAATTATGAAAAATCTGTGTAGTGGATTATTGCTTTAAAGGGAATGTATTGTAGCTACCGAAGCCCATTTCATGTAGGACTCTCACAAGTGGTAAAGAAAAGAGCCTTTCATCTTATCAAACTGTGTTGCAAGCACATTATGGTCCCAGAGTTGAAAAGACAACATTGCAGTGTTGCCCCATGAAGCTGTCTCTTTAAAAGCATTTTCTGCCTCATTCAGGTCAGTAAGAACCTCCAGTGTAATGGGCTGTTAGCTCACTCATAACTCTGATTCTGATGCTTTTAGAAATTTGAACACGTCTTATCACCTGAATATAATGCCTGATTTGACTATTTTTTCTGGTACATCATTTAACACCCATACATTATCTCCCACTGTTCCAATGTCTTAGCTCTAGAAGTACCATTAAAATAAATGTATTTTCTCTTACCATATGTTACTCTTTCACCTTGGGGCTCTTCCTTTGGATGGCAAAATTTATTCTATCTTGTTTCATTCAACGACTGGTGTTTCAACAACTGAAATGCTCTTCCTGAGCCTTTGCTTGTTTCCCATCTTTGCTTTCCATTTCTCCCTCTGCACATTTCTGCATACAGAAGAGTGAAATAATATTAAACAATCCAATGGTTTGTAATGCAATTTGCATCTCAATTTTGGTCAGAATACACAAAAGTATCAATTCACAATTCATGCATGCATATACAGTACAATATTAACTTTGCATACAGAGGCCATATATATTTGAACTTGCACATAGGAAAAAGAGAACAAGCCTATTTTCTGAGAATGCACAAGCACATTGGGGTAAAATTCTTTCAATCTCCTGCCATAGCTTTGGCAGAAGATTGGCGGAAACCCCTGGAGAAATGGCGCAATCAGCTGTTTAGTCTGGGATTTCTCTGGGGTTGCCACTAAAGTTGCCTCGACAGATCAGAAGAATCCCCGGGGGAAATTTTCCTCCCATAACAACCCTAAGCCAAGAGTGGGAAAATGTCTGTACCAATAAGAGATAAATATTTATGTTCATCATGCATTCAGTGAAGCTACAAATAGAGAGAAAAAAAATAAAAGATCTTAAAGGAATAAAATCAACGAGTCTTTAAGTCGCAGGAATCTATTATACCACATATCCAAATCCAAAACACTTGTTTCTTTCAAACTAGTAACAGGAATCTGACAGGATCTCCAGAAGAAAACTCAGAATCAGAGCTGGTTATTTTCAATGTTGCCACCTGGGTGGTAATGTGCTAGAGCAGATTGCCCATCCGTTACAGAACTCCTCTGATTCTCATCCCATTGAAATCATGTTGAGCATTATTATGAAAACACACAGCAGTATTTTAGTTACAGAATTATGTTCAAATCTGAACTAGAAAAGTTGATGTAATGGTTTACATTCTACCTACAGTGAGCATCTGGGCAAATTCTAAATATTAATCATTTATAGCTTAATTTATCCAGTAAAGCTTGTGATAAAGACACACAATGGCAATACACAACATGGAAACAGATATATCAGAGTACTTGTTTGAAACTTTGCCTGATCTATTCAAGAAAGTTTGTTTTATGCCACTCACTTTTTCAGAAAGAAATTGCTATTTTCTTCTCACAAATCTGTCTTTTAATTCTTTCCTTGTGCTGTTTTACCACATCAGCATTTTATTATGAAACAAAACATACTTGTTTGTGTCTATTTGTCATTCAGAGGACAGACCAAAAAAGAACAGTTTCCATTTCAACATAGTTCAAAAGTCATTTGAATGTATTTGCATCTAATCTGCATATATTCCACATCTGAATAGTAATACTCATCTGAAGAAACTCAATTCGATAAATACCCTCATGTGGCAACCAATTAGCTTCTTTTGTTTAAATAAAAGAGCTAATTAGAAGACATTTGTTGACAAAGTATATATTGGGGCAGAAATTGCTCAGAGTGGTGAACCAACACTCCTCGCCATTCCATAGATTTATACTAACCCACTAACTTACCGCAGTCTTTACTGGGTGCACTTCCTCGAATAGGAAGCAGAGAAGAGCCCAGCGTTAGTTCAAGTGAAGCTAGGACCCATGGGAGAAGCGAGAGGATCAATCTCTCCCCTCGACCAATCAGATCGCAGCATTTTTGACACGCTGTGTTCACTCTCTCTGCCGACTTGAATTGTTAAACCAGGAAGTGAAAGGCACAACATTAAAATCAATGTAAAAACAGTTATAGACAGCGAAAAAAAAGAAGGTAAGAAATAATTCAATTAAATAAAAGAGACAGAAGGGAACATTTTTTAAAACTTTTAATTTAATTTTTTTTATTGACCAAAAACTATTAAAATAAGGGGTAACGAAACTCCACATTTTTAAAAGTTAATTTTTAGTTTTTTGCTAATTATTAAGACTTACTTGCGCTGTTAAAACTTACTTTAGACCTGGTATTTTTAAGCGTGCCTGTTTTGTGGCGATAATAGTTACTTTCCAGCTGGGCAGATGAGCAAGTTTGCACTTTTTCAATGATTTCTCTGATTGCAGTGGACGATATACCTTTAATTCGAAACTGTCATATTGCCGGAGAACCAGTAGGAGAAAGTTCCGGACTTCTGCGTTTCACTGTGCATGAGCCAGATCTTGATCCTCCATATCGCCATCAACAACAGTGAGCGCTGTTGAGCTCACCATTACTTTGCAAGCATTTTCTACCCCATTAGCTTTTAGATCAAATAATAATATAAAACTTTATACACATTTTGCAATCAATCACTGGAGATAACTAATCACCTAATGGTTATAAATCAACTTGTAAAATATGTGTGGTCTCTGAATAGGAGATTTATCCACAAAGGTTTAAGCTTTTCATGAATAACCAGAAGAAGAATTTTTTGTGATGTAAATGCACACAACTGCTAAATATATAAAAAATAATGCTCAATATCAGTCATGTATGTATCATCATAAATATAACTCCATAACTAAACACAAAGGGAGTGAATTTTCTTGGGACTTTTCCTGCTCCACAGCAATAACTTTGAAGGAAGCCCTGTTTACACATGTAAATGAGGTTTCCCCCAAACTTCTGCCAAAGTTACGGTGATGGTGTGGGAGAAGCTCCGAGGAAATTCACCCTCTCAGTGCAAGCAAAACGGTGATGGACTAATAGAAAACAACTTTTCAAAAATAATTAGAAAAATGTAACTGCAATGTGTACATAGAATGCATGTGTGGGGCTGGTGGTTTGCAGAAGGTAAGTTGCTTGTGTTGTTACCAACATAACTCATTTATTCCCGCAACACTGATGAGTTAGGCAGCAAGCACTACACCATCAGTTCCTGACCTGTATTCTCTATTTAGTGCAACAGAAGATTGAAATGTAACTGCAATTACCAGGTAAAGCAGCTTGGCTGAAGGGATAGAATGGGATAACTGGGACTGGTTGGTGGAATTACCAGGCCATATCCTAATTTTCCATTCTTTTTAACAGCAATAGAGGTAAGGACAATAAGTGTTTAATGTTAAGTAAGTATCTATTTTTTTCCTCCCAATTTTCATCCCATACCCTTGCTTTCTTGAATGTGATGACTCATAGTGGGTATGACAATGATGTGAGTTGAGCTTTCTCTTTCGCCTCACTCACACGACCACTTTTCAATGTGTGAGCCTGGACAGTGGGTGTCAGTTAGCTATTCAATTGTAATGGTGATGTGGAGATGCCGGTGATGGACTGGGGTTGACAATTGTAAACAATTTTACAACACCAAGTTATAGTCCAGCAATTTTATTTTAAATTCACAAGCTTTCGGAGATTTTCTCCTTCCTCAGGCAAATGTTTCAAGATCTCCTTGAAGCCTACGCATTTATACATATTGAACAATAAAACATGGTGTTTACAGACTGCCCCTGCAACTGCCCGTTGCCAAGGCAATCACCGTGTTCAGACAGAGAGGTGTTACCTGCAGAACCTCCGAATACACATTCAACAAAAAAACAAACAGGGAAAAAAAACAGAGAAAAAAAAACACAGAGAGAGGCAGAAACATCCGGAAGGCAGAGAGAGCCAGCAAATGACTCATTATATTAAAAACAGATAACATTTGTTCGCTGGTGGGGTAACGTGTAGCGTGACATGAACCCAAGATCCCGGTTGAGGCCGTCCTCATGGGTGCGGAACTTGGCTATCAATTTCTGCTCGACAATTTTGCGTTGTCGTGTGTCTCGAAGGCCGCCTTGGAGTACGCTTACCCGAAGGTCGGTGGATGAATGTCCATGACTGCTGAAGTGTTCCCCGACTGGGAGGGAACCCTCCTGTTTGGCGATTGTTGCGCGGTGTCCGTTCATCCGTTGTCGCAGCGTCTGCATGGTCTCGCCAATGTACCATGCTCTGGGGCATCCTTTCCTGCACACAACCCTGCCACGGTAACCTCTGCAAGACATGCCAGATCATCGACACAGATACCACCATCACACGAGAGGACACCACCCACCAGGTGCATGGTTCATACTCCTGTGACTCGGCCAACGTTGTCTACCTCATACGTTGCAGGAAAGGATGCCCCAGAGCATGGTACATTGGCGAGACCATGCAGACGCTGCGACAACGGATGAACGGACACCGCGCAACAATCGCCAAACAGGAGGGTTCCCTCCCAGTCGGGGAACACTTCAGCAGTCATGGACATTCATCCACCGACCTTCGGGTAAGCGTACTCCAAGGCGGCCTTCGAGACACACGACAACGCAAAATTGTCGAGCAGAAATTGATAGCCAAGTTCCGCACCCATGAGGACGGCCTCAACCGGGATCTTGGGTTCATGTCACGCTACACGTTACCCCACCAGCGAACAAATGTTATCTGTTTTTAATATAATGGGTCATTTGCTGGCTCTCTCTGCCTTCCGGATGTTTCTGCCTCTCTCTGTGTTTTTTTTTCTCTGTTTTTTTTCCCTGTTTGTTTTTTTGTTGAATGTGTATTCGGAGGTTCTGCAGGTAACACCTCTCTGTCTGAACACGGTGATTGCCTTGGCAACGGGCAGTTGCAGGGGCAGTCTGTAAACACCATGTTTTATTGTTCAATATGTATAAATGCGTAGGCTTCAAGGAGATCTTGAAACATTTGCCTGAGGAAGGAGAAAATCTCCGAAAGCTTGTGAATTTAAAATAAAATTGCTGGACTATAACTTGGTGTTGTAAAATTGTTTACAATTGTAATGGGTCATCAGAGTCAAGCCTGATCCTATTCTCAAGTAATGTCCACACACAAGCATTTGCAGCAGGGGGTCACTAGACAGTGATCAAAAGTAACCCTGATTGATTTTTTCTTCTATTCCCCGGAAGCTCCAAAAGACTGTGGGACTACTCCACTGACGTCAAGTCAATGGAAATAAGAATTGGGAGAGATTTAAAATGGGTTGCCTACTCGCTATCACCCGTTTTACACTATCATAAAGAGTCAAGATCTACTCCATTATATTTGTCATTCTTCTTATCTCCACAGAAGCTGGAACCAAGAATGATGCGACAGAGAGAGATGGAACCAATGCCAGAACCTTCAACATCTGACACTTCCAGAGGAAATTGTCCCACTCCATCATGAACCTTATCACTTGCCCTCACTAGCCCAGACAAGTTAACACAGAGTGATACAAATAGTCTAGCTGAGGAATTGAAATAGCATGATTCACAAATCACAAGGAAGCTAGAGGATGAGATATTGGAGGTGAAAGCTTAGTAGAGGTCACACCCTGGCTACTGAGCATTCAGGTGATGATTTGAGGGAACCTGCTGTGATAAAATGAATGCTTACATAGCATCAGAACCATATGATGCTCTGCAAAAACTCTCCAACAGCCGGCAGGATAGTACAGTCCAATGCCATCCTTTGCAGCACTATCAGAGAGGGCTTCTCTATAACACAGAGCATCCTGAAGAGAATGGCAGATACACAAATGTCTGCATGTGTCCCACAGAACACAGAGGCATCCTGACACATAACTCCATGGATATATTGAGGAATGGCCTTCTGGGGCTATACTCCCTGATGGCTGAGTGCCTGTGGGAGTGTCTGGATCTCCTATAGTGCTGCTTTATGAGCCAGTCTTCCTGGGTTGCCTACTGTTATTCCTCCTCTTTCTCCTCCAAAAGAAGGAAACCCACATGGGAAAAACATTTTGCAGCCTTCCCCTTAACTTTAGCGAAATTCCCCAAACAAGAAACAAACTCGAAGGAGACTTCCAAATGCAGTGCAAAAATTTTTTTTGACAAGAAGACCGATCCAAAGTAATGAGTCCCTATTTAACAGCACAATGAAAGGCCGCAAATCACCTTTAAGATTCTAGTATCAGCCTTCCTCAATTGCTGTTCTAAGTTACCTGTGTTTTGTCACAGCAGAAGTTAATTGGCGGACTGATGATGTCATCATGGCTGCATATATGTTGGGGTGGTGAATCTTACACTGTCCCTCAGTGGAATATAGGACATAACTTAAATGGACTGTAAAACCAGAATATGCTCTATCTTCCCCAAATTCCAAGCCCCCCTAGTTTACCCCAGGTTTACACCCAAACTAAACCATCTGAAGTTCAGGATCTCAGTAGCTGTCACATTTTGGGACTTTTTTCACCATCTTTCCACAGAAAAGATTTGCAAAAAGAGTTACTGTTTGAAAGTGTTTTAAAGAAAAGTATACTTACACATGTTTTAAAAAGGGCACTGGGATGATAGATGGTAAAAATGTTAATGAACTAAGTTTTGATGTTGTTCCCCCATAGACTGTAAATAATAAAATTCTTTAGTCCCCGGTGCTCAGCATGGGCAGTCTGACTGGCTTTCTCTTCTTCCTGCCTTTTCACCCCTTATTGCGTGGTTGATAAACTGGCGGAGCAGATTGCCCATGATTGGAAATGAAAATCAAGCTGGTTCTATAATGGGCAGGTAATCCACTCTACCAGTTTAACGCCCAAGGGGTGAAGTGCTGAGTTTTTCCTCTATTCCCACCTTCAAATCATGGGCCCGATTTTAGCACCCGCTACCGGGTGCGTTCTCGGTGGGGGGGCCCCGAAAATCCCGAAATCCAGGTGCGGGACCGGATCGCGCCTCGATCCCGCCCACTTCCGGGTTCCCCGATGACGCGCCGGCGTGCGCGCGCAGCCCCCGCTGGTGGGAATCCCGCAGGCAATTAAAGCCAGCGGGATGCCACTTGAGAGTATTTATTTTGCTTGTTCAGGTCATTAACTGACCTGATTAAGGGACTGTGTGTGATTTTGGATAAACATGGGACTGTTTCACACACTGGGGGAAACACTCCCAGTTGAAATGGACGTGTTGCAGCCGTCAGCCTGTGGCAGCTGCAAAGGTCCATTTGACAGGTGGGGGGGGGGAGACCCTCAGCCATTGCAGGAGGCCGCTCTGTCACTTGGGAAAAAGTTTGGCCTCCACCACCCTCCTCCTGATGGTCGAAGTCACCAACCTGCAAACTTACCCCGGGGTCTGGAGACATGTACCTACCTTGCGGACCCCCTCAGATGTACATCTTGCGGATGGGGGCCGCCGTAGCTGCAGTCATGACCTCCTCGGAGGGCGAACAGCATCACCAGCCTCACCAGCCTCGCCATCCACGCCGTCCACCTCTGACACGTGGAGCTCCACAACAGAGTGCTGTGACACATCCACCTGTACAGCAGGAGGGAGGGCTACCGCAGAGAGCGATGCGTTGCAGTGGGCACTACCCTCGCCACACGTTCCACAGAACGAGGCTCAGCCTCCTGGACCTCTCTGAGCAGCAGTGCACACGGAGGCTCAGAGTCACTCGACATGTAGCCTCTTTCATGCCGAGCTGCTCCTGGCTGGCCCGTGCACCATCTTCCTACCTGTCGCTGTCAAAGTCACCAATGCCCTCCCGAACTTCTGCTCCACAGCCTTCCAGGCTGCAACCGGGGACATCCCCGATGTCTCTCAGTCGTCTGCACAGAAGAGCCCTGCAAATACACCTACACCCACTCTGCAGTGACACACTGGGTGGCATCAGTGGTGGGTCCTCATAGGGATACCCAGGAGCGGGCATTATTGCACAAACCGGACAGGATTCACGAAGACATGGCAGTAATGGTGCCAATATAATGTGTGATGTGAGTTGTTCTGAAATTCAATAGAAGTAAGAACCATGACAAACCCTCAAACACCCTTGTGCATCCCCTTCATGCTCACGACACGTTTGCCTTACGCTGCCTACTGCACATATGTGATGCATGCCCTGTGGCTGCAGCACAGGTGGTGGCAGGTTGAGTGAGGCTGGCCGTGAGAGAGATGCACGAGATGGCGAGTATGGGATAGAGCCATGAGATTGTATGAGGATTGGGTTGCGTGGTAGTGGCGGGGTGAGTACTCGCGAGGTGAGTAGGTGCAGGTAAGATGAGGATGAGGTTTGAGTGGGTATGAGGGGTCATGTGACAGAGTAGTGTTGGCAGTGCCGAAGGAGATGTGGAGTGGGAGCAGTGTTGTGGCAGACGGAGTGTAGGGGAAAGACGACGTGTTCTCACTGTGGCTGACCTACTGAGGTCATTGGACCGCCTCCTGCACTGTATGCAGGTGGGCGATATGTTGGTGGCGCTGGTGACCTCCTCTGTCACCTCAAGCCAGGCCTTCTTGGTCGCAGAGGCAGGCCGCTTCCTCCCGCCCGCCGGGGGGATGATCTCTGTCCTCCCCCTCCTCCTCACCCCATCTAATGATACCTGGGGTGAGGCATCATTAAACTGGGAGCAGCCTTCCCCCTGGGCTGCTCCATGCTGTAATTTTTGCTGTTTGTGGCAGCATCTGTCAGTGGAGGACTGCCCCTTTAAATAGAGCTCCTCCAGCTGACAGATCTTACTGCGCATGCGCAGCCCGCCCGACGCGCAGATCAGCATCGGGGAACCCGGAGGAGCAGGTAAGTGGATCCAATTAGTGTGTTGCCTGCTACGATCGCGCGGGCAACCCACTAATTTCACCGGGCGCGTTTTCAACGCACCCGCTGGCCTACCCGCCGAGAACCCGCACCCCTGGTAAAATCGGGCCCCATATATAGATATATATTCTCTGTCTCTTTTAAAGCATGATGTGGAGATGCCGGTGATGGACTGGGGTTGACAATTGTAAACAATTTTACAACACCAAGTTATAGTCCAGCAATTTTATTTTAAATTCACAAGCTTTCGGAGGCTTCCTCCTTCCTCAGGTAAATGTTTCAGGAGCTCCTTGAAGCCTACGCATTTATACATATAGAACAATACATGGTGTTTACAGAATGCCCCTGCAACTGCCCGTTGCCAAGGCAATCACCGTGTTCAGACAGAGAGGTGTCACCTGCAGAACCCCCGAATACACATTCAACAAAAAAACAAACAGGGAAAAAAAACAGAGAAAAAAAAACAGAGAGAGGCAGAAACATCCGGAAGGCAGAGAGAGCCAGCAAATGACCCATTATATTAAAAACAGATAACATTTGTTCGCTGGTTTTAAAGCAGTCAGTCATCAATCCACTGTAATAACTATCCACCTATTCCATGCTTCTCTATCTTATGGGCCAACATCCAATGCACTACTGCATCAAAAGCCTTGCTGTAGTCCAGATAAACAATATCCATGGAGCTCCCTTTATCCTCAAGCTCCAGTACCTCTTCAAACAATTTTAACAGGGTTGTCAAATGTAATCTTCCCCCATACAGCAATGCTGACTTGCCCCAATGACCTCATAGCCCATTTAGCAGTCATCAGTGAAAGTACAATTGAGAAGCAGGTGTATATTTTGCGCGGGAAATCCATTATCACTCGCCTTGAAGAAAATAAAGGCAAATTGGCAAAGACACAGAGAGAGAGAAGAATGAAAAATAAAGAGAGAAAGGCAAACTTGATACTTGGAACAAAGAACAAAGCTATGGAAAGAAACTGAGGAGGAAGTAAATGAGAGAAAAAACAAAGATCTTAAAATTAATTTGTGGGATAATAATGGACAAAGGGGGAAAAGTTCAATAACAGCCATTTTCAGGCAGGGGTAACGTGATGCGCTAGTACCCCACACCCGATGGCCCCTCTGCAGGCAGCATGTGAAGTTCGTGCTGCCTGCTACTTACCATGATATCTCCACGCAGCCAGCGCAACCCGCGCTGCTGAGAGGCTGCACGGAGAATGAGGAAGTTGGAAATGGGGCGTGCACAGCGCACGTCATCAGTAGCCTGCACCTCTTAAAGGTGTAGGTGCACATTTCAAATGACAGGTACACAGCTTACTTGGAGAAGGGAAAGATGGCCACAAGGATAGCAGGACCGGCACGAGAGAGGGCTCCACACTTCTCCGATGATGCTTTGGAAGCCCTGGTGGAAGGGGTGTACGAAAGGAGGGCCAACATGTACACGCAGGGTGCCCGGAGGCTCTCCAGACTTCAGCACCGCAGGCATTGGCAGGCTGTGGCGCAGGAAGTCAACGTTCGGATCATTGCACCACGTACGTGGGTGCAGTGCAAAAAGAAGTTCAATGATTTGACACGAGTGGTCAAGGTGAGTGAATGCAAGTGTCAAGTGGCACATCCGACCAACTGCACCACTTCTCCACGCATCACACTCCCCGTCACCCACCCTCCAACAAACACTGCCCATCCATAAACGATGCTGCACTCAGTATGCGACATCTCACCCGCACATAGTACCACACTTGCAGGCCACACAACCACCGCTCACAGATCACACAAACTGGAAGCTATTCAACCACGACAGGCACATCACCCACACACCTTACAGGGTACTCACTGACACACTGTCCTCTGTCTTGCAGGAGAAGGTGGCGTATAACAGCTGGCAGCAGGAGGGACCTGAGGGTGGACGGGCACATCGACACGTCCTCACCCACCTAGAGGAGACAGTGCTCCGGATCATTGGGTGGGCCGTCACTGCAGCCGTCACAACATGTCGCGCTGGATGTCCCGTGAAGGGGGTCTCTGCATATCTAATGCTCTTTCTCCTTTTCCACACCTCCATCTTCCCATAATCTTTTTTGACTCACGTGCTGCAGATGCTGTCAGTGCACACGTCTTACTTGCTCCTCTCCCCACTCCACAACTCAACCTGTTTCCCCTTTGTCATTGCAGATTCGCAAGAACACGTGGCGGCACCTTCTGAGGAGGAGGAGGAGGAGGAGGACACTGAAGCCACACCATCTCTCGATCCGACACTTGCTTCCACCAGCTCAGAGACTGACACTGCGCGTCCTTTAGAGGTTAGGTTGGAGGAGGGATCGGCACACGGTGAGACACCGAGCACAAGTGCGCAGGAGCCAGGGCGGAGGGAACGGATACCACAGGTGCCAACTCACCGGAGGGCGAGGTCGCTCACTAGTTCTGCTGCAGAGGAGTCAGATGAAGAGCTCGATGGGCCAGGCTACAGAAGACGGCTATTGGGCGTACACCACCAAATGCTTGAGGCACTGGAAAGCCTGCCAGAAAGCCTGCACGCAATGAGAAGGGGCATGGAGGAGTCCAGCTCCAACTTGGCACAGGGCTTTGTGCACACCTTGGAGCCCATCCTTTCCAACATGGAATGGGTGGTCACCTCCATCAGCACACCTGTGGAACTCACCATGATGCAGCGTCTGATGGCCGCTGTCACAGCTTCCATTACAGCACAAACATCTGCCATCCAAGGTCTGACTGCTGCATTTGCAGCTCAGACTGCTGCCTTGGAAGCTCTGACAGCTGCTAGCGTGGCTCTGGGAACCAATGTGGAACGGGGCTTCCAGGGCGTCACAGCACTCCAGCAATCCGTTCTCCAGCTGATCACCAGGATTGCCGAGGCGCCGCCCTGGGAAAGTGGCAGTGGCGCCATGGCAGTCGGACCTGCTGTCCTTTCTCAGGATGACAGTCTACCTGCTCCCACTCCTGCCACTCCCCCAGTGCCCCTGTTGTTGCCTATTGGCCAGCCAGGCCAGACTGCAGCAGCCCATGCTGAGATGGTGCAGTCTGAAGCCGGGCCCTCCCGGCCCAGAGCTGCTCAAGGTCATCCTCTAAGGCCATCTACACATTCCGCCATTGAAGACCAGCAGCTTCCCACAACCCATGCTCCAGCCACTGGGGAAGCACCTCGTAAGAGCACTAGGATAGGCAAAGGCATATGAACAAAAGGCACTAAGGGAATGCACAAGGGTGAATAGTCTCCTTTTGTTTGCATAATTTCATTTATTTATCCATAAATGAGAGTTTGATTTTGCATTTGGTGGTGGTTTTTATTTATGCAATGAGCTGAGAGGGACACTAATGTATAATCAGATGGAGGGCGATTTGATTGTCTTGTGGGAGCGGAAAGGTGGGGAGTGTAGGACTGTTGGTGAGCTGGGGGATGTCGTTCACATTATTGATAGTGGGCACGGATCAGGCGAGCACGCACAGCCCTTGCAGACAAGGCGTGTGGTTCTTGTTGCACCCTTGCGTCTTCCTCCACTTCATCTTTTGGCTCCACCCCCTCCTCTTCCTCCTCCTCCTCAGCCTCTTTCTCCTCCTCCTCCTCAGCCTCTTCCTCCTCAGCCTCTTCCTCCTCAGCCTCCTCCTCCTCCACTTCTGGCTCAGGGCCTTCTTCAATCATGATGGCGAGGTTGTGCAGCATGCACCATACCACCATGAATCTGCCCACCTGCTCAGGGGAGTACTGCAGGGCTCCTCCAGATCGGTCCAGGCAGCGGAAGCATTGTTTGAGGAGGCCTATGGTGTTCTCCATGATGTTGCGTGTGGCAGCATGGCTCTCATTATAGGCCTGCTGTGCACGTGTGCATGGGTTCCTGATCAGTGTCATGAGCCACAGCGTGAGGGGATAGCTCTTGCCGCCCAGTTGCCAGCCTTTGACTTGCCGAGGCGGGTGAAAGATAGCTGGCACATTGGACTGCCGCATGACAAAGGGGTCGTGACTGCTCCCAGGGTAGCGGGCATCGAACTCCATGTTTCGACGCATGTGGTCACATACCTGCTGCACGTTGAGGGAGTGGAAGCCCTTTCGGTTGACGAAGACGGCTGAGTTGATACGCAGGGCTATATGTGTGCAGTCAATGGCACTCTGCACCATGGGGAGGCCAGCAATGTGGGCGAACCCCCGTGCTCGCTCGTTCTGCTTGTCTCTGTCGAGAGGGAAGGTGATGAACCTGTTCCTCATCTGGTACAGTGTGTCTGTGACCTCCCTTATACAGCAGTGCACTGCATACTGCGAGATGTTGCACATGTCACCAGCAGAGGCCTGAAATGATCCTGAGTCGTAGAAATTCAGTGCCACGGTGACCTTCACAGCCACAGGCAATGCTGTCCTCGCTCTGCTCTGAGGCTGCAGTTGTGGCCGCACCAGTTGACAGATCTCGGTGACGGCTTCCTTGGTGAACGTCAGGCGTCGGATGCAATCCTCCTTGGTCATGTTGAGGTAAGAGAATTGATCCCGGAAGGCCCTCATTGGGTAGGGCCTCCTGCTCAGTGCCCTGCGCCTCCTCGTCCTCCCTCTCCTCACAGCTTGACCTGCTATGAGTGGCCTCTCTGCATGCTCCCAGTCATGCTCAATGCCCAGCGGGAGTCCTAGCAGACCGCCCATGGTTAGCAGGAATGTTGCTCAACCATGGTTGTAACTTTCCGACCCGTAAGGCAGTTCCTCCCAAAGCACTTTCAAATGTAGTCTAGGAACTCTTAATAAGAATAGGGCGGTTCAAAAAACACTTCCTACTCCACCAGCAGCTGGAAGCAATAATCCAGCAACTAACCTACAAAACCTGCATGGTCCCTTTAAATAGCGCTGGTGGGAGGGTCCTTCAGGCACTGTAAGAAACGTTCAGATGGTCGGGGTTAAGACTGTGCGTTGAGTTGAGCATTAAGGTCCAAAATGGTGTCTATCACTTTAAATCAGCGTTGCACACTGATTGCATGCATTTTCTCCCTACTTTACATGCTTCCAGCGTTCGGTATTTGTGCATGTGCTAACTCCTATACCAAGATGGCGTCTGGCGCACGTCACGTTGGAAACGTGGATGCACATCCAAGACGCCATCTTGGACATCAGAGAGGCCGTGTAGCTCTGAAACAATGGAAGCTACATGGCCCTATTTAGCGCCTAAAATGTTTAACATTTGTTTCAAATTCCTTTGTTCCCAATTTAGCAGAGGCATTAACACATTTATTTTAAACAGATTAATACTGCCAGTAAAACAACATACAAAAGAATTTTAGACATGTGTTTTAAGCATTGATTTGGCATTATTTCACAGAGGCATTTCAAGCTTGAAGTTTTCTAATAAAAAAATGATGGGAAAGTATGTGAAAGACAGAGTGAGAAAGAAAGAAGTTTTTGACACAGGCAGGCAGACTTTTGAACTTGTTCCAAACTAGTGGGCGGATCAATCACTGTTCACCACCAGAAGGGACCAGAATTCTACAGCACCCACCCTATTCAAAGTTTAATCTGTCATCCGATTTAAAATCTCAATGGGGCAGTATTTACTGTAGCCGGCGAATGAACGGCACCCGCCATTTGTTAGACTTGCCCTTGCCCATTTAATTTCCATGAGACTTTGCACGGCAAGTTGCTCTAAGTGAGATGCCCTCTACAGAGCATCTGGGACCTGTGTGAACAGGGCAAGCAACTGTGTGTCTCCTTAACCAATCAGATTGAAGCATTGTTAATGAGCTGCGCAGAGTCTGAACCAGGAAGTGTAAGTTAGAACAGTGAATGCAATGTCAAATCAGGTGCAGAGAGTGAAATAAAGAGAGGGAAAGAAAGATTGGATTAAAAGAGAGAGATACAAGAGGCAGAAAGAAAAAGATTTAATTTTTAAAAAAATCTCCGACAACAATTAAAACCTGAAGGAATGAGACTCCACACTTGTAAAAGTTAATTTTCAGTGCCAAAGAGGTTGTTTGGCAGTAATGGAGACTTATCACGGCATTAAAAAGTGTACTTAGACTGAAATGGACAAGCTCTAACTTTCTGTGGTGAGTTTAGTTCGTATCTACCATCCAAGTACAGAAACTTCACGCCGTTCAATGCGTGTGAATGGTGAGTCAGACAGCAAGACGTTGTTTTCGCGAATCTGCCCTCACCTGAAGATGCTGTGCGATTTGTGAAAAAAAAATGGTGAGCATCATTAGCCTCACTGTTATTTTGACAATAAATTCTGGTCCAGTATGTTTTATTGTTATATAAACTCTATACGTTGACAGATAATGGGGTGAATTTTCATCCTCATATGTCATTTTTTTCATGTGTGGAGTCTAGGTGTGCATCTACCATGAGTTTCCATCCATTAAAATTAAAGTTGAGACAAAAATATACCCCAATGCCAATAATTGTACTACTTTGCAGGAATAAACTTCCAAGTCATAGAACTTGTGCTGAAAACATCTATCAAGTTGATCTGATAAAGCTGCGTACTGTAATTCTGGAAACTGCATTTTGCTTATGATAATTACTTTGATGATTGTATTGTTACAGTATGTGGCAGATATAGTCACATAAAGTTGCTTGCTGGCAGTACAAAGTTTGCTTTGTCAAGCCTTTAATGTTTCTAAGATGAGCTAACGGTTAATTTGGAATTCTTAGCAATGCTGCAGTGTCATAGTATAAGCTGTTAGTTGTCATTCTCTAGTTAAGTATTTAGTTGTTTTTTTATGGCTTAGGAGCCAGGAATTACAATTGGCACAGAAATTGCTCGGAGTGGGGAACCAACAGTGCTCGCTACTCCATAGATTTATATTAACGCACTAGCTTATCGCGGTCTTTACTGGGTACAATTCTTCGAATAGAAAGCAGAGGAGAGCCCAGCATTAACTCCAGCAAGGCTAGGACCATAGGAGAAGCGAGAGGATCACTCTCTCTCTCTCCTCAATCAATCAGATTGCAGCATTTTTGACAAGCTGCAAACAGTTTCTACAGTCCACAGTCCACAGCATGTCCACAGACCTCTGAAGGTGGCAGGACAGGTAGATAAGGTGGTTAAGAAGGCATACAGGATACTTTCCTTTATTAGCCGATGGACAGAATATAAGAGCAGGGAGGTTATGCTAGAACTGTACAAAACACTAGTTAAGCCACAGCACGAGTGCTGCGTCCAGTTCTGGCCTCCACATTGAAGGAAAGATATGATTGCATTCGAGAGGGTACAGAGGAGATTTACGAGGATGTTGCCAGGACTGGAGAATTTTAGCTATGAAGCAAGATTGAATAGGCTGGTGTTGTTTTCTTTGGAACAGAGGAGGCTGAGGGGTGATTTAATTAACGTGAATAAAATTATGAGCAGCCTAGATAGAGTGGATAGGAAGGATCTATTTCCCTTAGCAGAGAGGTCATTAACCAGGGGGCATAGATTTAAATTTATTGGTAGAAAGATTAGAGGAAGTTGAGGAGAAATTATTTCACCCAGAGGGTGGTGGGGGTCTGGAACTCACTGCCTGAAAGGGCGGTAGAGGCAGAAACCCTCAACTCATTTAAAAAGTACTTGGATATGCATTTGAAGTGCCGTAACCTACAAGGCTACGGACTAAGAGCTGGAAAGTGGGATTAGGCTGGAGAGCTCTTTTTCAGCTGGCACAAACACGATGGGCTGAATGGCCTCCTTCCGTGCCGTAAATTTCTATGATTCTATGATAAGCTGGAACGTAAAATCCAGGAAGTGAAAGATACAACACTAAAATCACTTGTAAAAACAATTATAGATAGCGAAAAAAATAGGGTAAGAAATAATCGAATTAAATAAAAAAGAGACAGGAGGAAAACATTAAAAAAGAATTCTTTTAAATTTTTTAATTTTTAAAGAATTTTTTTTTAAGGACCAAAACTATTAAAATAAGACTCCACATTTTTAAAAATTAATTTTTAGTTGTTGACAGTCATTAAGGCTTACTGTGCTGCTAAAACTTAGTTTAGACCTGGTATTTTTAAGTGGACCTGTTCTGTGGTGACATTAATTACTTTCCAGCTGGACAAATGAGCAAGTTGGTGTTGGTCCATTGATTCCTGTGATTCCAGCTGGTGATATCTCTTTAATTTGAAGCTGTCATATCGCTGGTGAACCAGGAGGAGTAAGTTCCAGATTTCTGCGTTTGACTGCGCATGTGTGAAAGCCAGAACTTGCTCCTTGATTTCCCCACTAAGGGTGAGCGCTGATGAGCGCACCATTTTTTCAAAGCAATTTCCGGCCCAATAATTCACTAAAAGAAGTCCACTCTAGAGACACCAAGCTGGATGTTTCTAATTTTCATTCAGTTTTGTGGAGGTGAACAAAGGGAAATAGGGTGGTGAGATGTCCTGCCTCAAACCTGCTGCAAACAATTGCCACCTTACTATTCCTCCTAAGAAACCACCAGTCAGCTGCATTGCCTATCATGAGCCAACCAAATGCATCTGAATGGCAGTGGGTGGGTGCAACCATTGTGTCTCTATGATTCCCCTCAGTTACACCTCTAACCTACTCTCTCAGAAGCACTGGCCTCGATATTAACCTCCCCACGAGGTCTCTCAGACTTTGTTTTTTGGCCTTTTTTCACTGTAACATCGCTGAACAGATCACTAGCTATTTCAAGTTAGAACAAAATAGATTACAAATTTGGAAGTCAAAAACGCAGCCTACTTGGGCAAGGCAAGAGCTCAATCGATCTAATGATCTGCATGTGGACAAACTAAATAGTTCTAATTTAGTCCTGGAATCCCTGTGAAATGGTTCTGTTAAGGCTGTTCCACAAGGCATTGATTGAAGCAGTTGTAGTTGCAACTCTAGAAGGTACTACTGTCCTTAGAACCTTCTCCTGATGCCTTGTTGCTGCAGGTATCTCCTGAGCTGCCATACTCTCCAGGTTGCTTTGCATAGCCTGGAAGACTTTCTCACCGTGTTGCATATATCAGTAATGGGCTTTTCCACAGCACAGATATAGTCTCCACTGTCTGCACACAGGATCAATACTGCCGTATCACTGTTCTTTTGAAGACTGGATCCCCAGGCTCCTGAGCAGAGGGCAGTCATACCTCCACCCTCCATGGAATCAAGTTTGCTGTCCCTATTCCACTCCCAGCTCCTCCTACTCACTAGTGCTCGGTGCTTCACCCAGTGTTATTCCCTCTGACTCGCTAATTATATCCTCCTGAGTGGTAGTATCTCAGCTGATGTTCAACTATGTAAAATGCCATGACAGAGTTTGTGATACTTGGGAAGAGTTGTGGACCTTCATGTGCCAAGCTGCTCTTCTGAACTCACGTCACCGTGTTCATGATATTGCCCTAATAAGGTAAACAAAGAAAATTATTTTGAGAAGGGCTAACTCTCTGATGTTATTTTAAAGATATTATAGCTCAATAATATATCTGCTATAAACTTTGAGCATCTGAAGATAGCAATAACCCACTCTACTGTACTGTGTCCCTGCCTTTACTAACCTGATTTTGACTCTCACCTCTTACTTCCTCATCTCCCACTGCCTCTCCTGTGTGTCTCTTGAGGATTTGCAATGTCTTCTCTTAATATTCTGATTGTACCTTCCCCACAGAGCCATTCTTTGGTGCTGCTTGTGGACAACCCTTTCCTTTACAAGGAGAAACCACAAAAGGAAAATAAATCTAATTGGCAACAATACTTGGTTTCACTCAGGTGTCTGTATCCAAACCATGGTGTGCTGCTTTCAATTGCAGGCTAGCTTTAATCATCTCTCCTTTGACATTCATAGCTACCACCTTTGTGTCAGACACTGAAAGAATACACAGCCACAAAGTAGGAAGGGAGTGCATGAGGTGTTCCTGAGGCTTCTTGTAAATATTAAAGTTTGACACTCACCTATTTATTTTCTTTGTAAGGGGGTGATAGTATGAAGGTGAGTCATGCCTATCATTCAAGAGGACGTGCATGGGAACTTGTACCATCACTTACCTTGGCCAACTTTGTCACATCATATTCTAGCACTGTGTGCCAGTACTTGGGGTGCTGGAGGTAGCACTGATTGCCTCTACCACCGCCCTCCATAATACCTCCACTACTCTCTTATGGGGCTTCCTTCCCAGGAGATGGTTTCTCCCTGAATTTATTTCTATTAGCAGCATATCCACATCAGAAAACCTGGGGGCTCTTTCTGCTGCTGACCGCCTGAGGCTGCTCTTCCTTCTCTCATTTTTGCAGTCTTTCATCTCCTGAATTCCTAAAAATGTGTTCACCTGAAGCAGCTGCCACATTTTAAACACCGCAGCATTCCCCCTGCCCAGTGGCGGTTGCCTATTAGGAGTAGCGATACGTCTTTCTACCCACCTTGCAAAGCTTATTAGGTTCTTCCACCTCCTCCTCAAGAAAAAGTGGCAGGTTTCTGGCAGGGTCTTGTTGACGAGCAGAGGTCTTTTCCCACCACTTTTCTGTCGGTTTGAGGGAGATTCAGCCCACCAACTTTTCTTGAGTCTTTGTGCACAAGAGGCTGAAAATAGGGTCCCAAAAGTGATATACAACTATGTTAATACCTGAAATTGTTTAGACTGCTGGCAGTCAGAGGAGGAATTTTGCCTGTGGCAAAATTTGGGTTGGGTAACAAAAATGTTTTTTTTTCAATGCATGACTGGACATGAGCTGTGCATCACAGATATTTTTGTGTATATTTTCCTTCAATTTTTTCATTGTTTGAAGAAACAAAGCCCAGACATATTTATACAAGGAGATTAATGTCCTTTTTTCCTGGCATTCTCTCAGCAGATGCCAACTCAGCTCAGTGGATATCAACACATTCACATTTTTCTTTCACAGCAATATGGGAAAAATTAAATTTTGGGCAATGCTACATCTGTCACTGGCAAAAACACTAGTAAATCAGCTAGCATTATCTATGTGGAAAAAGATCCTATCCAATGTCACTAGCTATTGATGCTGGGCTATACCGAAATGATGAACTGAACGTATTTAATTGAAGCTTAAATGCTAAAGGGAAAAATACAGTTCAGCGTGCATTCTCATGTACCTAATCATGTTGTCACTGTTATAGCAATTGCAGCTCTACTTCAACTGTTTAATGATGAGTTTTCAAGAATCTCAATACTGATGCTTTCAATCGAACTCAGCTGCTCCTTTTATCTAATATTCCCATTATGCTATTTTAATGTCCCCTTGCTTCACCCCTTTCTTGTTAATTTGGACCTTCTGAAATGCAAAGGGTTTCCCTCGTCCTGAATATCCCAATTCTGTCAAAAGCAAAATAGTGCAGATGCTGGAAATCTGAAATAAAAACAGAAAATGCTGGAAATCCTCAGCAAATCAGGCAGCATCTGTGGAAAAAGAAACAGAGTTAACGTTTCAGGTCGATGGCCTTTCATCAGAACTGGAAGAAGTTAAAGATTTAACAATTTTTAAGCAAGTACAGAGCCAGGGAAAGGGGGAGGGGAGGGGAGGAAAGAACAAAAGGGAAGGTCTGTGATAGGATTGAGGGCAGAAGTGATTAAATGATAAAAGGGATGATGGTGCAAGGCAAGGAGGGTGGTAATGGGACAAGTAAAGATACAAAAGATAGTTCTAGAGGAGCTGTAAATGGCAACAGCAGAACCATTACCAGCACCTGCTGTCTGAAAAAATGGGAGCAGTGGTTATGATCTGAAGTTATTGAAATCAATGTTGAGCTTGGAAGGCTGTAAAGTGCCTTGTCCAAAGATGAGGTGCTGTTCCTCGAGCTTCCATTGCACTTCAATGGAACAGTGTAGGAGGACGAGGACAGAGAGGTCAGAGTGGGATGGAGAATTAAAATGGCAAGCGACCTGAAGCTCGGGGTCATGTTTGTGGACTGAATGGAGGTGTTCAGCAAAGCGATCGCCCAATCCCAATATAGAGGAAACCACATTGTGAGCAGCGAATACAGTATATTAAATTGAAAGAAGTACAAGTAAATCGCTGTTTCACCTGGAAGGTATGTTTGGGACCCTGGGCAATGGGAAGGGAGGAGGTGAAAGAGCAGGTGTTGTATCTTCTGCGTTCGCATGGGAAGGGGAACAGGTGTTGGGGGTGATTGAGGACTGGACCAGGGTGTCGCGGAGGGAATGGTCCCTTCAGAATGTTGAAAGGGGAGAGGAGAGGAAAATGTATTTAGAGGTGACATCGCCCTGGAGGTGGTGGAAATGGTAGAGGATGATACATTGAATGTGGAGGCTGGTGAAGTGGAAGATGAAGACCAGGGAGACACTATCGTGGTTCTGGGAGGGAGGGGAAGGGGTTAGGGCAAAAATGCGGGAAATGGGACGGACACGGTCAAGGGCCCTGTCAGCTACAGTGGAGGGGAGTCCTCAGTTGAGGAAAAGGAAGACATATCAGGAGCACTGGTGTGGAAGGTTGTATCATTGGAACTGATGTGATGGAGATAGAGAAACTGGGAGAATGGAATAGAATCCTTACAGGAGGCGTGGTGGGAGGAAGTGTAATCCTGGTAGTTGTGGGAGTCGGTGGGCTTATAGTGGCTATTGGTTGACAACCTATCCCCAGAAATGGAGATAGAGAAGTCGAGGAAAGGAAGGGGAGAGTCGGAGATGGATCATGTGAAGGCGAGGGAGGGGTGGAAATTGGAAGCAAAGTTGATGAAATTATCCTGTTCAGGGCAAGAGCAGGAAACGGCACAGATACAGCTATCAATGTCCCAGAAAAAGAGATGAGGGAGGGGATCTGAGCAGGGCTGGAACAAAGAATGTTCCATGTATCCCACAAAAAGGAAGGCATAGCTAGGACCCATACAGGTTCCTAAAGCGACACCTTTTATTTGGAACCAAAGGAGAAGTTGTTCAATGTAAGAACAAGTTCAGCCAGGTGTTGGAGGGTGGTGGTGGATGGGGATTGGTTTGGCCAAGGAAGAAGTGGAGGGCCCGCAGGCTGTCCTGGTGGGGGGTGGAGGTGTAGAGGGATTGGATGTTCATGGTGAAAAGGAGATGGTTAGGGTCAGGAAACTGGAAACTGTTAAAGTGGTGGAGGGCTTCGGAAGATGTAGGTCGGAAGAGACTGGACAAGGGGAGAAAAAAGAGTCGAGATAGGAAGAAATAAGTTCAGTGGGGCAAGAACAGGCTGAAACGATGGGTCTACCGGGGCAGTCCTGTTTGTGGATCTTGGGAAGGAGGTAGAAGCAGGCTGTGTGGATTTGGGGGACTATGTGGATGGAGGCCATTGGGGGGATGATCTCCAGTTCAGTGACAGTCTGGGAAACTATGGCTTGATTTTCGGCGGTGGGGTCATGGCCCAGGAGGAGGTAGGAGGAAGTATCGATGAGTTGGTGTTCAGCCTCCGCAAAGTAGAGGTCTGTTCGTCAAAAAATAACAACACCGCCCTTGTCAGCAGGTTTAATGACAATGCCAGGTTTGGACCAGAGAGAACGGAGTGCTGCAAGATCAGAGGGAGGTAGGTTAGAGTGAGTGAGGGGACCAGAGAAACTGAGACGGCCGATGTCATGCCAGCTGTTCGTAATGCAAAGATCAAGAGAGGGTAAGAGGCCAAAGGGAGGGGTCTAGGTGGAACAAGAATTCTGAAGACCGGAGAAAGGGTTTGCTGAGCGGGGAGAAGATGTCTGTGTTCTGTGTTTGAATTATACAATCCTAATTAGTTCTTTCCCCCATTGACATTCCTATGGTCCCAGAAGCACAAAAAACATTTTGCCCCACATATTTAATCAGTTGTGTGTGTAGTTAAGTTTAAATGTTCAACCCCCTTCTTGATCTGCTAGCATCTAATTCTTTTAAAACAGGTTAGGAGAAATTTCTTTACACAGAGGATTGTTGGAGCAGGGACTGCTTCACCATAAGGAATGGTTGTGGCAAAGACCATTGTATCTTTTAATGGAAATCTGTGCTGTGAACGTCTAATTGGACAACTTTAACTGCTTCTGATAGGAGCCTCTTCATATATCTGCTGATTTTTGCTGAGATTTGTTAATTTTCTTTTTATGACATGTAACTCGGTGATCATAGTTTAAGTTGAATAATACTTAGTGAGCACTTATTAGTTGCAGTGATCAATAAGTCGAACAATTTTAGCATTTGCTTAATATGGAAACCACAGACCTCCTATCCAACTGTGTGACCACAGTAACAGTTTTTCAAATGTTTAATCGAGCATTAGATACCATCACCGGGGCTAATGTTATGTAAGCAATTCGTCAGTTCAAACTGGAAAGAGCTCCAGACTGTTGCAGTATCACCTCAGATATGACCAAACTCAGCAGTCACCAAATGATGGATCAGTTACACCATTTGCTCAGTGTATTCTGGCAGAGACCAAATTCCTCCTGATTGGCAACAAGCAATAATTTTCTCTCTTTGGAAAAAGAAAGGAGATTGCTTCAGTTGTTCCACATATCGTGAGATCTTACTACTATCAGTTCCTGGTGAGATTTTCATATCAGTACTGATCAACAGAAACATATAATACCTCCAGTCTCAATGGCAGTTAAACTTTGTAGTAAAAGTGCCCTAAAAATGCCTAGAGGTGTCCCAAAAATAGTGTTTACAACAATCCTGCTGAATTCTGGAAAACAGAAAGAATTAATGTTATGAAGCATAGGTACTCTAAGACAGCACTGTGAGGACAAAGGACAAAGGAGCTTTCATTGCTAGCATCTAGTTTCTAACAGTGGCCAGAGATAGATATACTCAGGCTTTTCCAGGTTGAATGGAGGTTGATGTAGTCTGACCAAGATAAGAAGTGCTTAGGATGGCCTAAAAGAGAGTCATGCTTATCTTTTATTGTCTAGTACCATTATTTAAGGCCAGACAAAGTGAAAGGAATTTTTGCAACTAAACCTGGAAGTAACCTAATCCTTATCTAGATTGTTTTACCTCTATTATTTAAAGTTAGACAAAGTAAAACTTTTGAAACTAATGGGCAGATATGACTTTTCTAAGTAATTAAAAATGTGCATCTTATAAGTGCTTGACATATGCTTGTCTAAAATATTGTCACCAAATAAGGAAATCCTTGCAACAAGATTTATCTCACAGACTGGTTAAATGTAATTGAAGGAATTTGCTTTGAGAATCGAAAGTCTGAATGATTGTGGCCCTGAATTTTCATGGGGGTTCTCCTGCTGTAACTTCAGTGAGAAAACAACTGTTTACACCATTTCTCTGGGGGTTCGGCCAATCTCCCACCAAAGATGGTGAGGGATTGGAACAATTACTGCAGAAATTCAGGGTCTGTGGTTTCACCCAAAAGATCAGAGAAAAAGAGAGATCAGAGAGAACAGTCAAGAGAGAATTCAAATGAATAGAAGACTCTTGGTAGAGAGAAGGCTCTTGGCCACAGGAGTTCATAAAGACTTACGCCATGAATTTCATTGATGTTTCTCCTGATCAGCCACTGTAACTTCAGTGGAAGATCAGTGGAAACCCTGTTCACACATCTATCTGGGTTTTTTGCTGATCCTCTGTCGAAGTTATGGCAGCAGATCAGGAGAACCCCTAAGGAAATCCCTAGTGTTTGAGTTTAAGAACTGTACTAAGAGAGAACAAACATTGGAAGAAGGCCAAACTATTATGACAACAGGCAGAGATTCATCATGCTGAGATCCCAGAGGCGGAACCAAGCAGCCTAGAGGGAGGTGAGACCGCCAACTCTACTGCATCGATTCAGAAGGACAAGGTTATATAAGATCCAGGAATGTTTGCTAAAGTTGTGAGTTTATCAGCAATAAACTGAACTAGCTAGACTTTAATATATCTGATAAACTTGCTAGTCAAAGCTGTTAACTTGTCAACTATACATGGGGTATAGTCTAAATTAATTTTGCTGACCTTACGTCAATCTTGGACATTAAGTTTAATATCAACTTTTAATAAGTAGAGCCCAACTGATGCAGAATTACTGTTACACTTGAACTGCCTATTAACTCAGATATTAATTCTGTCAATTAATGATGTCAACCTAAGAACCTTGAGTACTCTCATTATTTGATATTAAGATGTTGCTAATTGTATTAAAGAAATGTTAGTTCATGATTTCATGCTCTGGCTTCCTCTTCGATAATTTTGGCGCACAGAGGTTAACTCATTCACTCAGTTGCTTGTATGTATCCTATAATTTGATGTAAGATGATTCAAGTGAACCAAGTTAAGGTATTTAGTACTTCCCTGCACATGGACAGTGGGTTCCCAAATGGTTCTTTAATGAGGATTTCAGGTGAAGGGATAAGGATTTGTCTGGTGCCCTTTGAGTAATATTCCTCACCAGATTTAATGACTTGCAATCCCAATGTTCATATAGCTTCATATTCATTTGTTCTACCATAACCACCTTGAATTTCGTTGATGTCAGTTATGCCATTGTTGCACAAGAAAGATTTGCTTTGGTGTCATCTGGTAGAGTAGATAGAAGAAGGTACGGCTGAGGTACTGCCACTGCAGTCAATCAGTTGTCCTGTAAAATCTGCCCTCTGATGCCTCATGTAGTGGCAAGTGAAGACACGATCTGGTTTGATCACAGATGACCTGGACACACTGCGAATTGAACCCCTTCCTATTCACATTTGTCAGTGACTGCTCGATTAATGTCTTCAGTGCCACATGCCATTGTGTCACCCTGCATCCTGGGGAATCCAGCCATCCTGCATCGGTTCCCGCTTCTATGCATATGCTGCCAGCGGTGATGCTGAAGTGGATCAATTCAGCTGCTCCATAAAAGAGGGGGCAGGGTAATTTTGACTTTGGGTGATAATGTAAAACAGGCGGCTGAATCAATATCACCCGTTTTACACTATCCCCCAAAGTCAAATTACCCTCAGGGAGTCAGTCACCTGCTGTAAATCTTCATGATGGAGATGGCAGAGGAAACTTGCATTTAATGCAATAGCATTGTAAATATACCCAAATGAGCTAAAACACAAATTTTCTCGATCTTTTCCATGGCCTAAAAGTGTAACGCCGTAAGTGCTTACGATCAGTGAGGAAATTCAGGACCAATAACCAGCAGATTGCTTTACACAGCCTTTATTGTTCTCAAAAAGATCTTTGATTCTATCAACTGGGAGACTTGGCCGAGAAATTCAACTTTCGCCCGAAACATGGTCGAAGTCTGCGGAGCGGCTGCTCTGCCCACCTGTTTGTGCCTCATTAAAATGCTGCCAGTGAACTGTGGGCAGATGCTCTCAGTTAGTCAATTACGGAGGGTGGGAAATTAGCTAGCTGGCATGGTGAGCCGGCCCTCAGGTCAAATCTGGGAGGTGGCAGAGGTGATTCCGGGGCGGGGGCCTTGAATGGGCTGCAACGGGCCGCAGTTTTTTTGTGGGCCCAGGAGGAGGACTCCTGCTTCTCCAGGGCCCTCAGAAAAAAACTGAAAATTTCCAAGGCTGTCCCTTTAAGGACCTCTAGTTAGGCCACTCAATGTCTGGTACAACTGGGCAGAGTGAGCGCGACGCACACTCAGCCCATTTGTATCAGATTTTTGCAATTGTGCTCTTACAATCACCGTCGGACCCCAATTTGCTTACCCCAATTTGCTTATTTAAGCTGCCTTATGCCAGCTTTAGGTGGGTGAGCTGCTTGTCCATTTAAACCCCTATCTGAATATTGCATTGGCCTCGGGCATCAAGGTGCGATGGTGCCCTCCTGATCTCTCGCCCCTTATGCTTACTACTGGCCAATTTGGCAAGTAAAGGATCTGTGAAAGTTTCTATTGTTGTACAATGACACCTATAACTGTAATAATGTAGAAAAACAACTAATTATTGCTTTTGGCACTATTTCAGGTATCTGTTAAAGAATGGCTATGACCCCAGAACACTTCAATACAGTTATGGACAGAGTTATGAAGGCAGCAATGATTGGATCACAGTCTGTGAATCAGATTGATGACACTGTGATCATCAATCTGTACTAATATGGTAATTTTTGCTGAAAATAAATAGCATCTGTCAGAAACCCTCATCCATCTACCCAAAGAAACTGACTAGTTTTCAATTAGAATCAACTGGCCCAAGTCAAAAGGAGTACATTTCCATTGGCAGGCACCATCAGCTAGTTGTTTGCAAGTTGTAAATAATACCATCAGCTACATTAGACTCTCTATCTACCTTGTCAGTAACATCTAGTATAACATCAGCATTACTGCAGAAGTGAACCAAAGAACTGGCCTTGTTGTATCTATCATTCCAGTCTTCAACAGCACCTGTGACGGAGTACAATGGTTAGCTTGTAGGAGCAGCTTTGAATCTTTTGTGTTGCCACTTTACTGAAACTACTACACAGTTCCTAACCTTGGAATCTGGTTAAGGCCCCACTGGAAAGATTATCAGCCTTTGCCAAGAATGTCAATGGTGGCTACTCTGTATCAACTGATAAAAACACATCACAAATGTCACTATTCATCAATCCATAGTAATACATGTTAATCCATATTGGTCAATTAATTTTCATGTTACTTCGGACATCATTTTTCCAAATAACCATGGAGGCAGTGGTTAACCAAATCTTCTTTGCCAGCCGGGACCAATGAGGTGGAAGTCTTGATTAGGATAACAACAGATTTACTGCGCAATAGCTCAAGATCACCAGAGTTTGACAAGACTTATTCCCTATGCCGGTTGATCAATATATCAATATCACACGGAGCAAAAGCAACTGAAGTCATCTTGCTTCCAAGTTCACCATAACCATAGCAGCCATGAGAATTTAATTGATTGAACCTGTTTAGATCTATATTATGTATGTTATTCAGGGTTTTAAGTACCTAAAAATCTGTTTTAATCAAATGCCTTCAAAACCATTGTGGTACTTAACTAACCATGTTGATAATGGTTTCATAATGACTGCATACTTCCAATAAGTAGTTAATAATCACATCCAAATCCTTTTCTTCTTACACCTTTGCTAATGAAGAACCTTGCATTATGTATAAATTTCATGTTGTCTTCTCAAATTTGTACAACCTTAGATTTTCACGTTAAAATCAATTAGCAATTTCTTAACCCATGCATGTAATTTCTGTAGATCTATTGTGACAGACCAGCAGATCTGTCCTGTTTCAGGTCATGAGAATTTCTATGTGATATATTTGTTTATGAATTTGTAGCTGCACCAGTATTGTATCAATTCTAAAATGGCTTCTGTAACCACTTTCTGGGAGAGATTTTCTGCTGTCGTTGTTTATCTGGGAGAAGGTAGGCAATGCATAATCTTGTCTGGTATGTAGGTGTCTGTTTTAAAAGGAGATGACTAGCCTTATTTATAATTTTTGTTCAATAAGTTAAGAGACATAAAATTCACTAAGATGTTAGAAATGATCACTATTGATCCCCACGCTAATTGTACAAACTTATAATCTATTTCATTTGTAATTGTCCCAGGTCCCCCAAGGTAAATTGCAGATATACGGACTACATGCATTTAAAGACACAGAGTGGCCCAGCTTTTACAGCTCTGCCCTTCCAGTTTGCTGACAGATGGAGGCAGAAATTAACTAAGGACATGACCTGCACATTTCCACATCTCTCTCCTTTTCCAGAGAGCAGTCATGGTGGCACAGAATGCATCCACTCATCAGTAGGCAGACATATTCAAACTCTGCTGCCCTTAACCTAACTCGCACCAAGTCCCATTCATCCATCACCCCCATACTCGGTGACCGACATCGGCTCCCGGTCCAGGAACGCCTCGATTTTAATATTCTCATCCTTGTTTTCAAACCCCTCCATAGTCTTGCCACTCTCTATCTCTGCAACTTCCTCCAGCCCTACAACCCTCCGAGATTTCTGCCCCTCTCCAATTCTTGCCTCTTGCACATCCCCAATTTTAATCGCTCCACCATTGGCAGCTGTGCCTTCAGCTGCCTAGGCCCTAAGCTCTGAAATTCCCTCCCTAAACCTCTCCATCTCTCCACCTCTCTCTCCTCCTTTAGGTAGCTCCTTAAAACCTACCTCTTTGACCAAGCTTTTGGTCACCTGTCATAATATCTCCTTATGTGGCTCGGTGTCAAATTTTGTTTGATAACGCTCCTGTAAAGCGCCTTGGGACTTTTTACTACATTAAAGACTCTATATAAGTGGAAGTTGTTGTTGTTGTACATTGCTGTGTTTCTCATCATTTGCCCATTCAATTGCATTAGCCAACTGTTTCACCCTGGCACTCAACATTCTAAGGTCAGCAGAGTGGGTCTGAAAGGTAAAACAAAAGACAGACCTTTGTAATTGTTCTCAGAATGATGTCATGCACAGGGCCCCAGAAGCAGCCTCAAAAATGTTAATAAAAAACATTTTTTAGTCAGCTCACTGGCTGCCTCTTCCTCCTCCTGAGGCAGGCCCCCAACACCTGCTCTAGCAAGTCTCTGGTGACAGGGACGGAATGTAAATTGCCTCAGTGCCAAAAATGTGACCAGAGAATGAGGGGTATCTCTGATGTGACTGGAAGTCTTGCTTTGCCAGAGATTCCCCCCATTTGGAAAACTTAGGCCAATATGACTGCAGTTCCAGCCAATACCATCCAGAGTGTCAATATGTCCATCCAATAAATGTCCTATGGACTTGTTTATGATTAGAATTGTGACTGAAATGTATTGTTAAAGCATCCTTCTCCCTATCATCTATGAACAGTACAAATAACAGAAGCCCCAGACAGAACCTTCTGGAACTCTGCATTTCACTGTTTCCAAGTCAGAAGTTTCTCTATTGATTGTCACCTTTTGCATTCCATTAACAAGCTGGTTTTCAAACTATAGCTAATATGTCATTAATGCTATGAATCTTCATCTTTGCAGGAAATCTCACATATTTTCTTGTACAATCAGATGCTGTAATGAGGGGAGGGGGAAATTTAAAATCTTACTGAATGGGTTGAATGTCCATTTTCATCCATAATTATTTTGTGATCTGGAACATCATCTTAAAACCTAATAGGTTACATCTACTAGACTGCTCTCATTCACTAATTTAGAACTATATGGGGGTAATTTTCAATTGCCACCTGCCCGATTTACACTGGAAAATGGGGTTATCGGCAATTGAAAATTAAAAGAAAAATAAGTTGGCCCCATGTCTGCCTGAGCACAGCCTGATGTGATTTTGATGCAAGTGGACAGACAGGTCTCCCACCCTGAAACTATTGCAATTGGGGTCTTATGCCGGTTGCAGGGCTCCTTTTGCAATTTTCAGCATTAACGGACAGAACATGTACGGCGCAGGCTCCGCAGACTAGTACTAAGTCTTGAGCGGCCTAACCAGCAATCTTGAAATGGGCCGCTGGAGCCTGCTCATATACCGGCCACTAAAAATATTTCTGTGTATTTTTGTGGTGCCAGGAATACCCCCTCCTGATCCCACAAAATTACCATGACCCAGGGCTGACTGCTCAATATGCAGCCTCACAATGCATACCCCCATTTACAATTCTCTTCTGGGTCAGCACCTCTAGGGAGCTTCCAGATTTCCCGTCCCTGGATTGACGAGCTGTCCTTCAGCTCTAATTGAATGCTCAGCAGCTCATCAACTAAATGTCAATGAGGCCCAAACTTGAAAAATGTTCAGGCTACTAGTGTTGAGCAGGTGGTACGATAGCTCTGTCCACTGCTCATCCGATATGAAAATCGGCACCCCCATTTCTCTTTTTGAAAACAAAGGCCAATACTTAAGAATCAAGCAGAGGTCTAGCATTCTGAGTGCCCTTTGTGAGCTCCCTCGGGGTATAGACCTTAAGTGGTCTTGCTTTCCAACAGATGATGTTACAACACATGCACTGTGTTGAACAAGTACTTGGCTCTGTACCCACAGCCATGCAAGTGCTCCATACCCACAGCAATGCACTGAGCATGTTCACAAACAATGTGTATAAGTACACAAATCTCATGGGGTAAATACTGAAGCAAATGTGACGACTGACTCCACATGCACTGATTCACCAAATAAAACTCGGTCATTTTAGAAATATTTTGTGGGCTGTTTTCAGAAAAAAAAGAGCCTTTCTTAAGCAAAAGTATCACAAATTGTACTTGTAGATCTGTATCCAAAAATGAACAGGTAAAGCAAGTAGCAGATCCCTGATTGTAACTACATTCCTTTGAACGTTGGAGTGGAGAAGAGCAGAGCTCACTAAAAGTTCCAGACAATGATACCCTCCTGTATCTGTCTCCCTCTCTCCAATGGCTCATCTGCTGCTAGCAGCTCCTGAACACCGTTATCCTTTAGGTGTTCAGGAGCTGCTAGCAGCAGATGAGCGGCGGGAGAGAGCGAGACCAGAGCGGAGATATAAACAGCGCGGAGAGAGCGAGAGTCCAGTCGGTGAGCGGCGGGAGAGAGCGAGACCAGAGCGGAGATATAAACAGCGCAGAGAGAGCGAGAGTTCAGTCGGTGAGCGGCGGGAGAGAGCGAGACCAGAGCGGGGATATAAACAGCGCGGAGAGAGCGAGACCAGAGCTTAATCTGAGAGCGAGACTCTGAGACCAGCGGCAGTTCGGGGTGACGTCACCAGTCAGAAAGTGACGCGGCACAGGGGAGACAGCTGATTGGTGAGTAGGTTCAGGTGAGTATTTCTACCATTTTACTGTAAGTAAAGTAATAAGAAAGGGAAGATCTGCAGGTTTTATAGCAGATAGTGTTTTTTTTAGTGAACCTAGGTCCCTAGTATAGTTAACAATTTCTAATTTCAACGTAATTTAAAAGGGGTAACTAAGCTAAGGCAAGTCATGGCAGCAGACCTCGCACCCGTGATATGCTCCTCCTGCAAGATGTGGGAAGTCATGGACACTACCAGTGTCCCTGCCGACCATGTGTGCGGGAAGTGTGTCCACCTGCAGCTACTGACCGATCGTATCTCGGAGCTGGAGCTGCGGGTGGACTCACTGTGGAGCATCCGCGATGCAGAGAAACTCGTGGATAGCACGTTTAGCGAGTTGGTCACACCGCAGGTAAAGGGTATACAGGCAGGAAGTGAATGGGTGACCACCAGGAAGAGTAAGAGATGCAGGCAGGTAGTGCAGGGGTCCCCTGTGGCCATCCCCCTCTCAAACAGATATGCCACTTTGGATGCTGTTGGGGGGGATGACTTATCAGGGGAAGGCAGCAGCAGCCAACTTCCTGGCACCACGGGTAGCTCTGCTGCACAGGCTGGGAGGAAAAAGAGTGGCAGAGCTATAGTGATAGGGGACTCAATTGTAAGGGGAATAGACAGGCGTTTCTGCGGCCGCAACCGAGACTCCAGGATGGTGTGTTGCCTCCCTGGTGCAAGGATCAAGGATGTCTCGGAGCGGCTACAGAACATTTTGGAGGGGGAGGGCGAACAGCCAGCTGTCGTGGTGCACATAGGCACCAACGATATAGGTAAAAAAGGGGATGAGGTCCTAAAAGCAGAATATAGGGAGTTAGGAGGTAAATTAAAAAATAGGACCTCAAAGGTAGTAATCTCAGGATTGCTGCCAGTGCCACGTGCTAGTCAGAGTAGAAATAGGAGGATATTTCAAATGAATACGTGGCTAGAGGAATGGTGCAAGGGGGAGGGATTCAAATTCCTGGGACACTGGAAACGGTTCTGGGGGAGGTGGGACCAGTACAAACCGGATGGTCTGCACCTGGGCAGGGCCGGGACCGCTGTCCTAGGAGGAGTGTTTGCTAGTGCTGTTGGGGAGGGTTTAAACTAAAGTGGCAGGGGGTTGGGAACCTGAGCAGGGAGAGAGAGGAAAGCGTAACAGGAAGGGACAGAAGCTATGGAGTAATAGGTAAAGTGTTAAAAAAGGAAAAAGCAGGAACTAAGCGTCACAAAACAGATTTGAAAGTTCTTTATCTGAATGCACGTAGCATTCGTAATAAAATGGACGAGTTAACGGCACAAATAACTACGTATGGGTATGATCTTGTGGCCATTACAGAAACATGGCTGCAGGGTGACAACGACTGGGAATTAAATATGCCAGGGTATTTAACAATCAGGAAGGACAGGCAGGAAGGAAGGGGAGGTGGGGTGGCTATGTTAATAAAGGAAGGAATCACTGTAATACAGAGAAATGATATTGGGACAAAGCATCAAGATAATGAAACAGTTTGGGTGGAGATAAGGAATAATAAGGGAAAAAAAACATTAGTGGGCGTAGTATATAGGCCTCCTAATAGTTGCAACTCTGCTGGAAGAAGTATTAATCAGGAAATAGTCGGGGCGTGTAATAAGGGAACAGCCATAATTATGGGGGATTTTAATTATCATATTAACTGGACAAATCAAATTGGGCAGAGCAGCCTTGAGGACGAGTTCATTGAGTGCATCAGGGATGGATTTCTTGAGCAGTATGTAACTGATCCTACAAGGGGGCAGGCAACCTGGGACCTGGTCCTGTGTAATGAGTCAGGATTAATTAATAATGTCCTAGTTAAGGATCCCCTTGGAACGAGCGACCACAACATGGTTGAATTCCATATCCAATTAGAGGGTGAGAAGGTTGATTCTCAAACAAGCGTACTGAGCTTGAATAAAGGAGACTATGATGGTATGAGAGCGGAATTGATTAAAGTGGACTGGGAAAATAGATTAAAGGGTAAGACGGTACATGAGCAGTGGTGTTCATTTAGGGAGTTATTTTACAACTTTCAAAATAAATATATTCCACTGAGGAAAAAAGGGTGTAAAAGAAATGACAGCCACCCATGGCTAAGTAAAGAAATCAAGGATAGTATCCGACTAAAAACAAGGACATATAAGGTAGCCAAACTTAGTGGGAGGATAGAAGATTGGGAATTCTTCAAAAGACAGCAAAAAGTAACTAAAGGATTGATTAAGAAAGGGAAGTTAGATTATGAAAAGAAATTAGCAAAAAATATAAAAACAGATAGCAAGAGTTTCTATAGTTATATAAAAAGAAAAAGGGTGGCTAAGGCAAACATAGGTCCCTTAGAGGATGAGACCGGGAAATTAATGGTGGGAAACATGGAGATGGCAAAAATGCTGAACAAATATTTTGTTTCAGTCTTTACAGTAGAGGACACTAAGAATATCCCAACACTGGACAAACAGGGGACTCTCGGGGGGGAGGAGCTAAATACGATTAAAATCACTCAGGAGATGGTACTCAGTAAAATAATGGGACTCAAGGCGGATAAATCCCCTGGACCTGATGGCTTCCATCCTAGGGTCTTGAGGGAAGTGACAGTAGGGATTGTGGATGCTTTGGTGATAGTTTTCCAAAATTCCCTGGACTCAGGAGAGGTCCCGGCAGATTGGAAAACTGCTAATGTAACACCGTTATTTCAAAAGGGTAGTAGGCAGAAGGCTGGAAATTATAGGCCAGTTAGCTTAACATCTGTGGTGGGTAAAATTTTGGAGTCTATTATTAAGGAGACAGTAACGGAACATTTAGATAAGCATAATTTAATAGGACAAAGTCAGCATGGCTTTATGAAGGGGAAGTCATGTCTGACAAATTTGCTTGAGTTCTTCGAGGATATAACGTATAGGGTGGATAAAGGGGAACCAGTGGACATAGTGTATTTAGACTTCCAGAAGGCATTCGACAAGGTGCCACATAAAAGATTATTACTTAAGATAAAAAATCACGGGATTGGGGTTAATATTCTGGCATGGGTGGAGGATTGGTTATCGAACAGGAAGCAGAGAGTTGGGATAAATGGTTCATTTTCGGACTGGCAACCAGTAACCAGTGGTGTTCCACAGGGGTCGGTGCTGGGTCCCCAACTCTTTACAATCTATATTAACGATTTGGAGGAGGGGACCGAGTGCAACATATCAAAATTTGCAGATGATACAAAGATGGGAGGGAAAGTAGAGAGTGAGGAGGACATAAAAAACCTGCAAGGGGATATAGACAGGCTGGGTGAGTGGGCGGAGATTTGGCAGATGCAATATAATATTGGAAAATGTGAGGTTATGCACTTTGGCAGGAAAAATCAGAGAGCAAGTTATTTTCTTAATGGCGAGAGACTGGAAAGTACTGCAGTACAAAGGGATCTGGGGGTCCTAGTGCAAGAAAATCAAAAAGTTGGTATGCAGGTGCAGCAGGTGATCAAGAAAGCCAACGGAATGTTGGCTTTTATTGCTAGGGGGATAGAATATAAAAACAAGGAGGTATTGCTGCAGTTATATAAGGTATTGGTGAGACCGCACCTGGAATACTGCATACAGTTTTGGTCTCCATACTTAAGAAAAGACATACTTGCTCTCGAGGCAGTACAAAGAAGGTTCACTCGGTTAATCCCGGGGATGAGGGGGTGGACATATGAGGAGAGGTTGAGTAGATTGGGACTCTACTCATTGGAGTTCAGAAGAATGAGAGGCGATCTTATTGAAACATATAAGATTGTGAAGGGTCTTGATCGGGTGGATGCAGTAAGGATGTTCCCAAAGATGGGTGAAACTAGAACTAGGGGGCATAATCTTAGAATAAGGGGCTGCTCTTTCAAAACTGAGATGAGGAGAAACTTCTTCACTCAGAGGGTGGTAGGTCTGTGGAATTTGCTGCCCCAGGAAGCTGTGGAAGCTACATCATTAGATAAATTTAAAACAGAAATAGACAGTTTCCTAGAAGTAAAGGGAATTAGGGGTTATGGGGAGCGGGCAGGAAATTGGACATGAAGCTGAGTTCGGATCGGTCAATGCCCTGTGGGTGGCGGAGAGGGCCCAGGGGCTGAGTGGCCGGGTCCTGCTCCGACTTCTTGTGTTCTTTAGATTTGTGGTTGGGATCAGATCAGCCATGATCTTATTGAATGGCGGAGCAGGCTCGAGGGGCCGATTGGCCTACTCCTGCTCCAATTTCTTATGTTCTTATGTTCTTATGTTTCACATGGCTTGCTGCTTCTCCTCATCGAAAACCATAAGTGAGCCTCTGTCCATGGCATCTCGCACACGATTTCTGACTTTCAATGGGGCATATTGTAAAACCCCTGTGACTGCTGCAAGGACCTGAAGCACTATTTTAGCTCCCCAAATGTTTAACCAACAAGAATCCTCATTTACCCATGTACATCGTTGTATCCGATCCTTGTTACGGTATTGGGGTTGGGCAGCGATGTCACCGGCCATGGTTGCACTAGCACATTTAAGCTGGAGCACTATAATGCACTAGTCCTTTGAGAAGTACCGGTACCTACATCACTGTGATAGAGCCTCTCTTAGGGTAGTTTGTTCTGTGAGTGGCACACCTCTTATACCATCTGTGCTCCCAGCCACTCTATCATCAAGCTCCCACTGCAGAATTTAATTAGAAACCCACATAGTTCAAACACATAACAATCTGGGACCAGTACCTTCAATTGTGCCCTAATATTCTAATTTATCTAATCCCAGCATTGAGTTATCAGGATACTGTTAATGTTCACTTAAAGAGTGCAAAGGCCATGAGAAATTATGGGCCCGATTTTACCAGGGGTGCGGGTTCCCGGCGGATGGGCAAGCGGGCGCGTTGTGAAATTAGTGGGTTTCCCGCGCGATCGTAGCAGGCAACCCACTAATTGGAGCCACTTACCTGCTCCTCCGGGTTCCCCACTGCTGGTCTGCGCGTCGGGCGGGCTGTGCACGCACAGTAAGATCTGTCAGCTGGAGGCGCTCTATTTAAAGGGGCAGTCCTCCACTGACAGATGCTGCAACAAATAGCAAAAATTACAGCATGGAGCAGCCCAGGGGGAAGGCTGCTCCCAGTTTAATGATGCCTCACCTCAGGTATCAATACATGGGGTGAGGAGGAGGGGGAGGACAGAGATCTTTGACCCGGTGGGCGGGAGGAAGCGGCCCGCCTCCGCCAGCAGGAAGGCCTGGCTCGAGGTGGCAGAGGGGGTCACCAGCGCCACCAACATATCGCCCACCTGCACACAGTGCAGGAGGCGGTCCAATGACCTCAGTAGGTCAGCCACAGTGAGTACACGTAGTCTTTCCCCTACACTCCGTCTGCCACATCACTGCCCCCACCCCACATCTCCTTCGGCACTGCCAACACTACTCTGTCACATCACCCCTCATGCCCACTCAAACCTCATCCTCATTTTACCTGCACCTACTCACCTCGCGAGTACTCACCCGGCCACTACCACGCAACCCAATCCTCATACAATCTCATGGCTCTATACCATACTCACCCTCTCGTGAATCTCTCTCACGGCCAGCCTCACTCAACCTGCCACCACCTGTGCTGCAGCCACAGGGCATGCATCACATATGTGCAGTAGGCAGCGTAAGGCAAACGTGTCGTGAGCATGAAGGGGATGCACAAGGGTGTTTGAGGGTTTGTCATGGTTGTTTCTTATATTGAATTTCAGAACAACTCACATCACACATTATATTGGCACCACTACTGCCATGTCTTCGCCAATCCTGTCCGGTTTGTGCAATAATGCCCGCTTCTGGGTATCACGATGAGGACCCACCACTGATGCCACCCATTGTGTCACTGCAGAGTGGTGTCGGTGTATTTTCAAGGCTCTTCTGCGCAGACGACTGAGAGACATTGGGGATGTCCCCGATTGCACCCTGGAAGGCTGCGGAGGAGAAGTTCGGGAGGGCAGTGGTGACTTTGACAGCGACAGGTAGGAAGATGGTGCACAGGCCAGTCAGGAGCAGCTCGGCATGAAAGAGGCTGCAGATGTCCACGGCTACATGTCGAGTGACTCTGAGCCTCCGTGTGCACTGCTGCTCAGAGAGGTCCAGGAGGCTGAGCCTCGGTCTGTGGAACGTGTGGCGAGGGTAGTGCCCTCTGCGACGCATCTCTCTCTGCGGTTGCCCTCCCTCCTGCTGTGCAGGTGGATGTGTCACAGCACTCTGTTGTGGAGCTCCACGTGTCAGAGGTGGATGGCATGGATGGCGAGGCTGGTAATGCTGTTCGCCCTCCGAGGAGGTCATGACTGCAGCTACGACGGCCCCCATCCGCAATATGTACATCTGAGGGGGTCCGCAAGGTAGGCACATGTCTCCGGACCCCGGGGTGAGTGTGCAGTTTGGTGACTTTGACCGTCAGGAGGAGTGTGGTGGAGGCCAAACTTTGTCCCAAGTGACAGAGTGGCCTCCTGCAATGGGTGAGGGTCTCCCCCCCCACCTGTCAAATGGGCCTTTGCAGCTGCCACAGGCTGACAGCTGCAACACATCCATTCAATCTGGGACTGTTCCCCCCAGTGTGGGAAACAGTCCCATGTTGTTCAAAAATCACACACAGTCCCTTAATCAGGTCAGTTAATGACCTGAAATAGGTAAATAAATATTGTCAAGTGGCATCCTGCTGGCTTTAATTGCCTGCGGGATTCCCACTAACGGGGGCTGCGCGCGCACACCGGCGCGACAGCGGGGAACCCGAAAGTGGGCGGGATCGAGGCGGGATCCGTTCGGGATCCTGGATTTTCCGATTTTCGAGGTCCCCCCCCCCCCCCCGCCGAGAACGCACCCGATAGCGGGTGCTAAAATCGGGCCCTATATAACTAACTAGTTCGAGGGATAGAATTGTAAAGCATAGAACTATGTCACACTTGTATGGAATCTTGGTTAGACCACACCTAGAGTACTGTGCACAGTTCTGGTCTCCATATTATAAAAAGGTTATAGAGGCACTGGAGAAGGTGCATAAAAGATTTACAAAGATGATACCAGAACTGAGAGGTTACACCTATCAGGAAAGATTCAACAGGCTGTGGCTCTTTTCTCTAGAAAAGAGAAGACTGATGGATGACCTGATTGAGGTCTTTAAGATTATAAAAGGATTTGATAGGGTAGGCGTAGAGAAGATGTTTCCACTTATGGGTGAGGCCAAAACTAGGGGCCATAAATATAAGATAGTCACTAATAAATCCAATGGGGAATTCAGGAGAAACTTCTTTACCCAGAGATTGGTTAGAACTCACTACCACAAGGAATAGTTGAGGCAAATAACATAGGTGCATTCAAGGGGAAGCTAAATAAACACATGAGGGAGAAAGGAATAGAGAGTTACATTGATAGGGTTAGATGAACAGTGGTGGGAGGAGGCTTTTGTGGAGCATAAACACTGGCATGGCCCAGTTGGGCCAAATGGACTGTTTCTGTGCTGTATATTCTATGTAATTCTATGTAACATATTCACACAAAGCAGGTGCATTGATGATGGAGGACATTTTGATAATGGCCAGTGTGTGAGGCTCCCTGCTGGCTGCATATAGTCAGGAAAAAAGGACTCATGTTCTCCCAATTTTCTGATTTCACACTTCTGACAGGGAACCTCACCCATCCACAGTGAGCATCAGAAATCTGGGTGCACAGTGTGAATGATTTTCTGACTGTTTAAATTAATGGTTATAAAGTAAGGCATGGCATCTGTCCAAGTTTCTAATATACCCTGTCGACAGGGAAGGTTCCCCGCTGAAAGTTCCAATTACCTTTTAAGGCATGAAATATACATCTCATTCTATTGTGTCACAGACTTGATAAGATGTATACATTTGCAAAATAATTATTTTTTAACATTCATAATGGTTGCTAATTAGCAGCCTGAGAATTAGTTTGCAGTTCTTTTAGGAGATGAAAATCACGAGGCCATGGTGCAACAAGTGTGTGATTAATGGAAAAAGCAGTTCTGAAAATAGCATATGAGGGAGGAGGTTCAGTAAAAATCAAGAAAATGCCTCTGGATATGTGACAACAATCTTGTTGCTTGGCTTCAACAATAAAAAAATTGAGACGTAAAATTTGTTGCAATCATGAACCTGCCGCAAATCATGATTAAAACACGAAATGCAAATGTATTTGTGTAACTACATTTGAATGGTCATTCACTATTGTACAGAGGAGATGCAAAGAACCATAAAATGATGAATATCAATTACTTTCTGTTAAATGAAATTGTGAATCATTGTACTCACAAGATAAATGACATGTTGTTTGAATCTCAGGAAAAGTGTAACAGCAGTCATAGAGATTAAAATGGAAACTAGTTAACAGGGCCAAATTCTTCTCTGAAGAATTTGGGGGTGTCAGGAAGTCCTTACCACAGAGATATGTGCAATTGTTAATATTCTTAGAAACAGACAGATGCATAAATACTTAAATTGGCAATTGACCCTCAGACTGCTGGAACCTCCAGGGAATTCCAGGCTTGCTGAGATGGCCATTTTTGTTTTCGCTTCATATACCATGAGTTAAAAACGCTTCTATTGCAGTAATCGTGTCTCGTGAATCATGTCTGGAGTAATTTTATTAATGTAATATTAAGGATGAATTTCCACAGGGGTTCTCCCAATCGTCCGCTGCAACTTCAGTGGAAAGAATGTGGAAACCCCAGAAAAAGGCGCAAATGCCATCTACATCATTTTTCCAGGGTTTCCACAGCTCTTTCATTGAAGTTACAGAAGACAATTGGAAGAACCTGTATGGAAAATCACCCCCATAAAGTTTTATAAACACTATTTCTGCTTGCCGTCTTTTTCCTCGTCTCACTTTTTATTTTTGTTATTTTAACTTAATTCTTATATTATCTCTAGTATCTTCTATTCTAATATTTTATACCTCTTTCAAGTTTAAATACTTTACTTATTTTTTTCTTCTCCGGTGCCTCTGGGTCGCCAACATTCATTCAACACTGTTTTTTTTTCAAAACCATCTCCTGAAAGAGTTACAATCAGCTCCATTCAAAGCCAACTTTCTAGCCAATCTGGATGCAGAATTTGAAAGATTTACATGACCATTTCAACTTTTGATGTGTTTTTTGGTGACCAAACTGAAAGCACTATCACTCAACAAGTTATCTAGTTACAGCCTGGCAATTCAATTGCACCCTGACAAGATAACTTGTCAGCAGCACTCTAATGGCTAAGAATAATGCTTAAATTATAATAACAGAGTGACTGTCAAACCTACTATTAAAGGCAAGATCAGATTTTATTTTAGCTGATTGAGCAAGAATGTCAGGAAGAACAGTGTACCAAGATTTCATAGAAGCTCTCAGAAAAGATATTCATTGACTATTATTAAAGGACAGTTTCAACAGAGCAGCAAAGGAGCATGTGGGTCACTGGTTCAATGCCACCAGATGAAGCCTGAACACAAAGACACTGGATGTCACAGTGGGTTAGACACTGGTCTGTCGTCTCTGGCACTGGGGATAAAATCCAGCCCACACTAATTGCATGAAGTCTCCTCTGTCATTTGCCTACAAGAATCTTATCTCAAATGAGTTTGGACATTCTGAACACAGCTCCTGGTGATCATGGTTACAATACAAATCTGGTGTGGGAAAATAAGAACATAAGAAATAGGTGCAGCAGTAGGCTATAAGGCCCCTCGAGCCTGCCCTGCACTTCAGTGAGATCATGGCTAATCTTCTACCTCAACTCCACTTTCCTATCTGATCCCCATATCCCTTGATTCCCTTAGAGTCCAAAAATCTATCGATCTCAGTCTTGAATATACTCAATGACTGAGCATCCACAGCCCTCTGGGGTAGAGAAATCCAAATATACACGACCCTTTGAGTGAAGAAATTTTTCCTCATCTCAGTCCTAAATGGCCAAACCCTTATCTTGAGACCATGACCCCCTAATTCTAGACTCTCCAGCCAGGGGAAACAGCCTCTCAGCATCTATCCTGTCAAGCCCTCTAAGAATTTTATATGCTTCAATGAGATCACCTCTCATTCTTCTAAACACCAGAGAACATAGGCCCATTGTACACAATCTCTCCTCATAGGACAACCCTCTCATCCCAGGAATCAATCTAGTGAACCTTGGGTGCACTCCCTCTAAGGCAAGTATATCCTTCTTTACATAAGACTTATAATAGGAGTTAATTATTTTGTGGTGAAACTGTAATTTTGGCTTTGAGTTGTTCCCTAACAAAAATTCTCAAACAAAGTCACAGCTATTAAAATCTCTGAACACATGTACACAGTACTCCAGGTGTCGTCTCATCAGAGCCCTATATAATTTCAGCAAGGCCTCCTTACTCTTATACTCCAAACCCCTTGCAATAAAGGCTAACATACCATTTGTCTTCCTAATTGCTTGCTGTACCTGCATGTTAACTTTCTGTGATTCATGTACAAGGACACCCATATCCCTCTGACTACCAACATTTCTTAGTCTCTCACCTTTTAACTAGAAAATGTCACATTGATTTAGTGGGGAGTGATCTTCTAATATTGGGGTTAAAGCACATTGTTGGTGCAGACTACGTGGATCTTTATTCTACATTTAACTGTGCTGTACCTTATCTGAGAGGGTTGAAATCAATGGAAAGGAAAATTGAGTGGGCAGTATAATGGGCAGCTGATCTGATATCATCCGTTTTACACCATGGCCGAAAATTAAAATTACTTCCTGGGTGTCTGAAATGGAAAAATGTTTCATTGCCATGTAGACATGCCCCACCTTGATGAGGAAAATATTCACCAAAGTAAAAAAGCAGCCAGAACGTTACCTTAGCTGGTTCAGTGCATCATTATTGTTAACAGTTTACGTTGCGTTACTGCTTCGAATACAAACAAAATGTTTGTTTTGTCCATATGGTCACGATAAATGGCTATTACAGTTCTGATTTATTAAGACTTATACCTACATAGCACTGATCAGGTCTCTCAGAAATGTCTCAAAGCATTTCACATATGATTTGAAGTGTAAATGTAGGCCAATAGTCTGCAAATAGTATCAAAAGAAGCTTTGTTTCACGTTGTACAATGTATCATCTAAGGGTTAACTGGGAACCCTTATTAGGGATACTGTGAGATTTTAATAGCTGTGACTTTGTTTGAGAATTTTTGTTAGGAAACAACTCAAAGCCAAAATTACAGTTTCACCACAAAATAATTAACTCCTATTATAAGTCTTATATATATTACAGACTATTTTCTGAGGTTTTCTAACTTGTGGACTTTCATTCTAATAAGCTGGAGTGGTGAATCCTAGAGTCATTACTATTGATTATCTATCCCTACAAAGGACATTTAAAAATTTAGTAGTTTTTTCTGTTTTCTACTTTATTATTGAAAAAATTATTGTTATTTACATTACAGTTATTGACACTTTTGTGGCTTTTATTTAGGTTAATTAAAGATTTGTAATCCTGGCACATTGCCATTTTGTCCGTTATGCAAATAGTCACATACATCCTCTCAACCATACTATGTTGGGGATCAAAGTACTGCCACGACTGCAAGGTCCTTTCTTATTGGCTCTTCTCAGAAGAATAATGGACAATTTGGCCTTAAAATTCCATGGGCTGCAATCCCAGCACTTACCAGTGCCCTCCAGCGCTAACTCCGCCAGAGCATGCAAGCCACAGGACAAGCACCTAATTTACATGGGGCCAGCAGACATCCGCACCACTAGGTGCCCGCCTTGCCTCACAGGCCAGAAACTCCAGCACAAGATGCATATTCCAAGAGGGTGCCAGCTCCCCTTTGTAAAACACTTTGCGTTGCCCCTACCAGTTAAATAAACAAATAAATAAAAAATGACTTTGAATCTTCAGAGTTCCAGGCCATCAACTTGGCTTGGACATTCCCCAAATGGGGCACACTTCCAGCCTTCATGAACACAGTCTTCTCACTCCTGCCCTCCAAAGTTACGCCAGGTTCCTGTGAGGACAAGGACTTCTCACCCTCCTCTTTATCCCCGCTGATATGAGTACCCTTGTAAGGGGTGGACAGATGTTCCACCCTCTACAAGGCCCTGCGTATACTGGCACCGTAAGCTAAGACCTAGCATATCAGGATCCAGGCCTGTTTACTGGCCCTTCTGCCCGAGTTTTGATAAGCGCACTAGAAGTGGGATTTCAGGCCCGATGATTTTGGGCAAAGGTTACCTCTGTTTGCTCTTTGAAGTGAGCTCACTAGCACAAGTGTAAGAACACATTTATGGTTTTGCTAGAAGTAGCTAACAGAGAAAATCATACTTCTTTGGGACACGGAACTCTTAGATATGAATATTGGCTCACAGAACTGAACTTGTTTACATTGGAAAAAAAGATTGAGAGAAAACATGACTAGTTTTTAGTATGCTAACAGCCATAGATAATGTATGTGTAAGCAGGTTATTTAACTTAAACTGTGACTGCAGGACTAGACGACATGAGTTTAAAATTAACAAGCCCCAAGCAAGAATAGGGATTAGAAGATTTTTGTGTGGGAACATCCATCAGAAGCAGCTAATGCTATGCCAATTAACTCCTTTCTAAAGTTAACTTGCTGAATATTCTGGTTAAGAATAGGATTTAAGGTTAGAAGGATAAATTTGGCGAGTTTCTTTGATACCTTTATTACGTGTAACTTAGAATACAAGGTGGAGATATTAGCTTTGCAACCCATGCAGGTCTCTTGAGCAGGTGAGTCTGAACTCTATGTTACTCTGAATATCAGTTTCTATGCTACAATTTTAGTTAGTCTTACTAAAAGGATCAAAGTAACCATTGTACTACGTTAATAACAGACTAACATGTCTCAAACTTTATAGATAAGTATGATGATCAAATATTCTGAAAAATACTATATTCCAGTCCTGCAGGGACCATAGAAATATCTTTTATAGAATGCAAACAACCAGGTTTAAATATATGGATCACAGTGTTAGATTGGTATCTTGGATTTTCACTCAATTATCGTTGGATGTCAGGGAGAAATTCCACACATCTTTATCCTCCAAGAATGTTACCTGTGGCTATTCACCCACCTGAGGTGATAATAAAGTTGTCTTGAGTCCATAATTGTATAAATTTTACAAGGCCCGTTGGAAATAGCAGTTTCAAAGGATCTCTCATTTTACAGTTTGGCCATGAATATCCATGTGCTGCAATTCTAGTGATTGGACCAGGGTCACATCCAGCGGTGCCCTCTAGCACTAATCTCACCAGAGTTTGTGGGTCAGAGGGAGGGCACCAAATTTGCATGCAGCTGGTGGGCTCATGTGGGACAAAGGATGCATCTCCAGATCCACCTGCTCCATGCAACCAGAAAATCCGGTGCTTGGCTGCCTTTGGCAGGGGGGCAGGGAGGGGGGAATTGTTGAAGAAACCCCCAGAACTCATGGAGCTCTCCTTGGTCACTGTTTAAGGGAGCCTCAACCAATTTTTATTTTAAATGTAGTATTTTATTTTTATTTTAAAATGCCCAGCCTTCGGTGGTCCAGGCTACTTCCTGGCCTGAACCATTCCACTCCTCCCCACTTCAAGGTAGAACTTACTGCTGCCCATCTGGAGGCCAGTATGTCTTGTCTCTCTTGGTGTATGAACCTCCAGGGCAACGCTGGATCCTGACTGAGCAATGGAAGCAGGAACTCACAGTGTAGGGAGTCCCCAGCGCCGCTGTGCCCCCGGTGCTGACCACTACCAAGGTTGCCCAGAAAATGCTGGAAACGGCAGGCACCCAGAAGGGTGCCTGCTGTTTTCTGGTGGATTCATCTGGACTTTCATCAAAGTTATGCCAGCAGTCTGACAGAGCCCCCTAGGAAATTTGGGGTCAACCTTGACTCAGTGGTAGCACTCTCACATCTGGGTTAGAAGGTTTTGGGTTCAAGTCCCTCTCCAGAGGCTTGAGCATATAATTTAGGCTGACACTTCAGGGCAGTACTGAGGGAGTGCTGCACTGTTGGTAGTGCTGTGTTTTGGATGAGATGTTAAACCAAAGCTCCTTCTGCCTTCTCAGGTGGAAATAAAAGGTCCCATAACATAAATCGAAGAGCAGGGGAGTTCCCCTGGTGTCCTGGTCAACATTTATCCCTCAAACAACATCACTAAAACAGATTATCTGATCAATTATCTCATTGCTGTTTGTGGGACCTTGCTGCATGCAAATTGTCCTTCCATATTTCCCTACATTACAACAGTGACAACACTTAAAAAGTTCTTCATTGACTATAGGGAGGTTGTGAAAGGTGCTATACAAATGCAAGTTCTTTCTTCATGTACTTATATGGCTCACTTATAAACACATATGGGCAGGATGTAACTCAAATTTGAAAGTAACATTATTTGAACAGTATTCAATATTGTATTTTATAGGAAGTTGCTTCACAGTGATAAATTTATGATAAGTGTTATGTTTGGATTGCTACACATGTAGATGAATCGACTAGTGCAAAATATACTCTTGCTCAACAGGCATATGATTTTTTTTTAAGATATGTAACTGAATCTAAAGTTATAACAAGACATAATTTCTAACTATGACACAAAAGTGAAATAGAAAGAGAAGGAAAAGCTCATCTATAAGCAGAAATATAAAATAAATTTAATGGTACTGAGTGAGTGGCTTTCTTATAGTGAATGCTTCACTCAAAAGCATGCTTAATGGCAACAAATGTATGTTCAGAAGACTTAAATGTATGATTTTAATGGAGGCATAATTTAAAGGCAGCAGAAGCAATGACAAAAAAAAACGGTTGAGACAGAAAGAGAAATCTATCTACAGTTTAAGCCTCCGGTAAAATGTAAAAATAATTATTGATTGCAGCACAACTAGATGAGAATTTTGAAACAAATTGACTATTGTTTCTTTTCAGTTTCTGATGCATGGACCTTTGGAGACCATCTTTCCATCTCAAGCTTTATATTTTTTATAGCCAACTGGTAATGTATTTGCATTAGCTCTAATCTGTAGTTCCTGCCTTGCTGCAGTCAGGAGGATATATATTGTTTAATGTAAGTGGCTGTGCTTATGGCACTCATCTTTTGCTGTTTAACTTATCATCATTTTTACAGTCAACAGCCAATAAAACTACATACAGTCTAGTTATAAAGAGACCGTATTATATCTTAACAGTTATTTCAACCTAGAAATTAATCCTATTTCTTGCTAGAGTCTCAAGACGAAATAACCTTTAACTTGCTGAAATATTTATGTTCTGCAACCCCTGGAAACCTTTAGACAAGACAAGTTTGCAATTGTTCCTATAGAAGCAGAATTTATTTGAAAACAATTCTATGTGATTTGAGCCAGTTTCAGGAGGATACAGTCAATTCCCCATCTATTTTGTTCTTCTATGTCTTCTAGAAATAATTAATAATCAAATAATTTTAAATTGAAGAGGCAAATGATGTTTTGCTTGGAAAGGCATATTCTTTCATTTTTACACTATTGCTATAATCATATTAATTCCAGATTACAATTAACTTAAAAAAGTGTGGAGATAACTTGTCAAAATGTTAATATCTCTCAACACATTAATCAAGCTTAATTTATTGCCTCTAAAATGGAAACTTTTGGAATTTTGCAGATTATCTGATTGGAAACATACTGAATAAGGACTTTGTTGCTTTTAAAAAGAAAGGCGTCTAGCATTAAATACAGATGGCATTCAGCTTTTTATGTTACAATTCCCATTTAAACTCTGGGATCCTAATCACTGCGTTGTGTGGGTGATGTGTGACTCTGTGGTTTGCCTGTGAATAAGTGAGGCATGTTTTTGCCTTTTGCCAGTTTGTTGACATACACTTTGATGGCTTAGTGTGCTGGAAACTCAATGGAAGGATTAGTGCTGACACTGCATAAGCAGAATAATTAGCTTTGCAATTAGCAAACTACCTCCTCTGGGTAAAAGAGCTTCTAAAACTTGCATTCAATAGGCATATAAATAAATGAATGATCATTAGCTTATATCAATTACTACCTTATGAATTTCAAAGCATCCAGTGCACATTTGATTTCTCTAAACTAAGTGGGAGGCTCGGTATCTATATGGGCCTTGTTCCAAATGGATCTGGTTCTTTAATTTAACAAGGGATGGAACCACATTTTTTCTGCTCTTAGAGAAGAAATTTTTGCACAATTTCACACTTGGAATTTACATTATCACAAGAAGGTAATCTTATGAGACTGCAGTCAATGTTGAAATCCTATAAAAGCAGGCAGTGAATCTGGACAGCAAATTATGGTGGACCCTAAGGACCAAAATAGGATACAAATCAGACTTTGGGATACAAGTGATTGTAGACACCAAATCAAGACCAGAATTAATCAATATTATGAATCAGGAACTGGAGCAATCTACAAATGAAGAAATGTAGCATTTAAAATTAATTATTTTGTTTGTAGGCACTAAGCTCTTAGATTTCAAATGGTCAAGTTGTAAAATATTGGTCCTAAGCCCTATAAAATGTTTTTCTGTACTAAGCGGCACAAAGAAATATTTTAGTATTTTTAGCCACCAAAATATTTACTTAAGATGCAGTAGGAAATGATGCAAATTAGGACTTGAATAGGAAATTAGCTGGATTGTAGGACCTGAATAAAATAGAGGTGAGGTGACCCAAGAGGTAGTTAGTAACAGGAGTTAGTACTGGTAAGTCTCTTGGAGGGAATAGTCCGAGTTGCTAACAGGCACTGTGAGGGTAGATTTTAAACTAGTTTTGAAACAAGGAAACTTTGCCCATTATTCCAGGCATATCCTAAAAATTAAATAGTTGCTTTCATCTGGATGATGAAGCAGGACACGTAAGGAACTTGAAGGTAGAGCAAAACTGGGGAATTAGTGACCATAACCTAATTAGGTTCACATTAAAATAAATAAATAACAGATGGAGTAAACGATCGAGCCATTAAACGCAAAACTAACTAATTTCGTAATACCATAAGTGTTTACAATACAGAAGGAGGTCATTTGCCTGCTCTCTGCTAGAGCAATCCCACTCTGCTCTCTTCCTATAGCCGTGTCATCCTCCTCTTCAAATAGTTATCCACTTTTCCCTTAAAAGAAGCAATGGTCTCTAACTCAACCATTCCCTATGGCAAAGCATTCTTTGTTTCAACTATCCTCTACATAAAGAAATTTCTCTGAAACTCTCTCTCCACTCTTTTAGTGACAATTTTAAATTGATCATCTTTTGTCACTGACTCACAAACCAGAGGAAATAGTCTTTCCCTATTATTTCTATCAAAGCCCTTCCTAATTTTCAAAACATCTACTAAATCTCATCTTAGCCTTCTCTGCTTCATTGAAAATAGTCCAAGTATCTCAAGTCTCTCCCCAGTACTATAATTTCTTTTCCCTGGCATCATCCTGGTGAATCTATGTTGTACGCTCTCTAGGACCTTCAGTTATGGAGTGCCCAAAATTGCATAAAGTACTGTAACTCTGGGCTAACCAATGTTTTATATAAATTCATCTGTACTTTTGTACTCTATGCCCCGATTTATTAAAACCCAAAATTCTATTGGCCTTTTTCATGGCTTTATTTCGCACTTGCAGGGAAATATGTGTATGAACATCTAGGTTATCGACACCCTTGAGTGTCTTTACATTAAGTGTATATTGCCATTCCTTGTTTTTTCTCCCAAATGTATTACCTTACAATTATCCACATTAAATTATATCTGCCACCTGTCTGCTCAATCCAGTAATCTCTTCATGTCTTCTTGAAGTCATTTGTGTCATCAGCAAATTTTGAGATTGTGATCTCTATACCCAAGAACAAATCATCTATGTATACCAAGAGCAAAAGTAGACCCAGCACTGATCCCTGCAATACACCATTTCCAACTCTTCTCCAGTCCGAGTAACACCCATTTACCCTAACTGTTTCCTGTTTATCAATCAACTTTCTATTTATGCTGCTACATTTTCTCTTATGTCATACGCATGAGTTTTTCTAACAATTCTCACATGAGACAGGTTATCAAATGCCTTCTGAAAATCCATATAGATTATAGCTACCGCATTCTCTTTATCTATCCAATTGGTCAGTTCTTAAAAAAACTCTATCAAACTTATCAAACATGACTTGACTTTACAAAATCTGTGCTGTCTGTCATTGATTAACCCATACATTTCCAAATGCTAACTAATTTTATCTTCAATTATGGATTCTAAGGGGGTAATTTTATACCCCCACGATAGGGGGGGTTAAAAATCTGGTAACCCGACCCCAACCCGCCACGAACATGCCTGCTTCCGTTTTAATTATGGTGGGTTTCGGGGCATCCAAGTAATCCGCTCTGGAGAGGTGGGTCCGTGATTATAATATGTAAATGAGGCTCCGGTCCTGATATTTTTGCAACCATTCGAATTTAACATTGGCCGGCCGTGTTTCCCATGGCTCGGGAAACCCGAGAGCCAAAGGCAGCTAGATCCAGCAGGTAAGTGCTTTTTATAGCACTGCTTGTGCGCCAGGGAGGAGCAGGAGTGCTCCTCCCAGCCCCTCAAGCAAATCTTCTGCCGCAATCAGTCGACCCCCCACACCCCCAACAAACCTACGATATTTCCCGGTTTCCCCTCCCTCCCGATTGCCGGTCCGACCCACCCTGCCAACCCGCGATGTTTTCCGTTTGCCTGGGACTGTCCCCAATAGACCCAGGCTGTGGCCTTCTACCACTAGCTTTCCCGCCCGGCAGCTGGCCAACCTTCAATCTGGCCGTCTGTCAGGCGGGAAACGGAGTAAAAAAAATGATAATGACGTCCTGCAGTTAAATACATCAGGACCTCCCGCTCCCGGCATTTCCGGATTTCCCCCCACACCACCCCCGCAAACACACTCCCCCGCTTCTTCTCTGACTCCCCGTAAATATCAGGGCCTAAGAATTTACCCACAACTAATTTTAGAGTAACTTGTCCATTATTAACTGGCTTAACCTTTTCTCCCTTCTTGAATAAGGGTGTTACATTGGCAGCTCTCCAGTCCCACGGCACAATTTTCATATTTAAATCGGAATGAAAAATTGCGGCCAGAGCCTCTGCTATGTTCTCTTTGACTTCTTTAAACAGCGTAGGGCATATGCCACCAGCGTCCAGTGACTTATCCACCTTGAATTATGTTGTTTTGGAACTAATTCTATTTCAGCAGTTGCTTCAATTAATTGTTCCATATCCTCCTCCAGTACACCTATGTTCTCATTTCCATCATCATTTGTAAAGAACAATATAAAACATTTATTTAATATCTCTGTCATATCATCTTACTCCACAATTAGATTCCCTCCTTCAGTTCCACCCTTCATTTAACTATTCTTTTACATTTTCTATGCTTATAAAAACCTTTAATATTTCCTTTTATATTATGTTTTTATACATATTTCCTATTAGCCCTTCTAATCTCATTTTTCATCTCTCTGCTACACTTTGTATATTTCATTTTCATATGATGAAAGGGGACCAAGCCAGGATTAATTGATTGGAAACAATGGCAGATCAAATAATGGACTAAAATTGAGAGATGTTTAAATACAAGATCGGTAAGGTATAGATTAAATCCATTCTGATCAGGAGCAAAGGGGTACATCAAAGGCTAGATTTCCACGGATAGAGAAGTTATAGCTAAGGTGAGATTTTAAAAAGTGGTATATGATAAATATATGGAGGATATACAGAAGAAAACTGTCCAAATATTTGGAAATAGCAAAAAGTAAGTGGTGGAAGGCTAAAAGAGAGTCTGGAGAGAAGATTGACAGGTTAAATAATGGAAAATAGCCAGGGCTTTATAAACATACCAGTTGATCTCTCACGGCATTGCACATGGGAACTTAAGACCAAGTGCAACCCTCAACTACAGCAGGATCAAAGGGTGGGGGATAAGTGGCCCACAGTGCACAGACGTAATTCAGACCCCATTTTAAAGCCATACATTCTGTCTGTGTTTTTATACTTCCAGTACAAATTCCTATATCCATATTTCTAATAGAAATTGTCTATTTAAATTGTAATTACACCCTCCTGTTAGTGATGGCACTGCAGTCCCTCCACTGGTGGGAGGATGTAGTTACAGCATGGCAAACTTATATAGCCAGTTTCCATTATAAATGTGCTGCCATGTTTCCTACATTACAACAGTGACAACACTTCAAAAAGTACTTAATTGGCTGTAAAGTGCTTTGGGACGTCCTGAGGTCATGAAGGCGCTAAATAAATGCAAGCTCTTTCTTACAAGAATTTATAATGGAAAAGCTGAAACGATATGCATTCAGGCAGAACATTATTAATATGTTACTGGTTGATCTCCCATGGCCTTCCACATGGTAAATTGGAAAATATGATCACTCTCTCACCTCAATTAGAAGTTCTGTCTCACAGGTGTAAGTGATTAGTATTGGACTTTTTTAATAGACAACAAAACAAAGGGTGAAATAATTATTTAGCTTCAAAATTCAACTTTTTTTTTGAAAACTGAAGTAACAATAAATTAATCGTCTCCATTTCTCTCCCTCTTTCTCTCTGTCCCTAGTTTTTTTCTCCCTCTCACCCTCTCTGATTTCAGTCTCTCTATCTTTATACTTAATACACTTTCTGAAGTTTATCAAACACAAAACAGTGTGTAATTAGTAAATTGTCATTGTTCTCTCTCTTCCTCTTGCTTTCTCTCTCTCCCTCTATCTTTCTGAGGTGAATGTGGAAAAGCCACTACTGGAGACAAATGTTGAAAAATACTGTATTAAAAAAATTAATAGAGACTTAGGTGAAATCCTGCCGAGAAGTGAGATACTTAATAATGGCAGGAGGGGATGTGAGAGGGCAGATCAACGACATTACTCTCAAGTACATTTTATCAGACAGTTCAAAACATACACTAGCAGATCCTTGTCTACCTAGTTGAGACATGGTTCATGCCATGAAGAAACCTGATAAGGTGATAGATTGCACCTTTCAAATTGGCAGGGAATAAATTATTTTTAAAAATCATCACATTACAAATAACAACAAGTGCGAGAAACTCATGATCTTCTTTGGCACTAAGATTAAGACCATCTATTCAGCTGTCTCTGATGCTTCCCTCCCTTCCCCTAGTCCACCAAGCCAAACTTCCCCTACAACTCCCCCGTACTCTAGACCTGAACTTGCATCTTTCTCTAGTTTCACTCCTATCTTCCCTCATGCCCACTCCGAACTCATCGTGTCCATGAGACCTACTCTTGCTCCCATGACCCTACTCCCACCCAACTTCCCTTCATGGCCCCCATGTTAGCTGATATTATTAATGGTTCCCTGTCCTCAGTTACTGTCCCCCTCCCCTTCAAATCTGCCATCATCATCCCCCTCCTCAAAAACTCACGTTTGACCTCTCTGTCCTTGCAAACTACCGCCCCATCTCCAACCTCCCTTTCCTCTGCAAAGTCCTTGAACTTGTTGTCGCCTCCCAAACCTGTGCCCATCTTTCCGCAACTCCAGGTTTGAACCCCTCCAATCAGGTTTCTGTCCCTGCCACAGATACTGAAACAGCACTTACCAAAGTCATAAATGACATCCTATGTGACTGTGACCATGGTAAACTATCCCTCCTCATCATTCTCGACCTGGCTGCAGCCTTTGACACAGTTGACCACACCATCCTCCTCCAACACCTCTCCTCCGACATCCAGCTGGGCGGGACTGCCCTCGACTGGTTCTATTCCTATTTATCCAGTCGTAGCTAGAGACTCACCTGCAATGGCTTCCCTTCCCGCTTACCACACCGTTGACTCTGGAGTCCCCGAAGCACCTATCCTGGCCCTCTCCTATTTCTCATCTACATGCTGTCCCTCGGCAAAATTATCTGAAAACACAACAGGGGTTAAATTGGTTAACCCCCGAAAACAGGCGCTGGGATCGCAGTATGTGATTATCCCCCGCCCAGTCATTGAGATTGCAGGCAGCACGCAACATTCATGCTACCTGGTGATTGCAGTGATTGCTGCGTGCAGCCAGCGCTACCTGCGCTGTTGAGTAACTGCATGCAGCAGCAGGGGGCCTAGTTATCGGCAGTGGCTAGCACCACTTGAAGCCAGCCTACACCTCTTAAAGGCGAGGTGCACGGTGGCTGGAGGAAGTAGTGGAGTTAATTGTGATATGAATCTTTGCTGCAATATAATGAAGCCTGGTGATGATGGGAAATCTGGAATTTTTAACGAGCAACAATGTGGCTGCTCAAAGTTTGTGGGACTCTGAACCGAGTCTGATCGGCGATCAGAAATAGTACAAGTGAAACACTCAAGAAGCTCAACACCATCCAGGACAAAGCAGCCCTCTTGATTGGCACACCATCCACCACCCTAAACACTCACTCCCTTCACCACCGCTCAATGTGGCTGCAGTTTGTACCTTCCACAGGATGCACTGCAGCAACTCGACAAGGCTTCTTCGACAGCACCTCCCAAACCCGCAACCTCTACCACCTAGAAGAACAAGAGCAGCAGGCACATGGGAACAACACCACCTGTACGTTCCCTTCCAAGTCACACACCATCCCGACTTGGAAATATATCGCCGTTCCTTCATCGTCCCTGGGTCAAAATCCTGGAACTCCCTTCCTAAAATCACTGTGGGAGAACCTTCACCACACGGACTGCAGCAGTTCAAGAATGCAGCTCACCACCACCTTCTCAAGGACAATTAGGGATGGGCAATAAATGCTGGCCTCGCCAGCGACGCCCACATCCCATGAATGAATAAAAAAGTCCCCTCCTTTTGTTTAAAAATTAGATTATTTTAAAACATTGAATAAAGGTTGCTCTCAACTACATCCCACATCCTCCAATCTGCACGCCAGACCAGGCTAATCCTCCAATCTGAGTTTGTACCGGGCCAGCAAGACAGCGTGCAACAAGGTTATCTGAAGATACACTAGAGGCCTTGGTGCAAGAGGTGGACAGAAGGAGGGGCATCCTATGTCTGCAAGGGGGGGGCAAGAGGCCCTCCAGATATATGCTCCCAAGGCAATGAGAGGCAGTAGGGGACGAGGTCAATGCCAGGAGCATAGCACCACGAACACGGATGCAGTTCAGTGCTTTGACATGAATGGTCAAGGTGAGTATTTTTTTATTCGTTCATGGGATGTGGGCATCGCTGGCAAGGCCAGCATTTATTGCCCATCCCTAATTGCCCTTGAGAAGGTGGTGGTGAGCTGCATTCTTGAACTGCTGCAGTCCGTGTGGTGAAGGTTCTCCCACAGTGCTGTTAGGAAGGGAGTGCCAGGATTTTGACCCAGCGACAATGAAGGAATGGTGATATATTTCCAAGTCAGGATGGTGTGTGACTTGGAGGGGAACGTGCAGGTGGTGCTTCCCTTGTCCTTCTAGGTGGTAGAGGTCGCGGGTTTGGGAGGTGCTGTCGAAGAAGCTTTGGCGAGTTGCTGCAGTGCATCCTGCAGCCATGGTGCGCCGGTGGTGAAGGGAGTGAACATTTAGGGTGGTGGATGGGGTGCCAATTAAGCAGGCTGCTTTGTCCTGGATGGTGCCGAGCTTCTTGAGTGTTGTTGGAGCTGCACTTATCCAGGCAAGTGTATTCCATCACTATCCTGACTTGTGCCTTGTAGATGGTGGAAAGGCTTTGGGGAGACAGGAGGTGAGTCACTCGCCGCAGAATATCCAGCTTCTGACCTGCTCTTGTAGCCACAGTACTTATGTGGCTGGTCCAGTTATGTTTCTGGTCAATGGTGACCCCATGGGTGTTGATGGTGGGGGATTCGATGATGGTAATGCCATTGAATGACAAGGGGAGGTGGTTAGACACTCTCTTGTTGGAGATGGTCATTGCCTGCGACTTGTCTGGCGCGAATGTTACTTGCCACTTATGAGCCCAAGCCAGGATGTTGTCCAGGTCTTGCTGCATATGGGCACTGGCTGCTTCATTATCTGAGGGGTTGCGAATGGAACTGAACACTGTGCAATCATCACCGAACATCCTTATTTCTGACCTTATGATGGAGGGAAGGCCATTGATGAAGCAGCTGAAGATGGTTGGGCCTAGGACACTGCCCTGAGGAACTCCTGCAGCAATGTCCTGGGGCTGAGATGATTGACCTCCAACAACCACTACCATCTTCCTTTGTGCTAGGTATGACTCCAGCCACTGGAGAGTTTTCCCCCTGATTCCCATTGACTTCAATTTTACTAGGGTTCCTTTGTGCCACACTCGGTCAAATGCTGCTATGGTGTCAAAGGCAGTCACTCTCACCTCACCTCTGGAATTCAGCTCTTTTGTCCATGTTTGGACCAAGGCTGGAGCCGAGTGGTCCTGGTGGAACCATACTGAGCATCGGTGAGCAGGTTATTGGTGATTAAGTGCCGCTTGATAGCACTGTTGACGGCACCTTCCATCACTTTGCTGATGATTGAGAGTAGACTGATGGGGCGGTAATTGGCCGGATTGGATTTGTCCTGCTTTTTGTGGACAGGATATACCTGGGCAATTTTACACATTGTCGGGTAGATGCCAGTGTTGTCGTTGTACTGGAACAGTTTGGCTAGAGGTGCGGCTAGTTCTGGAGCACAAGTCTTCAGCATTACAGCCGGGATGTTGTCGGGGCCCATAGCCTTTGTTGTATCCAGTGCACTCAGCTGTTTCTTGATATCACGTGCATTGAATCAAATTGGCTGAAGACTGGCTTCTGTGATGGTGGGGATATCGGGAGGAGGCTGAGATGGATCATCGACTCGGCACTTCTGGCTTACGATGGTGCAAATGCTTCAGCTTGTCTTTTGCACTCATGTGCTGGACTCCGCCACCAGTGAGGCTGGGGATGTTTACAGAGCCTCTTCCTCCTGTTAGTTGTTTAATTGTCCATCACCATTCACGACTGGATGTGGCAGGACTGCAGGGCTTTGATCTGATCCGTTGGTTGTGGAACCACTTAGCTCTGTCTATAGCATGTTGCTTCATTTTTAATGAGGTCAACTGTCAATTGGTGTCTCCTACCACCTGCACCACTAGCCACGTCCCCTACTCCACACACTACATCCCCCATCACCCACCTACCAACAAACTCTTTCAATCAGTACTCAACTCTTCCAATCAGATGCTTCATCTCACATTACCACAGTTGCAAGCTGCACACCCACAACTCACAGGCCACACCCACTGGCAGCTATTCAGCCGCAACAGCCACATCACCCTAACATCTTGCAGGACACTCACCGAAACACTTCCCACTTTCTTGAAGAAGAATGTGTTGCATAACAGAAGGCAGCAAGAGGCAGTGGCTCCATGGATCATGAACCTGCTCTCCTCTCTCAGGATGACATCAATTCCTGTCCCACCTCTGCCACTCCGCCAGTGCCCTTGCTGTTGCCTGTCAGCTAGCCAGTCCACTCCCTGTAGAGTATTGAAACTTTATTATAGGAACATAGGAAGATAGGAACAGGAGTAGGCCATTTAGCCCCTCGAGCCTGTTCCGCCTTTCAATGAGATCATGGCTGATCTGTGACCTAACTCCATATACCTGCCTTAGCCCCATAATCCTTGATACCTTTGGTTTACAAAAATCTACCAATCTCAGACAAAATTAACAATTGAGCTAACATCAACTGCCATTTGTGGAAGAGAGTTCCAAACTTCTACCACCCTTTGCATGTAGAAGTGTTTCCTAACTTCACTCCTGAAAATCCTGGCTCTAATTTTTAGGTTATGTCCCTTAGTCCTCGTATTCAAGTATAGGAGACCTCCAAAAACAGGTACAATTACATCAGCAGCCAGAAGCAATATTCCAGCAACTAACCTGCAACTCACGCATGATCCCTTTAAATAGCGCTGGTGGGGTGCGGGGGGGGCGGGGTGGTTTCTCCATGCTGTTTAAGACCTGTTCAGCTGTGCGAAGTTAAGACCATGCATTAGCTGGAGCGTGAAGTTCCAATATAGCAGTGGTCCCTTTAAATCAGCGTTGTACGCTGATTTAGGTTAGAATCTCCTTACTTTGGATACTGTCGGCGTTCGTTACGTGCATGTGCACAAACGCCTTTACCAATATAGCGTCCTGTGCATGTCACGCCAGAAATGTGCACGCGCATCTCGGTTGCCATTTTCAGGGCTTAGGAGTCTGAGTAAAGCCTAAACAATGGACGTTACGTGGCCCAATTTAGCCCCCAACATCAGGTTCCACATGTATGGTGACGACACCCAGCTCTACTTAACTACCACCTCTCTCAACCCCCCCACTGCCTCTGATTTGTCATGCCACTTGTCCGACATCCGGTATTGAATGAGCAGAAATTTCCTCCAACTAAATATTGGAAAGACTGAAGCCATTGTCTTCGGTCCCCACCATAAGCTCCATTCCCTAGCCACTTACTCCTTCCCAATCCCTGACCACTGTCTGAGGTTGAACCAGCCCGTTCACAACCTTGGCGTCCTATTGAACACTGAGATGAGCTTCCAATCCCATATCCACTCCATCACCAAGACCACCTACTTCCACCTCCATAACATAGCCCATCTCTGCCCCGCCTCAGCGCACCTGCTGCTGAAACTCATCTATGCCTTTGTTACCTTTAGACTCGATTATTCCAATGCTCTCCTTGCCAGCCTCCCACCTTGCACCCTCCGTAAACTTGAGCTCATGCAAAATTCTTCTGCCCTTATTCCAACTTGGACCAAGTCCTGTTCAACCATCACCCCCGTGCTCGCTGACCTACATTGGCTCCTAGTCCGGCAAAGCCTCAATTTTAAAATTCTCATCCGTGTTTTCAAATCCCTCCTTATCTCTGTAACCTCCTCCAGCCCTACAACCCTTTGAGATCTCAGCATTCTTCCAATTCTGGCCTCTTGCGCAGCCCCGATTTTAGTCACTCCACCATTGGCGACCTTGCCTTCAGTTGCATAAATCCTACCTCTTTGACCAAGCTTTTGGTCACCTGCCCTAATATCTCCTAATAATGGTTCGATGTCAAACTTTGTTTGATAACGCTCCTGTGAAGCGCTTTGGGACGTTTTACTACATGAAAGGTGCTATATAAATGCAAGTTGTTGTTGTTGTTGTCTTATTAAATGTTTGATATCTGTAATATTATCATACTGTACTGAGCCTGTAATGTTGCTGATTGGTTTGTGCTAAGCATGTGATAACATGGACAAATTAGATCCGTTAATTTAAAAAAAACATTGTCAGCTGCTATTATAGTTACCTGTTCACCCCAAGTATTTTAACTATTCTGCTGGGTGTCTGCTCTCTCCTGGACTCAATCCTGGGCCTGGTCTCAGACTCTGTTTCATTACTTCGTAGACCTGGCCGAGTGCTCCAGATCTGACTCCGTTCCTTTCCTCCCACCAAGGCCCTCTCATATGCTCCCATTCTGCTCCACTCATTCTCATTTAGGTCTGTCCATGTACTCCAGCTCTACATCTGCTCCTTCCCTCCCACCGAGGCTTGCATCCAGTGCTCTAGTTCTGCACACTCATGCCTCGCATCAACATTGGAATCAACTCTGCTCCTTCTCCAAAGCTCTTCACAGTTTCAAATCCTGTCCTATCATTCTCCCTATTTCCACGCGTTCCTCCCACCCCTCTCCTGGCTCCAACACCCACTCCCTAAGGACACAGCAGATAAGATTGCAGAATTGGAGTGTGAATTTTAAGAGAGCAGACTCCATGGGAAATATGGCAAGGAGAGATCAAGAGAGAGGAAGGGGAGACAATAATCTATATAATTAAAAATCTTGCATATACATTACATTAAATCTTTTCTCTTCACAGATGCTAACAGACCTGTTGTGTCTTTCCAGCATTTTGTATTTCTATTTCTGATTTGCAGTATTTGCAGTTTTTAATTTTTACTTGAACATTAAATCTGTCTGTAGCAGGAAAAAGAATCAAATATCATGCTCTGCTCAGTGACTTTAATATGCAATCTAACCATACTGATTCTACAGTAACATCTGAGGAGGAGACGCCTCATCATCCACGGCAGGCACGGTGTGTAGTTCTGGGAGTTGCAGCTCCACAAGACAGAGGTGCACCACAAGGACCTGCAGAGGAGCAGAGAGAGGACCAACAGAGGGGCCGAGGTTGCAGGAGGCACCACCCACGTGAGAGGGTGTACAGGCAGAGGCTGAGCTTCCTGGACCTCTCTGAGAAGCAGTGCCTACACAGATTGAAATCGAGTCGCCAGCTGGTCACAGACATCTGCAAGCTCCTTCATGCAGAGCTGCTTCTGGCTGGGCCTGATGACCATGCATTGCCCATCGCACTCAAAGTCACCACTGCCTTCAATTTCTTCGCCTCCAGATCCTTCCAGGGTGCCACCGGTGACATCACCAGGGTCTCTCAGTCATCTGTACATAAATGTATATGACAGGTCACGAATGGCTTATTTGCCAGGGCATCTGACTACGTCAATTTCCCCTGCGATAACATCAACCAGACTGAGAGGGCAGTGGGTTTCAACTCTGGCAGGTTTCTAAAGGGTACAGGCTGCAATTGACTGTACACACATAACAATCCGAGGACCTGCGCATGAGCCAGGACTGTTCATCAACCGAAAGGGATATCACTCCATCAATGCGGACCTAGTTTGTGACCACCGGAAGAGGTTTCTGCAGGTGTGTGCCAAATTCCCTGGCATCTGCCACGATTTCTTCATTTTGTGTGAGTCCAACATCCCGGCCCTCTTCCACGCACAAGACAGATTTAAGGGCTGACTCCTCGGAGATGAGGGATACTCCCTACAGACGTGGCTCATGACACCTGTGAGAAACCCCACCAACGAGGCACAGCAGCAGTACAACAACTGGCACATCACCACCAGGTCTGTCGTTGAACAAGCCATAGGAACACTAAAGATGCACTTCAGGTGCCTGGATCGATCTGGGGGATCCCTTCAGTCCTCACCGGCGAGGGTGAGTAGAATAATAGATGCATGATGCATCCTGCACAACATCACTCAACAGAGAGGGTTACAGGTGGAGGAACTCCAAAGCGCTCATGAAGCATCTGCATCTGCCGGCAACATTGAAGAAGACGATGAGAAGGAGGAGGAGATGGAGGGGGACGAGGAGGAGGAGGACGAATATGGACAACACATTGGCAGATCAGCGGCACACGTGGCCGCTCACGATGCCAGGGAGTCACTCATATCTGATAGATTCTCATGAGGAGATCGGCAAAATGAAGTTAGTGAACTACTCAGACCGCCTGGAACAACCACCACCAGCACCAGCACCCCTCCCCCCCCATTCCGCTTGCACAAAACAGAACTTCAACCACACATACACCCACTGTACACGTGCCCAATGGGTGGCATCAAGTCTTGGCGTTCATGATGAAGCACATGAAAGGGCACTTTCACAAAAGGGACTCAAGAATGGACAAGACGTGGCAGTGGTGGTGACAATTATAACATTTAATGTGCATGTAAGAAAAAACAAATATAAATTAAAAATATGACATTCTGTCAGACACCCTTATGCATCCCTTTGGTGATTACAAAACCTTTGCCTTCCTCTTCCCACCGCTTCTACATGGTGCATCCCCTGTGGCTTCAGCAGAGGTAGTGGCAGGTTGCTCAGGTCCCAGCCCTGACTGCTGAGATGCTCTCGACCTGTGCCCTCTGGATTTTGAGCCCATGAGGACCCTGCCAAAGACTTCTCCACCTGCACCTGTGCAGCGGCAGACACAGCCATCTGGAGAGGAGGTAGCATTGTGGGTCATGGTTGGGGGGGGGGCGGCAACGGGTGAGACATGGGAGCACGTTGAGTGTAGTCCCCACTTTCATGTCCACTTTCACCATCATCCCTCTCTTGGGCCACGGCCACATCACTCCTAACACTCTACTGGACAACAGCTTGGAGCGCATCTGTGACGCGTTCAAGGGCCACAGCTGAAGTATCTGTCTGCTGTTTAAGGGGGCAGAAAAGTTGGCACAGACGTTGTCATGGTATGAATGGACTCACGAATGGCCATGCTTGAAACTCAATGGATGCTGCCATTCTCTCCATCACAGACATTCCCACATTTACCTGCGCCACCATTCCACTAATGCTGGGGGTCGACTCCTCCATCCTCTCCACTATTGTGGGGAGTGTGCGTGACACATTTTCCAGTATCTCGCAAAGGTGCAGCTGTGCCTCTCAATCTCATCGGGGTTCAGCATCTGCGTCCAGCAGAGCAGAGCTTGGAGAGGAGTATGCCCCCTGATGCGGACTCTCCACAGCTGCCCTTGTCATCAGTGTCTGCTCGTGCTCACTTGTGGCTGGTGAATCACCAGGTAATAACTCCAACTATCTGCCTAACAGGACCCACTGAAGTGCCAGTATCTGCTCTGGCACATGGCTAGATATGGAGCTCCTCTGAGGAATCGCCCTCGTCAATGGTGCAAGCCTCCTCATCAATCCTTGAAGGCCCTGGAAGAGAACATAAAGCAATATTAAGAATCATTGCAGAAGTTAGTTTGCAATGAGCGTACTGAGGTGTGCAACAGGTCAATCATTGATAACATCAATTCATGATGTGTGTGAAGGATGTTAAAGTTCTGTCACCAACTGATTGCGGGCTGCCAGTCTCGCCATCCCTGATGGCCAGGCATTCAGCCATGCGGCTGAGCTCATGGCCTTCTCCTCTGCCTCTGTCAGGGGTACTATTTGTGGTAGATCCCCTCCCGTCCTACTCCTCTCTCGTGCATTTTGCGCTCTCTTCTCCGACAGATGTGTGAGTGAGGGTGACGGGGTCACCCGATAGATGCATTGTTTTAGGCGAGGCTGCCCATGGAAGAAATGCATCAGAGGGTGAATATCAGACAGATTCATCACATTGCATCAGGATTGGGGTGAGTGGGAGTGGGGATGTGAGGAAGTGAACAGAAAGTGAAAGTAAGTTGATAATAAGACTTAAGTGCATGTGAGAATTGACGTGATGGAGTAGGTTTGACAAGACAGAGTGAGAGGCGGCCATTATACACCACAGGATGTAGGTGAATCAGTAACTGTATTCACTTCTCCTGGTCTGGTTAGGTCATTAAAGAACTTCCTGCACTGCACCCACGTCCTTGCCACTGTGCTTCTACTACTCAGCTCCTCTGCCACCTCGAGCCATGCCTTCTTGATGGCAGAGGCAGGGCACTTCCTCTTATCACCCGGGTGCAGTGTGTCCCTCCTGCTCCTCACACCGGCCAGTAGCAGCTCAAGCAAAGAGTCCTTACACTGGGGTGCTGGCACTGTCCTTTGATGCTCCATCTCTTCAAATACTTTCTTTCTCCCTCAAAATCCCTGGATGCAATGGCCCTTTAAATACTCCAGTTCCCAGTACGTCATTCAGGTACGCAGTACGCCCACTGCACAACTTGGAGATGTGAAACCCGGAAGTTACATTAAGGCCTTCAATTGAGCTGCGATCGCTCGAGCCAAAGCATGCAAAATTTTTCGCGACTATTCACTGCTTTTGCTGAGTTCCCTCCGCCATGTTGAAATTTACCCCAGAAATTCTGAGGAAGTTGTGTTGGTTAGGATGAAAGGTTTTTTTTGCTTGACTAATGGAGAACTTATGTTTGCATCGGGGTTAGAGGAGAATGCTGATGCAGAGCTTTAATAGAAGGTTCACTAGGTTGATTCTGGGTATGGAAGGGTTTTCTTATGAGGAAAGATCGAGCAGGTTGGGCCTTTACTTGCTGGAGTTTAGAAGAGTGAGAGCAGATCTTATTGCTCACTTCTCACTGGGGAATCCAGAAGTAGGGGGCGTAGTCTCAGAATAAGGGGTTGCCCATTTAAGATGGAGATGAAGAGAAATTTCTTCTCTCAGAGGGTTGTGAACCTTTGGAATTCTTCACCCCAAAGAGCGGTGGAGGCTGAGTCATTGAATATAATCAAGGCTGAGTTCGACAAATTTTTGATCAGCAAGGGAGTCAAAGGATATGGGGAAAAAGCAGGAAAGCGGAGCTGAGGCCAGAATCAGATCAGCCATGATCTCATTGAATGGCAGAGCAGGCTTGAAGGGCCAAATGGCCTACTCCTGCTCCTATCTCTTATGTTCCAATGTTCTAATAGTGAGTTCGATATTACAGCTGGAGTCAGCTAGTCAGCCTGGCCTGAACCATAGTGAATGACCACCTCTTCAAGGTTGATGTAGTCAAGACTTGACAATGGAAAAGTCACTGTGCAGTGCTGCACCAACAATAGCTTCAGCAAGAAATACAAGTCGGCCGTAAGGGAGAGAAAAATATATTTTGTGATCATATAAATAACTGAGAACCAAAGGCTTCAGGGACGGAAAAATAAACAAGCTTAAGCAAAAACTGCAAATCCACTGTGGGAACTGAAGCAAAAAAATAAATATTGTACAAAACAATTTTGGATGAAGGCAAGAACAAATACCTTAATCAAAATTTTTATGTGGTCAGTAGATAGTGTTACAAATATGGGCCAAGAAATTGGATCAGGCCGCGCCTGTTTTACAAGCGTACAACCGGTGCGTAAAGGTCCAATATGGCAGGTGGCGTGTGTGCGCTTACTCCAATCTGGAAGTGCACCCCCCGCCAATTTGGTAAAGACTCCTGCATAGGCGTCCAGGGCACATGCCTGAAACAGACATTAAGCCCTTTGCATATGCAAATAGGGGGCCTAACATTTGTCTGCGGCTCCATTTGCAAAATTTGTTTGTGCATGACTGCAGGATGTTAGTATTCTCAGGCGCTTGGCAACCAAACCAGCGGTCCTTAAAGATAAGTTTTATTTTTATTTATTTACCTTGTTGTAGAGCTAGGAGGAACAGGAGTGCTCCCTCCTGGCTTGAGGCCAATTAATACTGACATCATAGTTTGACATTTATCTTTAGTTTTCAAAATACATCCTGGACTGGAAAAAAAATATGTTGCGTGAACTGCAATTCTTTGATTTTCAAAGTTTTGTTCTGGTGAAATTTTTCAAACCAACAGTGGCACAATGCAACTTTTGCACCAATGTACAAATCTGTTACTTTCTATTGATTTGTATATTTTAAAATGCGCTGACATAATAATTATTAACATTTGGGCAAATTTTGCACCAGTAAAAACTTTTTTTTTGGCCTTCAAAACAATTAATAGATTTCCCACACTTTTAGAGCCTTCATTGCCAATGAAAACACAGGTGACTTGTTGAGAAAATGTTCCTTTGCAGAGTAAGCAGATTACTTGCCATATGATCTTTGACTTGCTTGCAGACTGGGATATGCTGCATTGACACTATGGTAATAAATCAGCAGCCACAACCAACATCCTCATTCACTGCCAAATTTGCAATGCCTGTTAAATGTACAGTCCAGACCATAATTTTGCACCTGAAATTTGAGATAAAATGGTGTCGATTTTGCTATTGATGCTATTATTGTGGCCAGATTTAACAGTAACACTTTTTTTTACCGGTGGTGGAGTAATTATTACCAGTTTAGATTTTCTGCTCTTCATTGGTGACCGCAATTAATGGTTAGCACCAGAGTCATTGAGAGCAAATTAATCTTATAATTGAATGTGGGAAAACTGCCCAATTGTCTAAATTAGTGCTATTCACTGGCACTATTAGTCCAATTTGAAGTTTACCTTAACACAACCAGAACAGTATTAAAAATGGTTTCAGAAGCATATGCCAGTGAAATCATTCAATTAGCCACAATTTTTGAACACAACAGAGGTACTGCAGTCACCAATGTTCATAACTGAAGATTTACTGAGCAATGTCAAAGTTTTTATAGGCTCAGTAAGCAACTGAATGAAAATCCTGAGTTTGAGGAAGTGACAACCCAAGTGGATTGTGGAAGCCAAGTATGACTTGGTGCATCTTGACTTCCAAAAGGCTTTTGATAAAGTTCCACCTATTGGAAGGGCTATTGGATAAAACTCAAAGTTGTGGGGATTCAGGACAACCGCTGGGAATGGATAAGAAAGTGGTCAAAGGATAGGAAACAAGGGCTACTCGTTAGAAGACTAAAACAGCATTAGGCCTTTCATTCACAGCCAAATGCCTGTTTTGGGTTGTGTAGCGCCTGGAATTGAATACAAAACTCAAGATGTGACACTGAGCTTGTACAGGGCACTGATTC